>NW_004444015.1:1066962-1128103 GCF_000243295.1 Trichechus manatus latirostris
GCCGCAGTGCCGCCCCGGGCGGCCGGGAGCGCCAGCACTCAGTAGGCCCGCAAGCTGGCGGCGCTGGTTTCAGCGGGTTGCCCGTGCAGGCACGAAGGCTGCCCGTGTGAGGTCCTTGGGTTCAGGGTTAAAACACTGGGAAACTGGGGTCCCATGTCACCTTCCTTGCACAGCCACCAGGTGCCTTAGGCAGAAGCCTCCGCACTTTCCTCCTCTGGAAAATGGGAAGACCATTCAATGTGTGCTCATTATCCTCATTATCCCAACCACCGGCGGCCGGTCGACCTTCTGGCGGGAGAATCTGCCTCTCTCCAGGTGCCTGACTTAACCAAGCCTCCTGGCTCCCTTCAGCCTTGATTCTGCTCCAGAAAGCTGTGGGTTCCATTAGCCACTGCCTTACAGGGGAATGCTTCCCTGCCTCTGCTGCCGAGAAAGGGTGTCCGAAGGGCCAATCCGTTTTGGGCAGTTCAGGAGCAAGAGGGCGCTGGGGTCACAGACATCTGATTTGCCTTCTTCATTTCGGGATTCATCGGCAATAGCGGTGATGCATTATTGAAATCCTAAGGACAGAACTGTCTTGGGGAGAGCAGAAGGCAGCACTGACAGGGCAGGGTGCCAGTTACGACTGCCAGTGGCTGTGTGACGCTGAGCCATTCGCTTTTCTGGGCCTCAGTTTCCCCATTGGTAAAATGAGAGCCTTGACCCAGAGGCCCCCTGGCTCCCGCCTCTCTGGCCTGCTCCTATCTATGTGAATGTGCTTCTTGAATTTTAGCTCATATTCTCAAATGCATCCACATAGCTTTTCTCTAAATGTCCCCTCCCCCAGAAGAAACTGAAGCACAGAGACTGGATAATTTGCTGGAGATCTGACAATTCCTAGAGCAGGGAACCCAGAGTAGAACTTAGAACCTGGGAATCCATCCAGGGCTGGACCCCAAAGAAGGTGCCACAGCTCCAGATTCAGAATGTGGGCTTTAAAGGGGCCCAGGATTTGGTCTCTCTCTCTTTCTTTGTATGGAAAAAAAAAACACATCACTAAGATAGAAACGAGGTACTAAGACCTGTAACTCCAGCATCCACTGGGGCTTTGTTCAAACCTTCCTTTATTTTGCATAGGGCCAAGCCTTCAACAAATATGGCTTGATTGACTGACAATCAACCAATGGACAGCCGAGAGAAGGCTCCATTTCCTATTGGCTTGTCCATTTGGCTACTTGTTAGCTCCCACTGGTTAAAGACTCGATAACCAAGGTGAAATGGTGCTGGGGGTATCAAATGGTCTCTGTGCCCTGTTTATTGGTGGAGTCCCAGTCTTCAGCGCTAGACTCTAAGCCCTTAAGGTGACAGTGACTGCCTTACTCAGATCCGTGGCCCCCAACCTTTCTGCCCTCAGTAAATGATCCTTGAGTTGGATTTGATTGCTAATAATGATCGTCACCAGGGTTAGTGCTTGATCTGCTTGAAAACCCTTAGAGGCAAACCGGCACATCAACAATTAACATTTAAATGGTGAATAAGGTCGCTTTGTAGCTGCTTCACTTTTCTCAGGAGATCCTATTGATCAGGGAAAGACAAAAATAATATGCTAGGTAAACAAAATTCCAGCGGAAATCAAGCTACTCCTTTAAGAGTTGCAGACCCCCATGGCCCCACTGGTGCACTTTCTTCCCAGTCAGCAGGAGGAGGACCGAGCAGAAGCAGAAGGAGCCAGCAAGAGGCAGCACTCAGAACAGAAGTGCCTGCGGGAAGGAGAGAAGAGACAAGTGGTGCAGGCTGCTGCTTCCATACAGGGGCAGGGACTTTCCCTTCATGAGCTCAAAACCGAGTGGGCAGGCTGGGCAGGGTGGAGGGAGCACCCACCTCCCGGTGGCCACTCTCCTCCAGCAGGGAACCAGCAGGGAAGGGGCCAGGCCATGTCTGAGTTCAACCATCCCAGGCCCAGCACATGCACTCCTGGTGTGCAGATCAGTTACTGGGCAGGGCAGGAACTCTGCCTTCTGTGATTCGGGTGAACTTCCTCCCTCATCCTCCTGTGCATCCCTAACTCCGATGGGGGCAGGAGCCTGGACACTCTTCAGTGAACATTCAGATATGTGGGCAGGCATGCTGGGCCCAAGCCAAGTGTCCTCCTCCCAGAGCTGTCAGGGGGCAGGGGAAGCAGGTTGCAGGGAAGGCAGTAGAAAGAGGAAGGAGGAAGGCGATCCGGAGACAGGGCAGACTGCCCTTGGCATCCTGGCAGTTTGGCCATCTAGCCCCTCAAGAGCCGGTTGCTTCCCTTCCTTCCCACTCCCTGGGTGGCTTAACTAAAATGGAAGACCCCTCTGGGCCAGCCTGTTGTCCTGGCTTTGGGTGACCTGGCAGGGCTCTCCTCCCTCCCCAGCCTCACAACTCTCAGTTCAACCCAATATTTCAGAAGCTGCAGACTGGGCCTTCTTGCCCTTTGACCTTCCCTCCTCTGTTGGCTTCTCCCGTTCTTTCTGACTGCCCCTCCTCTGACTCTCACTAATCTCCCCCATTCGCAAAACACCAACCCAAAAGAACCTACTGGGATGAACATTCTGCAAAGGGAAAGCCACCTTTCCAGACAAGACAGAGACCCATGACCCAATCCATCAAAGTGAAACTAGAAATCTTACATTTTGTTTAAAAAAAGATGCTTGATTTTGTAGAAATGCTGATTCTCAGATTTTCTGAAGTGAGGTTTTTGACTTGAATCGCTTTCATTGTGATCATTGTTGGTTGCCCTCTCTTTGCGACTCCATGTGTGCAGCGTAGAGCTGCTCTGTAGGGTTTCCAAGGCTGCGAATTTTGCAAAGCAAATCACCAGACCTGTCTTCTGAGGTGCCTAGTAGTTGAACACTTAACCATTTGCTCCACCCTAAGACAGATATTACTTTTAAAGGAGTTATATTTGCAGTCTCCAATCTTCATTTTAAAGAATTTGAAATCCTCCATTCTTACAGTTGTGCTAAAGTTATTGCTACGCAGGTTCTGGTAGATAGTGTCTAAAAGTAAGATTAATTTAAGTAACTTTCACCGTGCACTTCAGTTCCAGGAAATGGACACATTCATGACGTGTGATACATGTGTCATCCTGTATCACCCCTCAGATATCCACTTCAAATATTAAGCATTGATTTCTGACCTTGCGTGTAGTCAGGCTGACTTCCTTTCTAGGAGGAAGTTGTGATCGAGGGTCCAGCTCAGCTGAGGAAGCTGGACTGCTGGTGGAGAGAGTTCCATGGGCTCCACTGGGAAACACTTCCATCACCATGAGTCCTGCTCTGGCAGAGCAGCCTGGTACTACCATGAGTTTGGAATGGGCCAAGGTGACTCTCTGAACTTGGGGCAGTCTCCACACGTGGGCTACATATAGGGAACAATCCTTACGGAAGGAGCATTACCATCTTTCCTAACCTCAGAATATCTGTACTTACTTGTTCCATAGCAGGTTGCCCCAGAAACTGTATGCCTCCTGAGGACAGAGCCTGGGTCTGTGTCATCAAAGCCTAGCACAGTGTTTGACAAGTAGTGGTCCCTATTGGAGTCTCTCCAGCCAGCCTCTGTGAAGGTTGGCGGCATAAGCTAGGAATCCCAGGAGTTGATTTCACATCAGGTCAGGATCTGTTTGTGAAGCCTAGGACAATTATCTGAACCTAGCATGAGCCTTGTGAATAGACATATGTCATTTTTTTTTCACAATTCCTGGCTCTCCTACTTTGTACTTTGGACCCAGTGATTGAAAGTCCCTACTCTTGGGTTTTGTGGTTATTGCAGACAATGATTCCATTTCACAGATCTTCCCAAATCCCTGCCTCTAGGTTCCAACTGGGTCCTAAATATCAAACACCATATAACCATATGTCAATCAACTGGTTGATTAGGTTTATGGCATTTAAAATTCATTGCCGTCAAGTTGATTCCAACTCATAGTGACCCTATAGGACAGAATAGAACTTCCCCATAGGGTTTCCAAGGCTGTAATATTTATGGAAGCAGACTGCCTGCCAAGTCTATTTCCCAAGGAGTGGCTGGTGGGTTCAAACCGCCAGCCTTTTGGTTAGTAACCGAGTGCTTAACTTGCCTCTGGGTTCCAACCGGGTCCTAAATATTAAACACCATATAACCTTATGTCAATTATCCGGTTAATTAGGTTTATGGTACTTGAAAGGTGATGATATTTTTATTTTATATGCTACTTTAAACACTAAACGAAACAAATCAGTTGCCCTCAAGTCAATTCTGATTCATGATGACCCCATGTGTGCCCGAGTAGAACTGTGCTCCATTGGGTTTTCAATGGCTGATTTTTCCGAAGCTGATCACCAGGACTTTCTTTTGAGGCACCTCTAGGTGAATTTGAACTGCCAGCCTCTCAGTTAGTAGCCAGCCTGTTTGCAGCACCCAGTGATTCCATATTTAGCATAATAAATAAAAACAGGTAACATTGGTTGAGCCCTTATTACATCCCACACCTGGTGCTAAGAGCTTTGTATGCATTTTTCATTTACTCTTCACCATGAATCTCTGAAATAGGGACTATTATTATCCCTCTTTTGCAGGAGGAAACCAAGGCTAGATGAGGCTGAGTACTTGCCCAAAGTCACAGTGCTCATCAGTGCCATAGCCAGGCTTTGTCCCCAAGTCTGTTTGCTGTACTAATGCACGCTGCCATACTGCCTCCATTCTACATTCACCAGGGGCTTCATCTCACTGTTGCTCTGGGAAGTAAACAAGGTTGGGAGCATCATCTCCACTTGACAGTGGAGGAAAGTGAGGTTGAGTGACTTCGCCAAAGTCACGCAGTGGGACAGCTGAGGCTGGGGCGCAATCATCCAGGCACCAAGTCCAGTGCTCTTTCTACTTACCACCTTGCTGGTTACAGTCCCAGGACCACCTGGATACACTATAGCACCCTGGGAGTTTGGGGCGGCAGTAGCATCAGTTAACTGTTGGATTAAAAAAAATTCTCATGGTGCAATTTCCCTGATCTCAACCGTGGCTCAGTTGGGGGAAGGCAGTTGGCAGAGCCATGCCCTCCTATTAAAGAAAGTCAGCCTGATAGGCAACAGGAAGCAAGAATATGGTGGAGCAATTCTTGCTTCATCATTTAAGGGGACTCAGATGGGTCTTTTTCTGAAGATTAGAAATCTAGGGCTAAGAAACCTCTTGAGTCGACTCTTGGGGAGCTCGTGGTGGCAGACTGTAAGGCATCGGTGGGGAATTCTCATCTGTATAAGACCGCTGCTACAGAACTGCAAATCCAAGGCCCTCTCTCCTAACTTCTCGAGCGCTCCATTGCTTTGTCTGTAAATGAAGGGGGTTGGAAATGCTCCAGCTCTGACTTTCTGTGGCTCCTTGATTTAAAATCCCTTTATACAATCCCCAGTTCGTGGCCCAAGGCAGACTGGTAATTGATAATGATGAGGAAGGCAAAGCAGATGGTTGCCTTCATTGCCCAGATCAATCGTCTCCATTTCTGATCCGGTGATTGAGAAAGCTACTTCCTGGAGCTCAGAGCCCCAGCCATGGGCTGCTCTTAGAAACCCATTCAGCTGCGTGGCTGCCAAGAGTCTTCCCAGAGCCCATGCCAAAGGATTCAAGGGCTGCATTCCAGAGGGAAGGCGAGCATTTTCCCAGTGGCCAGCGAGGAAACCTAACGTATGTGAAAGTGCTTTGTAAAGGGTGAAAGGCTCCATGTAAATACGTGCTCTCAGCATCCCTAGAGCTGGTGTCTTAGAAGTTTCTCCATCAGGGGAGATCAGCAGTGTTAAGTGCACTGGCTATGTTTGTAGGGTTTTTCTTAGCTTTTATTTTCTATTTAGTTGTGTCCTCCCACCCCCTATCAAAGTGCATAGTGCCATGGGCTCCAATGCCTGGTTAATAACTTACAAGTTTTGATGCTTTTTAAATAACATTTATTAAGAAGTACAAACTTTTTTTTTTAACTTAGTACTCATTTTTTGAAGAGCGTTCAGTTCATTGATTTTCATATTGAAACATTGAAAGGTTTTTAAATCATCTTTGTTTAAAGTTTCCTGGTTCTTAGCACCATGTGAAATCTTAATTTTTCCAATAAGTTGCTAATAATCAAATCAGTCGTGATATCATTAGTAGAAATAAAATGACTGTATAAACATTTAGCTTCTTATGTCTTTCTATTTTCAGAAAGTAGAATGCGTTGCTCTGAATTATTCTAGAAAGCTTTGATGCTCTGGCTCAAGGATGGTCATCAGAGGTACAGTTAGGCCATGGTGTTCCATGGGAGGAGGGAGAACAGAGGCTTCAGCATCAGGAACTTTCTACCCAATGATCTGACCACCTGGGAATTGCCCCCTTCATGCTCAGAAGAGACTGTGCTGCCCTGCCACTTGGTGGTTGTTCCTTCCTCGTTTTCACAGCAATTTAACCAACTCAGGACGACCAAGAAGATACTTGGAGTTGGCCTGGACAGTGGCAGTGATGCAGCTGTGGAAGGCTTTCCCACACTTACTCAGTGGCCCTGCTTAGGCTGTTTGTTCCCCAACCCTGCAAGGACCTCAAGGAGTTAGATGCCTCTGGATCCACTGCCAATGGACCTACCATGTGCCTGCCCATCTACATCCAACGGTCTAGTTTGCTGAGAGATCCAGTTTAAAGGTGTACTCCAGTCCAAAGTTCTGCAATCCTCCAAGAAACTACAGCTGGTATGAAGGCCGTATCCTCACCAACCTGCACTTGAAGATGTTACACTGGCACCTCAGTGGCATTTCCTGATGTCAACTGGCCATACTCTGTAACTCTACTTATTAGATCGTGCCATTTTATTACTTAAATTTAATTTTATCAGGATGATGCCCAAGATAGTCTTTTTTTTTTTTTTTTTGCTAGCATTTTGTTTTATATATCATAGAATACAATATACATCCTGGTAGATCATTATCAGGAACCTTATTGATCATCTCTAGCCCAGCTGTTGTTAGGTGACATTGAGTCAGCTCCTACTCATAGCAACCTTATATATTACAGAATGAAACATCTCCTGGTCCTGGGCTAGCTACCTCTAGCCCAGCAGAAGCCTAAGTTTCTCACCAAGGTCATACAGCTGGCTCTGTCAGAGTCAGAGCCATAACCGGATCATTTCCCAGTCTCAGCTGAATACCAAAATCATACAGTCCTTACATCTTCAGCCATTGCACCTTGTGCCATTTTTAATTGCGATGTCATAAAATATTTGCTGTTATCTGACTTACTAATTCAGGAAAATCTTATCTTTAGGATAAAAATGCATATTTCCAACCAAGAGTCTGTAAGAGTATTGTTGGGGTTAATGTTTTTTGAAGATTAATCTCTAATCAATAGTCATCAAAAGTGGTAATTAATCCGGAAAAAGGTTGCAACTCTTATGGAGACACCCCCCTTCCCCGCCACCCCCACATGCAATTCACCTTATTTAAAGTGGGCCTTCCTAGAATGAATGATACTGGCTCTACTGACCGTAAGGTGCCAAAGTAGTCCTCAATGAAAGAGTAAAACCAGAAATAAAGCCACTGGCTTTGGGGAGGAAATGCTCTGGTTGTACTTTCATTTTCCATTAACCTCATTAATAACGTGTGTCTTCTCCAACATGGTATCATTTACATAGCATATGTGGGCTATGAAAATCCTGCCAATGTAGGGCCTACGTGCAGCCTTCTGTTTTCCCAAATCCCTGCAGTTTCTATCAGGATAAGGTTCTTCTCTCCCCATTCTGATTGGCTGGATTGTATTTGGGCAAATGTTTAGCCTAGGCCAAATGGCAACCGTATTCTATCTCTGAGGCCGGCAAAACTTTTGCTTACTCTGCTCACCCACCTCCAATGTATCAGAGGCAGTGTGGTGTGTATGAAAATCTTTTGATCTCATATTCAAGAGCTAGTGAAGAGTGGATATGTTACCTGATATTTTTCCTTACATTTTCACATGCCACAATTTTGTTTAGAGTATTTGCCTTCAACCAAAAGCACGTTACTGTAAGACTGTTTTTTCAGATTCATTCACCTCTATTCATAGGCCTCCAAGTAACCAGTTAGAACTCCTGCATAGCACTCACCAAAGTGTAGTTTCCAGAAGGTCACAGAAGCAAAGGCGATAGAACTTTTCGGCAAGAGTTTTGTTTAGGGTTAACATTTTCTAAGCTTAGACAAGCATCAACAAAGTTTACAGGGACAAGAAGTTCGTAATCTCCACAAGACTTGTAAGAAAACCATAAAATAAGGAACAAACTTCTCACAATGAGTTCATCAGTGAAGGGCCTGACATTCCTTTTAGATAACAAGCAGAACTTCAACCAGCAAACACTTAAGGAGGTTAAGAGTACCCAGACTACCAAGATATATAAACAGGGGTTTTCTATCAGAACAGGGGATAATCTATAAAACCTGGCTTTTTGTAAAGAGTTCCCAGGTGCCAATGAGTGTTCCTACTGGCAAAATAAAAACTATGTAGGTAGCATTTGTTTGGGTTTTTAACTATATACAAAAGCACAGCCTATATAAACATCAATACAGCAACATGTATATACCGATATCAATATTAATATAGCAATATATAATATTTTGGAAATTGCTGAAAACCTTACAAATTTATTTTAACTAAAAGATAAGATTCTTATCATAGACTGTTAGAGTTGGAAGGAAATTTGAGGATTATGGATCAGTTGTGGCATTTTGCAGAGAAGGAAAAGGTTCAGAGAGAAAAAAACAGTAGAACAAAGTTTAAAAGCTTTATAAGGAACAGAGTCAAAATTCTCACCCACGTCTCCTTCTAGAAGCCCAGTGCTCATTCCTCTCCATTACACTGTCTATCCGTAAAGTTTACTAATAGTTGGCATCCTCCAGAAGAGTAACACAACTCCCAAAGCCCACAGCAACTCACCAGTCAGTTCTCTTACCGAAATATCCAAAAAAGAGGGTGGTGGTGGTATTGTGTCAACAGCCACATGGAGAAGTATTATGTAGTCCTTATAGTTATGTTTATGAAAGTGTCTTATTTTCTTCAGGCTGCCATAAAAAATACCACAAAGTAGGTGTCTTTAAAGAACAGACATTTATTATCTCACAGTTCTGGAGGCTAGAAGTCCAAATCAGGATGTCAGTCATGTTGACTCCTTCTGAGGGCTCTGAGAGAGAAACTGTTCCACACCTCTCTCCCAGTTTCTAGTAGTTCCTGGCAAACCTTGGTATTCCTTGGCTTCCGTTTGCCTGCGTAGTCATATCGTTATCCTTCTTCTGTCTAACTCTCCATGTCTGTTCCTCTTTTATAAGACACCACTTGAATGGGATTCGGACCCACCCTACTCTGGTATGAGCTCGTGTTAACTAATGACATCCTCAGAGAAAGACCTTATTTCCAAACAAAGTCACGTTCACGATTACCAGGGGGTAGGACTTCAACATATCTTTTTGGGGCACACAATTCAGTCCATACCATGAAAGGTTTGTAATAACCTGAATAAAAACACTTTGTTTTGAAGGGAAAATCTATGATACAAGATTACATAAAATAGATGCATAGGAAGAGGACTGGAAGCAAACGCACCAAAAGGTTAATAGTAGCTGTCTCCGGTAGGAGGTGTGGGATGTGAGATTGGCGTGGTTTGTTTTCCTCTCTACTTTGTTGTGCTTTCCAATGTTTAAAAAATAATGCTTCTGTATTACCTTTTTAATTTTAAAAAATAAAATTTAATATTAAAAATGGTTAATTCTGTGCTCTGATTGGGCTAAGGTCTCCTCAGAGGCAAAGGCCAGGTCTCATCCCCACTGCCTGCTCTTGTCTAAAAGATGTAAAAGAGTATAAGTCTTCTCAGTGAGACACATTGCCTGGAAGAGGTGGGGAGGACAACCTGTTTCAGAGACAACTCCATCAAAGGAAATTCTAAGGCATGGGGGAAGCCAAGGACAACATCCTTGTTACACCTATTTCAAATTGTTTAACCCGTTGCCATTGAGTCGATTCCAACTCATAGGAACCCTACAGGACAGTGTAGAACTGCCCAATCGGGTTTCCAAGGAGGGGCTGGTGGCTGCAAACTGCCGACCTTTTGGTTAGCAGCCGAGCTCTTAACCACTGCGCTACCGGGGCTCCAATTCAAATTGTTTAGGGCTCTATATTTCATATTAGCATCAAAAACTCAGCAAGGATTCATAAAAGAACCACTGCAATAACTCAGGTCCACAAACAGAATCTATGAAGGTGAAGGCATTTAAGTTTATTTACCCTAGAGAAGGCTTAAGGCTGTGCATTACTCCAGGTTTTCACTACATTTTCTGGGGTATTAGACTCAGTTATTTGTTTATTTTTAAATTTTATTATTATGTTTATTCTTTATTTTCTGTTTTTCCCATCAGAGTGGTATCTTTGGTAGGGCAGGTGTTTTTTACTTCTTTTTCTTCTTTTTTTTAAACTTTTTATTTAAAAATAATTTTCGGCATACGGAACAGTTGCAAAAATAGTTCAGGCAGTTGACATACACCCTTCACCCAGCTTCCCCTAATATTAGCATATTACATAACCATATTCAAATTATCAAAAGCAGGAAGTCTTGATACAATACCAGTAACTAAACCATGGAAACTGATAGAATTTTACCACTTTCCTTTTATTGCCCTTTTCCTATTCCAGGATCCAACCCAGTATCCCA
This sequence comes from Trichechus manatus latirostris, assembly GCF_000243295.1. Classification (NCBI taxonomy): domain Eukaryota; kingdom Metazoa; phylum Chordata; class Mammalia; order Sirenia; family Trichechidae; genus Trichechus; species Trichechus manatus. The sequence goes on from NW_004444015.1 coordinate 1,077,623, forward strand.
CATAGCGTTTGGCTGTTAATGTCTTTCTACTCTCCAACTTTCATCTTCTTGATGTTAAGTCACCATATCCAAGACAGGAGATGTCTTTCCATTTGTTAAAGTCTACCTTCATGTCTTTCAGGAATGTTTTAAGATTGTCCTCACAGAGGTTTTGCATGTTTCTTATTATATGTGTTCCTAAGTATTAAATCGTCTTGTGTTGCTATTGTAACTTGGATTTTCTTTACCATTATGTCCTCTGTCTATTGTTTGCATATATGTGAGTTAATGAATTTTGAATATAATCCTGATACTTTAGTAAGCTATTTTATTGCTTGAGTTAGTTTTATTATTGATCATCTGGGGTTTGTCAAGTATACTGTCTTACCACTTGCAAGTATAGTTTTACTTCTTTCCCATTTTTATGCCTCTATTTGATTTTGCTTGTCTAATTGCATTATTACCACACGCAAGTAAAATTTTGCTGAAGATAATTCAAAAGCAGTTGCAGCAGGACATTGACAGGGAACTGCCAGAAATTCAAGTCAGATTCAGAAGAGGACATGGAACCAGGGATATCATTGCCGATGTCAGATGGATCCTGGCTGAAAGCAGAGAATACCAGAAAGATGTTTACCTGTGTTTTATTGACTATGCAGAGGCATTTGATTGTGTGGATCATAACAAACTATGTATAGCATTGAGAAGAATGGGAATTACAAAACACTTAATTGTGCTCTTGTGTAACCTGTACATAGACCAAGAGGCAGTCGTTTGAACGGAACAAGCAGATACTGCTTGGTTTAAAGTCAGGAAAGGTGTGCGTCAGGGTTGTATCCTTTCACCATACCTATTCAATCTGTATGCTGAGCAAATAATCCGAGAAGCTGGACTATATGAAGAAGAATGTGGCATTAGGATTGGAGGAAAACTCATTGACAACCTGTGATATGCAGATGACACAACCTTACTTGCTGGAAGTGAAGAGGACTTGAAGCACTTACCGATGAAGATCAAAGACTACAGCCTTCATTATGGATCATTACACCTCAACATAAAGAAAACAAAAATCCTCACAACTGGACCAATAAGCAACATCATGATAAATGGAGAAAATGCTGACATTGTCAAGGATTTCATTTTACCTGGATCCACAATCAATGCCCATGGAAGCAGCAGTCAGGAAATCAAATGACGTGTTGCGTTGGGCAAATCTGCTGCAAAAGGGACAAATCTTTAAAGTATTAAAAAGCAGAGAAGTCACTTTGAGGACTAAGGTGCGCCTGACACAGGCCATGGTATTTTTAATATCCTCATATGCATGTGAAAGCTGGACAATAAATAAGAAAGACAAAAGAAGCATTGACTCCTTTGAATTGTGGTATTGGTGAAGGTTATTGAATATATCGTGGACTGCCAGAAGAATGAACAGACTTGTCTTGGAAGAAGTACAGCCAGAATGTTACTTAGAAGTGAGGATGGCAAGACTTCGTCTCACATACTTTGGACATGTTATCAGGAGGGACCCATCCCTGGAGAAGGACATCATGCTTGGTAAAGTAAAGGGTCAGCAAAAGAGAGGAAGATCTCCAAGAGATGGATTGACACAGTGGCTGCAACGATGGGCTCAAGCATAACAAGGATTGTGAGGATGGCACAGGACCAGGCAGTGTTTTGTTCTGCTGTACATACGGTCACTATGAGTTGGAACAAACTTGACAGCACCTAACAACAATTGCTTTGGCTAATACTTGTGGTAAAATGTTGGATAGTGGAGATAATGGGCGCCCTTCTATTGTTCCTGATCTTAGTGGAAATATCTCTAGTGTTCCCACATAAATAAAAAACTGGCTCCAGGACTAAGAATGTATATATATTTATATATCCATACACATTCACACACATATAATCATGTTAACAAAGAATTCCTCAGTTACTATTTTCTTTAGTAGTTTGATCATGAATGTGTATTGAATTTTGTCAGAGGTTTTTATCAGCATCTATGGAGAAAACCATATGATTCTTTCCTTAGATCTGTTAATACAGTGCATGATATTAATGGGCATCCTATTACTGAACCAACCTTATATGCCTTGAAGAAATCTCACATGGTCATAGTGTATTATTTTCTTAATATGGTATTGAGTTCCGTTTACTTACTAATATTTTCTTTAGTTATTTTTTTGCATTGATATTCATGAGTGATATGTTCTCTAGTTTAACTTCTTAATATTGTTTCATCTGATTTAAGTATCCATGCTATACTTCCTTCACAAAAGGAGTTAGGAAGGTTTCCGTCCTTTTCAATGTTCAGGAATAATTTAATGAGCCTTGGAACAATCTGGTATTTGAAGGTTTGATAGCATTCCCCTGTGAAACCATCTGGGCCTGCTGTTTTGTGTATGTGTTCCATTTTTTACTTATTTTGTTTTGTTTTGGGGAGTAAGTTCTTAAAGCTTTCAAAGCTTTTTCTAGTCTTACTATGAAATTGGTCCGCTTAAGCTTTCTAAACCAAATGGACTGAATTTTGGTGATCTGGATTTTTATAAAAAATAGCCCATTTCATCTAAATTTTTAAATATATTTACATAGAGGTTTGCAAAGTAGTCTCTTAGGTTTTCCTTAAATGTCTTCTCTCTTGTTCACTTCTTGTTTCACTTTCTCCTTTTTTTCTTTATTAAGTTACTTAGTGGTTTCACTATGATGATAATTCTCAAGGAAAACAACAAAATTTTGATTGATTAATTAGATCTATTCTCGTTCTATTCTCTACTCCATTAATTTCTGTTTCTAACAGTATTGATAAATTTCCTGCCTGTGCCATGGTTGGTTGAGGAAACTGTTTTGCTATTATAAAGGGGTTCAGCATATATCCATGAAATCTATCTTATTCATTATATTGTTTAGATCTCCTATTTCCTTGCTTATGTTTTGTCTACTGGATCTGTTTTGTACTGAAAGTGGTTCATTAATCTCTCTCATTATGTGTATTGTCTCCTGTAGGTTTTGATTCCTAAACATAGTTGCTGTCTTATTTGGTGTATAAATATTCACAGGTAATATATCTTCATTGTGAGTTGTAGCTTTTAGCACCAAAGCGCGTCCTTATGTCTACAGGAAACATAAAGTAAAAAGATGGAGAAATACAACTATGCAAATACTAACAAAAAGGAATCTATGGTAATTTCAGACAAAGAAGACTTCAAACAAAGGGATATCAGCAGGGATAAAAGGGATTTTACATAATGATAAAGGGTCAATTTTTCAAAAAGACATAACACTCTTAAATGTGTATGCACCTAATAACAGAGCTTCAAAATAAATGAAGCAAAAATACTGATCAATTTGAAGGAGAAATAGACAAATCCACAATTATAGTGGGAGATTCAACACTCCTCTCCCAGCAGTTGATACAACAAGTAGGCAGAAAAGCAGTAAGTATACAGATGATCTGAACAACGCTATCAACCAATTTTACTTAATTGATATTTACGAAACACTCCACTTGGCAACAGCAGAATACACATTCTTTTCAAGTGTACATGGATCATTCACCATGATAGACCACATTCTGGGCCATAAAGCGAATCTTAACAAATTGAAAAGAATATAAATAATAAAAGTATGTTCTTGGTTTATAACAGTATTAAAATAGAAATCAATAACAAAAAAAATAGCTGAAAAATACCCAAATATTTGGAAAATAAACAATACACTTCTAAATAACATAGAGGTCAAAGAGGCAGTCTCAGGAGAAATTTTACAAGTACTTTGAACTGAATGAAAATAAGGATACAATATATCAAAATCTGTAAAGTGCAGCTTCTTGAATGGATAGAATGGATATAAAATCCTTGGTTCGTCCTCTTTCATTGAGTTTTGTTTGGTTTTTTGCTGCTCCACTGTTGCCCTGCTTTGTGTGTTGGTTTTGAACAATCTATGCCAGTCTAATTATTTTGTAAATTAATTGATGTTTTGCCTGGAGGCCTTAAGGATTTTATTTTTACTTTTTTGTAACCTGTTAGTTTTACCAGGTCATGTCTTGGAGATGATCATTCTGGGTTTATTTTCCTAGGTATTTCTGGTAGATTGATAGATTGAGGTCTTTTCCTATTTCTGGAAAGTTTTCTTGGATTATAGTTTTAAATATTAGATCTGTTTCAGTGTTTTGTTTTTCTTCTTCAAACGCTTCAATAATGCAAATATTATTACTTCTTTGCCTGTCTTCCATGTCTACTACCTTCTCTCTGGTCCTTTTTACTTATTTCTGTATGCCATTTTTATTCTCTTGCTTCTCCCCTACCTTTTTCAATGTTCCTTATTAAATTTTCATTTCAATCCATTATGCCTCCTTTAGGCCCCTGTAATTTATTCTTCTTCTATGAGCTAACTTCCTTTCTCTTTTATTCTTTTTCAGAGTTCATTCAGCTCTCCTTTTATTTCTCCCCCTTTTATTTTGCCCCCTTTTATGTCCATTTCTAATTTTTGTTTTCGTTTTCTGATTCAAGGTAGGTTTTTATAGCCTTAAGAGCTTGTTTGATTATATCTAATTCTATTTGGTGTGTTGACTTACAGTTTTTTTACACTTCAGGTTTTGTTTTATTTCTTTTTGTGGGGGAGGGGATTATCCTCAGTTCGTATGTATGATACTTTGTTTTCTGATTTTGTGCAATAGCTCTCCTAACTTTAGTGGTGATGGGGTTTGGAAGCTCTTAGATTTCGCGATTCTGTTTTGTCCTACAGGACCCTAAAACTTCTTCCTTTCCCTCTATTCCTCTTCAACATCCAATTGCCAAAGGATGCTTTACCCTGCCTTCTTGTCTTTTTTCTCCCCCATTCAAAAAAAAAAAAAAAAAAGCTATCTGTTTTGAAGACTGCTCCTTTTAAATCATGCCTGCCTTTTTAAAAGAAGCTTGCCCTTTTAAATCATGCATAATTTGAAGTTCCCTCCTTGTAGTTCATGTTCTGATCTGCATAGACACTTTTTCTAGTATTTTCAGAGTTAGAGTGGACTTAGACTTTCTGGCAGCAAATTTAAAATAAACTTCGGATCTTTTCTAGCTTCCTTGTTTTGTCTTCCCTGAAATTTTTCCCAGTCTGCCTTTGCTTGTCACAAAGTCTTACAGCAGGGCAGGCATGGGCCAAGAGCATAAGAGATCATACTCTGGGAATTGGTGTTATTTTGAAGGCATAGTTTTTGTGTAGATTCAGTTTTTCTTCCTGTTGTTTTGTATCATTTCTGTAGGATATATTGGGAGGCAGGTATTTATGCTGTCACCATTTTCATCAACTACCTGCTGTGTGTTATGTTTATTTTTTAAAGAAGAAATTTAAGGATTTTTTCCTTCCAACTTGGAAGATGATAACTTTATTCCTTTTTGTAGAAAGTAATAAACAACAGCAAGATTGCCATAATTCAATGGAGAATAAAGTTTATAAGAAATTAAATTGAGGGGAAGACTGCCTATTATCAACGGACAATTCAAATTTTGTATATAAAACTCATATTTAATGGAAAAATTCTGCAGTCAGACTCTTCCTTCCAATATACACTTATAAAGCTTCTTTGGCAATCCGAGGGATAAAAGTAATGAAAATTTATAAGGAAAAGTGCTCTCCACCTTCTTGAAACTGTCATGTAGGTCTGTGTTTTATATTCATTGGGAATGCTTTTGGGTGCAAGTAACTAATATCTGAAAAATATTGTTTGAAACTACAAGAATATTGTAAACTTGAAAGAAGGTAGGAAGTAAGGCAGTCTCATAGTTGGGCAGGTAGCTCAACAATGTTCTCAACAATTCAGGCTCTTCCCATCCCTCTACTCTGCTACACTCTAAGTTTCAACTTCTTCTTTTTTTTTTTTTTCTGGTGGTTATAGGATGGGGTGGGGTCTTATCACCTCATGGCTAGAAGAAGGTTCCTCTAGCTTCAGACATTATGTCTGCATTTTAGCAACAAGAAAGAAAAGGGGGAAGCCAAACGTGCCCCTGTTAGTGGGAAACCAAAAGTATTCCACCAAGCCTCCCAATAGACTTTCTTTTATGTCTCATTGTCCAGAGTTAGGTCACATAGCCACATCTAGCTATAAGTACCTGGCTTTCCAGCATTTACAGACAAGATATGGACTTCATGGAGGAGGAAGTTGGAGACGGCTGTTGGATTTGCCAAACAACACTGTCTGTCAATGGTTCCAAAATAGTTGCCCCTAGTGGTTCTAGAAAAGACATAACCCAAGGCTACTTCCAGTCCAAATGATTCCTAAATGCCATCAATTGTCACTAACACTTTAAGACTACTCACTATAACCGAGATAAGTATTTCATAGTTTTTTCTCATTCTGAGAAATGTGACTTAAGGAGGGGGGACAAAGTTACACCCCTAGGAGTGGGTGGTTGGAAAGATGGTGTGGTGTGCCCAATGGAAGAGTGAAGAGTTTGCATGCAAAAGCACAACCTATATAACTGGAGGGCTCTGCTGCTTGCACAGTGCTTAGAGACAGTGACATTGTCTGACCTGAGTGATTAAGAAACTGAGAATGTCATTGTGACATTGTGTCAGTGAGAAAAAAATGAGTACAGAAAATGACTTGGTTCCTTCTTGAGTGTCACCAACTGACAATACCCAGAGCACACTCTGCATATTCTTGACACTGAATTGTGAAGGCTATTAATGGGTTATAGGCTTTCAAAACTAGGGAATTTGGATTGGGGAACAACAGTGCATCCAAATAGCATTTAGAAGCTCAGAGAAACCAAACCACTTTTTATGAATTCCTAACTGAAAAATTAGGTATGGAAACTGATTTAGGTATAACCGTTAACATATAATAGTAAGCATCCTCCCACTATTCCTTCTCATATGATCTATCTCCTTATTTATCTGTTTTGACTTCGGTGTAAACGCTGCCAGCTGGCATCCTAGTAGAATATAAACATTCTATAGTTATTAAACAACAACAAATCATATATTATACATGACATAAAGATAAACAACCAACAGTTCCTTTATTCTCTTAGGAGAATAGCAATATCCTTTCTCAATAATAAGAATCCAGTACAATTCACTGGCATTTATAGTTTGCAAAATTCTTTCATTTGATCTTCACAGAAAACCGGACATATATTATTGTTCTTGCTTTATAGATGAAAAACATGAACTCAGAGAAGAGAAGTGACTTTTCTAAAGTCCCCTGGGTTTTTAGTTAATAGAAGAAGGACTTGGCCCAAGGTTTCCTGAATCTTCATCCACTTCTCTTTCCACTTTTTCTGGCTGTTTGCTGGACCACCTGTGGTTCACGTTTCTGAAATGATGTGCTTCTGAATAGTTTACTAGTCCTGATGTGCTAAATAAATTTGAAGTCTCAAACCTGTGGCCCATCTGTGAACAATATTTCAAAGGAATGAACCCAACATCAAATGTCTTGGCTCCCTGTTTCTGTCAGTAAAGAAGACATTTTGTCATTCCTGTGCTGGCTTCCACTCTTCTAGTTTGACATAAACTAGACAGTCCATCTGTAGCATGATCAAAAGCAAGAGCTGATTTACCAATAGTGCAATCACAACGCTATTCACTTATAAAAGAAAAGATCAACAGATAATACAAAAACCTCTGCTATTTCACTCATGTAGCCAACTAAAGTCATATGAAACCAAGATAGGAAAAAACAAACTCCATTATTAGACTTCCTTCTTTATCCTCCTTCAATAATACAAAATTATTTACTGAGAACATTTTTGTATAAACGGCCAAAATAGCTCCAGAGTAAAGAAGCAAAAATTAATTTAACTAGTTTAGTTTAGTTTCTAAAGTTCTCTAGGATGAACATGACCTTGTTGCATTTTAAGTCTGTATAACTTTACAAATCATGACTTTTAGTTCTAAGAAAAATCCTTTTACGACCTAAAGAATTACTTAGACAATACATAGCACCTTCTTATTAGTATTTTTCTGAAATACAGATTCACTTTATTACTTAAAAAAAAAAAGAGTCTGAGGAAAGGCATTGGAAGTTTTCTCTTGCTTTGCCCTCTAGGATGCGACTTTTAGTAAATTCACCCAAATCTGTATATCGAACCATCATTTTTATTTGAAAGAACACTCAGAACAATGAGTAGCATGGGAAAAATAAGCAAATGGAGGTCATCTTTTCTAGCCTCTGGTATTTCCTCTTCACATTATTTCCACTGCTCCAGTAAGATTGGCCTCTTAATTTCACTCTTTCAGCAGTATCACTGGGTAATTTCTTTAGCAGCTCCATATGGCAGATATACATGCTTGTTGGCTTAAGTCTGCTCATACATACATGATTCAACACCAAATGGAAATTGCAGCCAACCCCTGATAACCCATAACAGTGGAGGGGAACTGCAGTCCAGATAACTCAAGACATCCAAGAAGTCCAAGGTCACGTCATCTCTATTTGGCTTTGGATATGTACTATATCTTAGCTTAGAACATCTTGTCTTCTAATTTAGCCTACTTTCTTAATTGTGTTTTACATTTTTAACATTAGTCTGGATTCCCAGCAAATGAGAATGTAAACAATTCCAGTCTGCGGAGGGAGATGGTCTGGGAAAAGATTGAATGGGCTTGGGAGAGGCTTTAAAATTCTAATGCAAACAACTCATAAAGAGGATAAAGCATATGTGGATAATCAGGAGTTGACTCCATGATACCGTAATCAGAAGGAGAGAATTATGCCTGCTCAGTCTTGTACCTCCATACCAGCAGGGAGAGGCTTATCATCTACAGAAAACACACACACAAGAATTTTTCTATGAATCTAAACCCCCATTGCATTATTTTACCTATGATCATTTATACCTAAAAATGACATACGCTACTAAGAAGCAAAGTGAAATCCAAAGCATCAAGGAAGACTGTAATATTAGCATTAGGAAATGAAAGCATTCAAATGAGAGACTGCTTAAAGGTAAGTCAGTGAAGATTTAAATAAGCTCCAGCCAGAATTCCAAACATAGAAAGGAAATAAGATTCAATATTCTTTGTATAAGTAGGGTAGATTTTTATAAATAAAAGCACACCATGTATTATGTGTACTTCTACAAAGTGTTTAAATTCTGTGGCTTAGAGAGCTGTATAAAGCTTGATGAGAGTAAGGTAAACTTAAACTTGACTCAGATAATGGCTCTCTACCAGGGGCCTTTTCAATACTAAGCAACGCAACCTTTTCTGTCCAATTTTGGAGCTCTTTTAATTCATGTTTTGAGCTATCATTTGCATTTGCTTTAAAATATAAGATTGCCAGTACACACATAGAGTCAAGAAGGCACGACCTTAAAGGTGAGACAGAGGCGTGGCCAAAGAACCTATAAAGATATAAATCAATTAAAGGAACTGTCTGTTTGAATCAGACGGAGGCCCAGGGCTTAGCTGCCAAAACAATTCCAGGCTTAAGGGTTTAAGGTATCTTTGTTCCAATGACACACCAGTCTTTGGATTAAGCCTTCTTTCAAAAACAGTATCCAAGATGTTCTTGGAGATTTGTTGTCACTGGTGGTCTGATGCCTAGCATATTTATTTCATACAGTAAGAAATAACACTATGTGAAAATCGCTAGAATGAGTGTTATCTAGCTCCTTTCCTGGCAATGAAATGATCTGGCCTTGTTTTTTTTTTTTCTGGGAAAACTGCCAGGTCAGCTTTGAAACGCTAGCAGGCCTGAGGTGATTGCCCACTGAATGGGCCTGCTCAAGGTATAGAGGATGTTTTACATCATTTGACTAAGGCCAACTTAAAACAAAAACCAAACCAAACCAGTTGCTGTGGAGTCGATTCTGACTCATGGAGACCCCATGCGTAAAGAGTAGAACTGCTCCATAGGGTTTTCACGGCTGTGACCTTTATGAAGCAGATCACCAGGCCTTTCTTCTGAAGTGCCTCTGAGTGGTTTCAAACAGTCAACCTTTTGGTTAGCATCTGAGGGCTTAACCATTTGTGCCACCCAGGGACTCCTAAGACCAGCTGAGCCCTACTTTATTGCAATCTAGACCTGAACAGTCCCTCCAAGCTCCCCAGAAGCAGAGTGCCAGAGTGGGAAGGCCAAATGTGGTCTTTGGACCCAGAGACATGGTTGGAATTCTAGCTCGGCCATTTCCAAGCCTTGTGACCTTGGGTAAGTTACTTAACCTTCCTCAGCTTCCCATTCGTCATCTACAAAGTGAGGATGATAACAACGACTGCAGAGTTTCGTCGTGATGATTAAAAGAACTCAACATGTGCACCAGGCGTGAATCGCAGGCCTTAAACACAGATATGCAAAGTGTGTGACTGATTTTTCTATAACTCAGCTTCCTTTTTTTTTGGTCCCTGTTTTGCTACATGGCAGATACTTCTCAGTCAGTTCAGGGGCTCCCTCCTCACCTTCTTGGGGCTCCAGGGTGAAGCGCATCTGGCCATCAGCAGACATGACACCTTCTTCCCATGCTAGCACTCATGCAAGTTGCTGCTCCTCACTCCTTGCTTGGGGGGTCCTCCCTTACCCTAGCTCTGTCTCAGCTCTGCCTCAGGTGCATGGGAACCCAACCAGCTGCTCTTCTTTGCCACTCTGGTGCTGAGGGAGACTGTGAGGTTCCCTTGGCATGGTCAGCAGAGGGACATCCCCTCTATTTCTAATCAACTGCTCCTGAGCCATTCTGGGCTCAGACGGGATCTCGCTGAAGCTCACTACTGCCCAGTCTGCCACCTGCAAAGTGCTGCACAAATCACATGTGCTCTTGAAACCCCAGAGCCTTCCCGTGGTTCCCATAATCTTAGCCTCCCCCTACCTCAGAGCTGGAGCAGTCTGTTTCTCAAGGACATACCCTCTTGCTAACCCTCCCACCTTCCCACTAACCCCCTACCACTAACAACAACAACAACAAATACTTATATTTAAAAAAAATAAGAACAGTTGCCGTCCAGCAGACTCCCTCTCGTGGTGACCCCATGTGTGTCAGAAGTAAAACTGTGCTCCATAGGGGTTTTAAGGGCTGATTTTTCAGAAGATCACCAGGCCTTTCTTCTGAGGCACCTCTGGGTGGACTCAACTCTCCAACCTTTCGTTCGCAGCCAAGCAAGTTGACTGGTTGCACCACCTATGGACAGCTAACATTTACAGAGCGACCACTGTTACTGCGTGCCGGACACTGTTCTAAACCACTCGCAAACTTAACCCTCAGAAATAACCCAATGAAGTCGATACCACAATTTTGAATATGGAGAAACTGAGGCACAGAGAGGTTAAGGGATTTGTCCAAAGTCACACAGCTAGTATATGGTAGAGTTGGGATTTGAATACATATGGCCTTTCTCCAAAGATCATACTCTGATCATGACACTACACTCCCTCTCAGAGGATATTTATCCAGGGAGTGGGTGAGGAGGGCATAATTCCAGCCGGTCCCAAGCCTAGACCTCTTAGACCTCTGCACTTGAACTTCAGAAGCCAAGCATTTGGCTCTCATTTCTGTTTCATTTCTGTGGCAGCATCCTTTTCCTGTAGCAATGAAGGAGAAAGATATGGGTACAGTAAAGTATGTGTACCTTGGGGTGGAGGAGAGAAGATAATACTTCAAAATCATTATTCAGCCACATGATTCAAAGCAGAGATAGAGGAGATGCTCCTGGAATGTTAGTTCCCATCCCCCTCTTCAAATGCTCTGTCACGGAGCTTACCCTTGGAACAGAAACTTACTCCACTAAAACTCACTCAATTCCACACAAAATGTTTTAACATGAATATTTGTTTTTTTCATGGCAAGATTGTGCTTCCTTATATGTTTGTCTTTCAGTCAAAGAAAACACCGAGCGCGTGCCCCAATCACCACCCCTTGACATTTCAGCAATCCCGGTGAAAGGGGGTAGGCTATAGCAAAGGTCATAGTGTGGTCCTTCCTGAGTCCCGCCAGTTGGGTAGATGACCACAGATACAAGCATGAAGCTCTGCACATAGTAGGTCCTCAAAATATAGTGCTTGATTGAGTTAGATACCAAAGAAGAAGGAAGACAGGAACTGAGGAAATTGTACCCGTCATCTGTTTGACTGGACAGCCACATGTTGCTGAGCATGTTTTCTGTATGTGGGCTCCATTGGAACTGACTGGTATTTTGTGACCTCTGAAGGTTCATGACCTTTTCTTTAAAGGATGGGGTTCTATGTCCTTCTCTTTAGAATAACCCCAGAAAGGCAATTAGGTATTTAGCAAATGTTTTTTGATGGAGACGGTGTTGTGCATACCTGCATGTTAACAGCTGAGTGGTTGATGGAATGCCACCCTACATTTTCCAGATTTTTCAGCTCTATAGTTTGGTTGGAGCCCTGGTGGTGCAGTGGTTAAGATCTATGGCTGCTAACCAAAAAGTCAGCAGTTCGAATCCATCAGCCACTCCTTGGAAACCCTGTGGGGCAGTTCTACTCTGTCCCATAGGGTCACTATGAGTCAGAGCTGACTCAACATCAGCCCGTTTGTTTTTTTGTTGTTGTTTTCTGTTTTTATAGTTGGGTTAGGAGGCCCCACGTGGTACAAATGGTTAAGCACTGGCTGCTAACAGAAAGTGAGGCAGTTAGAGTCCGCCCAGAGGCACCTGGGAAGAAAGGTCTGGCGATCTACTTCCGAAAAATCAGCCATTGAAAAGCCTGTGGGGCACGGTTTTTCTCTGACACACATGAGTCAGAATCAACTCGGCAGCAACTTTTTTTAATAGCTTGGTTATTTTGTTAGAATGCCATAGATGACTAATTAGTGTGGTCTTGGGTTCTGGCTGAATTGAAGATGGTAAAACATTGGCATCTTGGAGAGTCTGGCCATTTTTTTTTGCAGTTTAGGAGAAGCAATGACTTTTCAAGCTTCCAAGGGGAACAGAATGCTACAACCAGCTAGAGATGCAGATACACACCTCTGCCAACTCCCCATTACAATTCTCTGTCTCTCAAATGGAGATTAAATTCAGTGCCAAAATGTGTCATCTGGTGTTGCGTTTTTGTAATGTGGACAAATGTCGAGAAAATTCATGCGGAGGCTGGAAAATCTCACTATTTATGAATTAAAATGAAATTTAAGTTTTACCGTGGGGAGAAACCTTAATTGCTAAGGCTGGATTCACCAGATTGCTATCAAAACAGCAGCACTTCCTTCTTGCAATCACCAATTATGAAGGAGAAAGGGGTCCTGCCCTTCCTGAGCACCTACTGGGTGCACCAGGCCCTGTGCTAGGTGCTGTATGTATGTTATCTCGATGGGAGCCATAGAGTAGAGCTGATAAAAGTGAAGGGGATGATTTGGGGGCTGTCTACACTGGAAGCAGTTTTTTCAAATTTTAACTTTACAAATCTATTCACTATCTTGACAGGTTCAACCAACCTATATTTGGTCTGCAAAATGTATTCATTCTTCATCATGTTATCCTGGATCAGTCTCTATCCCTCCTGATCCACATGACTTCCCCCTAAGGACCTTTCTACCCTTAGCCAGGAAGCGGAGGAAACCGAAGTCTGCCTGCATTTAGAGTGCTCCAGTTTAAACTGTTATTACACTGGATAGTATGCCAATAGCCATTGTATATTCCAAATTCCTGCTTACTGGCTATTTGCTACTTATGATTTGCATTCAACTTTTAATATGAAATTGTACCCCATATGCATGTGTGTACAGTAATTTAAATTAGGTGAATTAGGTACAATGGCTACAGTGTTTAAATTATTTCATCTTCAAAGCGCTGCCTCTCCAATGGGTCAGCTCTATGGATAGCACTGCCTCTCCACAGGAAGAATTTGGCTTGATGGGCTAAGTAAACACCCTTGGAAAGTTGTTTACAGGAAACAAGCTTGCAGTAACATAATGAGAAGATGATCATTTTGAGCAGGTATGTGCAGCAATTTGTCCCAGGAATTTAGCCCTGTGATTGACCGTGTCAGGTATAGATGGTCAATCCTTGGGGAACACTTGGCATAGAGAAATATTATAAATGCAAAAGCACATACATTTGGTCACCGATATTATATCCAATAGTAATTGCAGATTTTGATTTCATTTCTCATGGACTCTACATTCACAACAGCAATCCCAACATTTTCTCAAGCTGCCAACTCTACAGTCCCCTCCTCAATAGGCAACCTCACAATCTAATTTACTGGCATGAGCTTCCTCAACTTTCTCCCTGTTCATCCTAGAATTCCTCTCTACCTTACTCATCTTTGGTACTATTACTTTTTAAAAAATTCTTCTTTCTCTCCAAACTCCACTTCCTCCCTGCCTACTTACTCCTTAGTTCTCTTAGTAGGATTTATAAGCCCAACACACGGCAAAAATGTCTCTCTTGCACATCAACCTTGATATTATCAGATTCAGTGTGCTCCTCCTCCTTGACCTAAGTGCAGCCTTTGATAATGTTGACGTACTCTTTCTCCTTCCAGAAATTCTCTTTTCCCTTGGCTCAGGCAATCCTGTGCTGAAATATTTAGGTTCTCCTCTTACCTCTCTGAGGACTCCTTGCTTTTCTTTGCTGCTTCCTCTTCCAAGGCTTTGTACTTCCACTTCTTTTCGTTTCTTCTTTAGAATGAGTGTTTCTAAACTTAGGGATAAATGGACAAGCTTCAGAGTGTTCCAGAAAACCTTTACAAGTGTATGCCAAATTTCATCAGATTTCAAAGAGGACCACAGTCCTGCAGAAAATGTTGAGAACCCCTGCGCTAGACTTCTTCCTGGGCAATTTTATCATCCCCCAAGGCATAGGTGATTACCTTCCAAACCTCAATCTTCGGCCTGACCTTTCTCCTAATCTTCAGTCCTTTTAGTCTAACTGGCTCTGAATGTTTCCTACTGGTTTGCAGTAGAACTAAACATCAGTAAATATATCCTCTATAGAAACCAATACAAGCCAGACATTCACTTTCCCAGCCTTCCTTGTCAGCTGCCCATATGGCCGCTCTGTACAAAGTAGAAAAGTGCCTCCTTCAGGCAGGCCTAGCACTGTGGGTACACGGCTTAGCAAGGGGGTGGTACTTTTGTGTTTTTTATTGACTTTTCATTGTGTACCCCCATGATGCCAAGCCTGCATGCAAGATGATGTCCAAGCAACTTAGTCTGACTATCAAGGCCCTTCATGATCTGGCCATAAGCTTTTGCTTTCAGCATCATAGCTCATTTATCCCTTCCACAGAGCCTTCACTCCAGCCAGACTGGTCTGCTCATTGTTGCCAGATACATCATATACTTTCCCACCTCTGCACATTTGTTCACCATATTTTACCTACCTAGAATCTCTGCCCCCTCCAGCATGTTTGACTGAGCCCACAACCTTGTTCTAGTTTCACTTCTTCTAATAAACGTTCTCCAAGCACCCCAGTACTCACTGACCTCATCTTCTTATAAAATCCTATAGCCCTCACTGTTGATATTGAGCACAGCACGGTCTTTGACTCCTAGTCCAGTGCCCTACAACCTTGCTACTCAAAATGTGTTCCGTGGACCAGTGGCATGGGCGTCACCTGGGAGCTTGTTAGACTGCAGAAACTCATACCCCACAGACCTACCAAAACAGAATCTGCATTTTTAACAAGATCCTTAAGTGATTCCTACAAACAATAGAGTTTGAGAGGCCCTTACAACATGCATTGGTATTTGTTACACTGTGTCTGTTTCAGTTTCTGAATGTACCTGATATTTCACGCCTTTTTGATTTTGATCATGCCGTCCCTGCCCATTATTGCTTCTCAAAATTCTGTCTACTCGGTGAAGCTTTCCCTTATTCTCCAGCTGAAAGTAAGATATTTCTTCTCTGAATAACTTTCGTATTTTTTTTTGTACCACTCGTTTTCTAATATGGGCTTGTGTCCAAGGATGTTTTCTTTGCAGAGATGTTAACATCTCTACTAGATTACAAGCTCTTTGAGGACAGGGAAAAGATTTTGTTCATCTCTATATCCTTGACAATTCCTGACACCCAGTAGTTAATAATAATACAGGCATGTTGAATGAATGGATGAAAGAATGAATGAATGTCTCATTTCATAGTAAATCCATTGGGACTGGGGAATTTACTTGAAAAATGTGGTAGATAATTGGCCATGGGTCATGCTGTTCATAATTGTAATGTTTTTATTTTTCAAGCCAAATATTAATTATCTAAGCTAGGCATGCTGTTTCTTAATGACTTTTAAACCTGTACCACCACGAATACCAAACTGCCTGCATTTTTAACAATCTCCAAGTAGTTCGTAATTAAACACCATGTGATTCAGCTCACTGAGTCAATCAATGCCTTTGTTTATAGCTTCGTTTTAAGCCCTGTACAGACAACCAAAAAAAAAAAAAAAAAAAGCTTGCCAAACCACAGCAAACAAAGTCTGAGCATCAAAAAGTCTAAGACAGTAAGACAGTATCTCACCACGAACTCTGGGTCTGGATTACAGTAGTGAAAGAGAAAATTGTCAGCAGCCACTCAGGATGATCAATACACTGACTCATCTTCTCAGCGATACTAGACGAATCAGAGGCCCTTTAGTTTCAGAGTTTATTACACATGTCTTGATCTCTGTGGGCCTAATCACAGAAACTAAACATAAGGGGAGAAACTAAATGATCCAAATCCAATCTTTTAGCACTGCTCAACTACTAACTGACTACTAGCCAAGAGGTTGCCGGTTCGAATCCACCCAGAGGGGCCTCAGAAGACGGGCCTGGCAATCTGTTTCCAAAAGATCACAGCCTTGAAAATCCTGTGGAGCTGTTCTACTCGGTACACGTGGGGTCGCCATGAGTCAGAATCGACTCAATGGCAACGAACAACAACAACCTCCTTTTAGAGGCGTAGCAATTTAAAAGGGATTGCTCCAGTAACAAATGACCAAAAACCATCCATAGAATAGAGATCAGTTTGCAACGAGTTTGTTTCTGTCATCAACCACACTGCAGAGTTTCCTTCTGAGATCAAAATGATGTCGTCTTCAATTAGACAGTGAGTCTATTCATCAAAGTGTTTTGAAGGTATTTTTATGGACTACCTGTTGCCATTTTGGGAGGTGATTTCTCTATCAAACTGACTTTCAAGAAAAGAGATGGAGTAACTGGTTACCCAAACATGAAAGTCCCCTGTGTTACATCCTGTAGGTCTGCTGCTCTAGGATCTCCCTTGCTAACACACTCGAATTCCACTAATTAGGCCAGTAAAAAGAAAAGCCAGTGTAGCAGCAAGTATCTTAGTAACAACTGGGCTTCATGAGCTATGGGGAGGCAGTAGAGCATAGTGGCTAAAAACATGGTGCTTAAAACAGACTGATAAGAATGCAAATCCTGATTTGTTCTCTTTTTGATTGTTTTAATAGATCTTATTTTTTAGAGCAGCTTTAGGTTGACAGAAAAATTGTGCAGAAAGCACAGAGCTCTCATGTACCTTCTCTCCCCGTTGCGCACCGCTTCTCCTATTAGTAACACCTTGCTTTTGTGCGTTACATTGTTACAGTTGATGAACCAATATTGATACATTATCGCTAACTAAAGGGCGGAGTTTACATGAGGGTTCACTCTTTCTGTTGCATAGTCCTGTGGGTTTTGACAAATGCAGAATGTCACATGTCCATGATGACAGTATCGTACAGAAGAGTGTCACTGCCCTAAAACTGCCCTATCATCCTTCCCTCCTCCCCCTGGCAATCACTGATTTTTTTTCACTATCGCTATAGTTTTGCCTTTTCCAGAATGTTATATAGTTGGACTCATAGTATGTAGCGTTTTCAAACGAGCTTTTTTCACTTAGAAATATGCACTTAAGGTTCCTACTGACTTGCTCGCCTAATGTTTATGTAACTTTCCCTAAGTTCCTTGTCTGTGAAATAGAGATATTAATAATGCTTACAGGATTAAGTGACAAAATGTGTAAAGTGCTTATCAAAGTATCTAGCACTTAGTAAGCTCTCTGTTAGCTGTTTCAACGCCAAGACTCTGGCCTTGTCCTTCCCATACTCACCACCTGATAGGCATTCTGCCTTACCTATGGATTCTTCCACCAACCTCATCCTTTGGGGGCTCATTTGACTGTTCATTGTGTGTACCTTTCTCCAAGCTACTCCCCTTCTCTCCTTTTTCACTGCGGGTACTGTGCTTGTACCCACAGCTTGTCCCATTCTTGCTCTTTTTGATACTCCCCACGGCCACCACGCTCCCCAGTTTAGGCTGATCTTGCTGGTAAGTGATTTTTATTCTAACCTTGATCTCCCTCTAGACCTCCACCTAACTTCCCCAACTTCCCCAACCACATCTCTAGACAAAGCCTTGACCCCAGGAAGATGAAGAAATGTACATGAATAGAAGCACAGGGGTCTAGTGCAATGTTTCCCAAAGTGTATTCTGCAGAATGCTAATCTCACGAGTTCATTTGCAAATAAATAAATGTTTTTGTGGTCAAATAATTTTGGAAACTCTCACATTATCTCTCTCCTGGAGATGCACAGTGCACCTTAGCCTTTAGAGACTTGGCCAAACCTATTGGTACAGAAAACTGTTTAACTCTGTTCGCTGGAAGACATTTTGGGAAACACCAGTGTGGTGGAAAGTGGGGTGGATGAGGAGCCTTATCAGTATAGTACAGGTTATATTTCTTACGGAGTGTAGCAGTTAGGATGATGACATTAACTTACAACCCTCAAATCGCAATTGCTCTTCATCCACATCCATTATAGTCATTTAGCAGTCACTATCATGAGCATTGCCAGTTACTGTGGCAGAAGGAAAAGAGAACTCAGAAGGGTATCACATTGATAATCAAATGTTTAACCCAGAAATGATGCTCGTCACTTTTAACCACTCATTGGTGAGCACTAGTCATCTGTCTCCACCCACCCATAAAGAGGCCAGGAAAGGACATCATATCATGAGCATGGGAAGGGGCAGAAGCAGAAACATTTGGTGAACAGTGTTAATGCCTACCCCGCTGAACTTCAATATTTGCCATCTGTAAAATAGGGAGAAAAATAACCTCTTGTGAAGATCAATAAAAAGATGAACATCTTTGTAAGGTGAAAAGCACTCTACATATTTAAAGGATTATTACCAAGGTAGCTTGTGGAGTTTCTGCTTTGAGATGAAGATCAGGACACGAGCCACCAATGAACTTCATGAAGGAAGGGTGTCTGGGGTGATAACAAGCAGCACAGGGTTAAGAAGGATGGGGGCCTAATAAGACAAAGTTATGGATAATGGCCAAACAAATGGCAGTGACAAGAATTATCTAAAAATTTATGAAGAAATTTGCTAGACAAAAGTGAACTTTAGTCCACTCTGTCAAAAGGCTCACCTATTTAAAATGAGTGTATCTGAGTCCATAATGTTTTACCATAATTGCTCACTGAATTCAACCACAAAGGAAATCGTGTTTTTATTCAGAAATATGATCACCATAGACCAATTCCTCCCCAGGCAGACTCTCAATGCTGTTTCCATTTACAAAAACAAAAAATTAACTGTCATCTATCCTTTTTTTTCCCCACATAGAAATTATACAACAAATGCTTTTCAAGAGGGAATACACTTGTGCCACCTAATTCTTTACACTTTTGAGCAGATTTCAATCGTATGGATTCAGGAAATGCTGTGGTCCAATTCCACTTCATTCCTCCTCTAACAAACATGATCTACATCTACTTGAATATTTTAGATGCAGCAGAAGCAGACAGAATTGATTTTCTCTAGACATTGGGAAACTCTTGGTTATGATTATGTTCTTGTGTTAACATATCCATATCTAGTTTTTTTGTTTGATGCCTTTGTTTAGTGTGAATGATGCCTTCAATGTTTCAGTTGTAAAGGATAACCTGGATGTTTCTGGGCCATTCAGGGGCTATCCAATCTCTACATGTACAATGTCACAGAGTTTGACTCTGGACAGGCCCTTGGCCATGTTCATTAACAGTCATAGGCCAGGACCCCAAATACATGCAAGGACAGTAAGGGGATGACTACATGGGGAGAAACAAAGGTGAAGAGGAGATGAATAAAGTGGTGTCAATAGTAGAATAATGGCCGCTCCCACAAATGTGAAAAGTGACAGAGGAGCAAGATAGTGAGCATTAGAGTTCAAGAGAGACTCCATGGGGTAGTTTGCTGATAGCTGTTTCTGTAAAATCACCAAACTCCCCAGTAACACTAGTTATCTAATGGAAAAGGTCAAAGATACCATGGAGACAGAGGTGGATCTAAGGCATGGCAGGTATGGCACATGCCCTGGGCACCACTTGAAGGGTAGGGTAGGGGTGGAGGCCATCACCCAGCAGCTTCTATCAACCATGGCAGTTTCCATTGTCAGCTGGGAGAGATCATTCAGCAAGTTAAAACTAATGCACACATATTTGAGAGTCTCCATGGGTCAAGGCAGACTATGTGATCTTGCTCTGCTGAGGGTAGAAAGAGAAAAAACTGAAATAAAAATGACTTTGTGCACATCGCAGACTAATTTTCATCAGCGAACACAAGGAAGGTGCAGTTGTAATTTTCATGTAGTGCCATAATGCGTTAAGTAAAAGATTAACAAGCTTGTCTTGTATTTTTGAGCTGATACTATGGTACAGTTATCTAAAAGATGGGTGTCAGATATTTCGACAAGGGCCCAGATGTGTAGCTAAGGGGCAGAGGGGGGGAATTGCCCCTGGGTGCAAGTCCAAGAGGGTGCCAGAGGAGGTGCGGAATAACATGACGAGGCGCCACAAATGTGCTAGGCGCCTGACTGAGATAAGAGGAGGGAAAGTGTTTCTGCTCACGCTTAGCCTCTGTCAATGTGTATTCATCTTGAAATTGTGGGGGGCGCAACTTAGAGATTGCCCCGAGCGCTCATTATGCCTCTGCAGTGGCGTAATTTCAGTGTTTGCC
Organism: Trichechus manatus latirostris; assembly: GCF_000243295.1. Taxonomy (NCBI): domain Eukaryota; kingdom Metazoa; phylum Chordata; class Mammalia; order Sirenia; family Trichechidae; genus Trichechus; species Trichechus manatus. The sequence goes on from NW_004444015.1 coordinate 1,098,460, forward strand.
ATAGGCGCTACTTTCTCTAGATAAGCCTCCGCATGGAGAAGGCCGCCCATTTCGCCAAAAGAATGGGCATGCGCCAGTTGCCAGAGAACCAAGTGCCTCCGAAGCAAAGCCATCAGAGAATCGAAGAGTCAGGCTGGAAGACAGCCTGCTTGGGTAAATGACCTTCGTTTGAAAGAGACCCAGTTGGAATAGGAACCATTAGCTCCGGCCTAGGTGGACAATTTCTCACCTTTTGGATTCAGATATCTGTTGCTGTGTTAGTTTTTACCAGTAGCCTCTGGTATCCAGAGTAAAAATAAATGGAGAAGATTAAAATAACTCATGCTGCCTTTCCAGGGATATGAGGAACTCAAACTTCTGAACGGGTCGTTAAATGGAAATCTCTAGGACCTCTCCATCTACGCAGGCTCCCAGCCCGTTTCAGACAGCATGGATTCTCATCAAAAATACAGTTATCTCTGCGTCAAAATGTTGTTGTGGTTTGCCCTTTCATAATTATAACTCCTTTCTTAGAAACGGAGACGACAGCAGAATGCTGTGTGCATTTCGGCTGCCAGCAGCTTACCAGAATGGCAGTATCCATGGCTTCTTTTGCTGCTCCCCATTGGCTGTGGCAGAATAGTTTCCCAGCATCATTTACAACCCTGGAACATTCTATGCTTCCAGGTCTTGCCTGGATGTGTCCGGGAACTCATGTGTCACCTGCCAGACCAACAGGAAAGAAGGAGTGGCAGGGGCAATTTGTTTTTTAGATGAATTAACTTCATGAATGGGATTCAGGTGTGCACAAAATGTACAACAATTCAGCGTCAAGACATTTCATTGGCAATATATTTATAAATGGACAACATAGCTGCTGTGCTTCTCATTGTCAAAAGAAAGTAAGAAAAAGAGTTAACTCTGAATTTTTTTTTCACCAATTAAATGAAAAGAAAATTCTAGGGAAAAAGGTATAATGTTACTCTTTGGAAGTCTCCTGACTATGCTGGCCTCAAGGTCTGTGCTTTGGGAAATCTTCCTGGATCTTCAGTATTAACCCACCAGAAGGGTGAGCTGCCCGATGAGCCCTTAATGCATTGCCTTCAACCTGCTAGCAAATGCAGATTGGTCCATGGTGAGAGGCCAGCATAGCTCAGTCTCACAAACATGAGTATAAGACACTTTCTGTTTCAATTCATTTTCTGCAGATCTGCAAGGCACTGTGCCAGGAGCTGTCCATGCGTTTGTTGAGCAAAGAGAGGCGGGAAGAGGAGAGTAGAAAAGGTTCATCAGGATTCTTCCTTACAGAAGCTTACATGCTAGTGGAGAAAACACAAATACCCGACACAATAAACAACCAAATTATGAGACAAACTGACTTTCACCTGAGGTTCTTTTTAGGATACAGTTGCGATCTCCCAGGGTTGGTTCAGCTCACCGAGCAGTTGCTCAGAAGTCTATGAGTCAACCTTCACTTTTTGCCTTTTTAGGACGGCGACAATGGGTAGCAAAGTCTATCTGCATCTGGAAGTTTCCACAGCCTGATCTTGTCAGAATTGCCTAAGTCTTCTTGGAGGAGACTGGCAGGCAAGTCAATTTCACCAGTAGCAGATAGTCAGAAAATAGACATGGATCCACTGGTTTAAGTGAAGGAAATCCTGTAGACTCGCACCAAAACCTAAATGCAAACTGAAGTGAAACTTTTTGGGGGTTTGAAAAAGTTTCATAACCATCCTCATGGTGTGTTTCATTTTCATGCCCGTTTTCATGCTTCATGGCTTCCTAGTTCTCCTAAAAGCAGAAGTGCCAAAATATTTTAATGAGGTTTCTTCTTCTGGCACGGAGAGGACAGGTGTTAACAGTCAACAACATGGCAGGAAGAGGATGCGGCTATTCCTTAGAGACCAGAGCCTTCCCTCAAGGAGGAGCAGCCCCATGACCGGCCATACCTTCGTGTGTGCCTTTTCCTACACTGTGCTTTGAATGTATACAGCAGACCCATTCGGGATCCTTGAAGCACTCTGTAAGTAAGGAGGCATTGATTTTCAATTTTTTGAATTAAGAAAACTAAAACATATAGATATGTTCTTTCCCTATCAAAGCCACAAGTGACAACACTCTTGGTCCCTCATTAACTCACAGAATTGGTGAGCATCTCTTCAACGACAGGTCACTTTTGACTTACCTTGTCTTCTGCAGAGGCAGTTATGTTCACTCATCAAACTGTCTATTCATCTGAAATTAATTTGAGAGTAGGGTGGTTAAATTGGGAGCTACAAGTATCTGGGGTTCTGTAAAGCCATAGGAATTATCTTTCGGCTATTAATGACATCACTATTAATAATTAACTCCATCTTCCCACCCATAGATTAAAGCTGGGGGTGTAAAAAAGGATACAAAGAAGTCTTTGACAAGTATTATGAAAAACTATACTCCAACAAATTTGAAAATCTAGAGGAAATGGATAAATTTCTAGAAACACACTACCGACCCAAACTACAACAAAGTGATGTTGAAAACCTGAACAGACCCATAACGAGAAGAAACTGAAAAGGTAATAAAAAAAACTCCCAACAAAAAACATCCCTGGACCAGATGGCTTCATTGGAGAATTCTACCAAACATTCAGAGAAGAGCTTATACCAGTGCTACTCAAACTATTTCAGAACATTGAAAAAGAAAGGATACTTCCAAATTCATTCTATGAAGCTAGCATAACCTTGATACCAAAACCAGGCACAGACACCACAAAAAAAGAAAATTACAGACCAATATCTCTCATGAATATAGATGCAAAAATTCTCAAAAAAATTCTAGCCAATAGAATTCAGCATCATATCAAAAAAATAATACACCACGACCAAGTAGGATTCATACCAGGTATGCAAGGATGGTTCAACATTAGAAAATCAATCAATGTAATCCACCACATAAATAAAAGGAAAGAAAAGAATCACATGATCATCTCAAATGATGCAGAAAAGGCATTCGACAAAGTCCAACACCCATTGCTGATAAAAACTCTCAATAAAATAGGTATAGAAGGGAAATTTCTCAACATAATAAAGGGCATCTATGCAAAACCGACGGCCAACATCATTCTTATTGGAGAGAGGCTGAAAACATTCCCCTTGAGAACAGGAATAAGACAAGGATGCCCTTTATCTCCGCTCTTATTTAAAACTGTGCTGGAAGTACTAGCTAGAGCAATAAGGCAAGAAAAAGAAATAAAGGGGATCCAAATTGGTAATAAAGAAGTTAAACTGTCCCTGTTTGCGGATGATATGGTACTATACATAGAAAACCCTAAAGACTCCACGAGAAAACTACTGGAACTAATAGAAAGATTCGGCAGAGTAGCAGGATACAAGATAAACATACAAAAATTGGTTGGATTCCTATACACCAATCAAGAGAATGATGAAAAGGAAATCAGGAAAGCAATACCACTTATAATAGCCCCTAAAAAAATTAAATACTTAGGAACAAATCTAACCAGGGATGTAAAAAACCTATACAAAGAAAACTACAAAACACTACTGCAAGAAACCCAAAAGGATCTACATAAATGGAAAAACATACCATGCGCATGGATAGGTAGACTCAACATTGTGAAAATGACAAGTCTACCCAAAGCAATTTACAAATACAATGCAATCCCGATCCAAATACCAGCAACATTCTTCAAAGAGATGGAAAAACTAATCATTAACTTTATACGGAAAGGGAAGAAGCCCCGGATAAGTAAAGCTCTATTGAAGAAGAAGAATAAAGTAGGAGGACTCGCACTCCCTGATCTCAGAACCTGTTACACAGCTACGGTAGTCAAAACAGCCTGGTACTGGTACAACGATAGATACATTGACCAATGGAACAGAATTGAGAACCCAGATGTAAATCCATCCACTTCATCTTTGACAAGGGCCCAAAGTCCATCAAATGGGGAAAAGACTGTCTTTTTAACAAACGGTGCTGGCAAAACTGGATGTCTATCTGCAAAAAAATGAAACAGGACCCATACCTCACACCATACACAAAAACTAATTCAAAATGGACCGAATACCCAAATATAAAGCCTAAAACTATAAAGTTCATAGAAGAAAAAATAGGATCAACGCTAGAGGCCCTAATGCACGGCATTAACAGGATACAAACCATAACCAACAACACACATACTCCCGAAGACAAGCTAGATTACTGGAATCTTCTAAAAATTAAACACTTGTGCTCATCAAAAGACTTCACCAAAAGAGTAAAAAGAGAACCTACAGACTGGAGAAAAAAATTTGGGCTATTACAAATCAGACAAAGGTCTAATCTCTAAAATCTACAAGAAAATCCAACACCTCTACAACAAAAAGACAAATAATCTGATTTAAAAAATGGGCAAAGGAAATGAACAGACACCAAAGAAGACATTTGAGTGGCCAACAGACACATGAGGAAATGCTCGCGATCACTAGCCATTAGAGAAATGCAAATTAAAACCACAATGAGATACCGTCTCACCCCGGCATTACTGGCATGAATCAAAAACACTGGAAATAACAAATGTTGGAGAGGCTGTGAGGAGATGGGAACTCTTATGCACTGTTGGTGGGAATGCAAAATGATACAACCATTTTGGAAAATAATATGGCACTTCCTTAGAAAGCTAGAAATAGAAATACCGTACTATCCAGCAATCCCACTCCTAGGAACATATCCTAGAGAAATAAGAGCAGTCACACGAATAGACATATGCACACTCATATTCATCGCAGCACTGTTCACAATAGCAAAAAGATGGAAACAACCTAGATGCCCATCAACAGATGAATGGCTAAACAAACTATGGTAATACACACAATGGAGTATTATGCAACGATAAAGAACGATGATGAATCTGTGAAGCATCTCATAACATGGATGAAACTGGAGGACATTATGCTGAGTGAAACAAGTCAATCACAAAAGGACAAATATTGTATGAGATGTCTACTGTAAAAACTCATGTAAGAGTTTACACACACACACACACAAGAACTCTCTGACAGGTATATTCATCATAGCTCACCTAGAATATGGCCCCCCTGCCTCTAGTCATGACGCCTCTATTCCATCCCCATATCATAGCTAAAAACGAAAGATATCCATGAAACTCTCTCATTTAAAATCTTTCAGTTGCTCCCTCTGTGCTCTTGGGGAAAGTCCAGACTTCTAATATGGGCTATAAAGCCCTTTGCAATCTGGGTCTAGTATACATCTTCAGCCTCAGCTGCTGTTCAACATCAGCACAGCTTCATGCGGTCCAGCCGGAGTATAATGATGTAGTTCTTTGAATGTGCCAAATTCTCTCACTTCTGTTTCTGGAAACTCTGCCTCTCACTCCTGTTGCCATTGGCCAATGAGAGAATTCCTGGGCATTTGAGCTGGGCTTGAAGAGGAGGCAGCTATAAGATTGTGCTGTGGGTGGGAGGAGGGGCAAGGGCATTCTAGGAAGAAAGAGAAGCACTGGCAAAGGCCCTGAGGGCAAAAGCTGCACAGAAGGTTCAGGGAAAAGAGAGTGGTTTGCTGTGGTTGACACACAGGATGTGTGCAGGCTGGTGGAGGGCAGTGAAACTGGAGAAGTAGAGACCAAGCAATGGAGGGACATGGAAGCAACACCAGCAACTTCCATTTATGGAGGGGCATAGTAGGGAGGCTCTTGACACGCATCATCTCTAGTCCTCACAATGCCCTGTAACAGTGGTTCTCCAAGGGTCGCCCTGGGACCAGCAGCATCAGCATCCCCTGGGAACTTGTTGTTATGTGCCATCGAGTCGGTGCCAACACATAGTGACCCTATGTACAGTAAAACAAAACACTGCCTGGTCCTGCACCATCCTCACAATCATTGCTGTGTTTGAGTCCATTGTTGCAGCAACTATGTCAATCCATCTCGTTGAGGGTCTTCCTCTTTTTCACTGACTCTTTGTTTTACCAAGGATGATGTCTTCCTCCAGGGACTGGTCCCTCCTGATAACATGTCCAAAGTATGTGAGACGTAGTCTTGCCATCTTTGCTTCTAAGGAGCAATCTGGCTGTACTTCTTCCAAGACAGATTTGGTCTTTCTTCTGGCAGTCCATGGTATATTCAATATTCTTTGCCAACACCATGATTCAAATGTATCAGTCCTTCTTTGGTCTTCCTTACTCATTGTCCAGATTTCATACGCATATGCCCCTTCCTATTGCCTCATAGACACTCGATAGGACAGAGTAGAACTGCCCCATAGGGTTTCCAAAGAGCAGCTGGTGGATTTCAACTGCTGACCTTTAGGTTAGCAGCCAAGCTCTTAATCAATTTACCACCAGGGCGCCACATGCCTATGAGGCAATTTAAAATACCATGGCTTTGGTCAGGTGCAGAGCCCTGGTGGTGCAGTGGTTAAGAGCCTGGCTGCTAACCAAAAGGTTGGCATTTCAAATCCACCAACTGCTCCTTGAAACCCTAGGGGGCAGTTCTACTCTGTCCTATAGGGTCACTATGATTCGGAATCGACTCGATGGAAATGAGTTTGGTTTTCTTTTTTGGTGGGTCAGGTGCACCTTAGTCCTCAAGGTGACATCTTTGCTTTGTTAACACTTGAAACAGGTCTTTTGCAGCAGATTTGCCCAATGTGATATGTTGCTTTGATTTCTTGACTGCTGTGTCCATGGGTGTTGATTGCGGATCCAAGTAAAATGAAATCCTGGTGATGCAGTGGTTAAAGTGCTCGGCTGTTAACCTTAAGATCAGTGGTTTGAACCCACCAGCCACTCTGCACGAGAAAGGTGTGGCTGTCTGCTTCCGTAAAGATTTACAGCCTTGGAAACCCTATGGGGCAGTTCTACTCTGTCCTATAGGGTTTCTAGGAGTCGGAAGGGACTAGATAGCAGTGGGTTTGGGAACATGTTAGAAATGCAGATTCTTGAGTCCATCCCCAGACCTACTGACTCAGAAGTTCTGTGGGTAGGGCCCAACACTCTGTGTTTTAACAAACCCTCTAGGGAATTCTAATGCACACTAAAGAATGAGAAACATTGCCCTGTAAGTTAGGAACTATTATCCATATTTTATAGATGTAGAAACTAAAGATCGGAAAGGTGCAGTAATTTGTGTAAATCCATAAAGCAAGGCCCTGGTTTCTTCTGATATCATTTTTTTTCTAAAGGCATTGGTGACTCACACAACACTTTTAATTAGGGGAATGACTTGATCACTTTTGTATTTTTCGAAATATCGTGACAGCATAGTGGGTGGATTGGAGGATAACTCCGAGGCAGGGAAATGAGTTAGCAGGCAGTTGGCATTGTCCAGTCCTCCTCTAACAAACATGATCTGCATCTACTTGAAAATGACATGTGTTTAAGTGGCAATCCTTACTAAAAATACTAATTATGATATATTTTAGATACATCAGAAGCAAGAGACAATGAGGGCCCAAACTCTCTCCATTTCATAGGTGAGAAAACTGAGACACAGCTTATTTTTGTTGCTCCTTTTACTCTTAAATCATGGAAGGGTAGTATCTCCTGAGACATATGGGAAATGGTCATTCTGACTAATGCATAGTATGTATATCACCAGAGCTAAAACATCTAAGAATGTTGATGGGGTAGGAGTGGGTTGGAGTTCCCTACAAAAGGAAAGGAGAAACCCCTGACCTCTAGCAAGGAACCAATATATAAATACATCTTGTATCCAGTCTTAGGACATGGCGGACATAAAACCCACCAGGTGATCTCATGCCTTTACCTCACCTAACCTCTAAATGCTGGTACTCCTCAATCTGGGACCTGCTTCTCTCACCTTCTCTTTCCTTTTTATTTGGAGCTCTGAGGTACTAGGCTTTATTAATCCTCATGATGTAATTGAAAAAGAGAAGGAAGGAAGGAAAGAAAAGCAAAGAATGGCGCTAGGAAAGAAGGACTTCATTTCCATTATGCTTGGGGCTGGACACTGGTTTAGGTTGGTTTGGGTTCAAGAAAGATGGCATTTTTTTTTCCCAAATGAGTTGTTTTAATTCCAGGTGGTATAGAATTTGGAGCATAACAAAGACCGAAGAGCAGACTCAGGCAGGATTCTAGACTGGGTTTACTCTGACCTCACAGCCAATATTGGAATGGCTGAGTGAGAAGAACTCAAGGGAAAATGAACCATTGTAAGACTGTTTCTTCTTTCTACAAAAGATTATTCTTAAATGTATGACAGGCTCCAAGACAACACTTCTTTCTAGCTATATGTGGCAACAGATGTTATAGCAGGGAATCCAGATATTTAAATAGAAATAGAATCAAAGGTCACCTTTACCTTAGTCATAAAGAATAGCCTACTTTTTGCCAGATCTCTTAACTCCACCTGTGGCCAGGAAGCCCTTTCTTGCTGCCTTACTTAGCTTTTAGCTCCTTGAGTTTCTTCTGCTCTTTTTTTGTTTCTACTTGAAAGCCTGATCTTCCTCAATCATTTCCTTAGCCTGTTTCTTGGGCTGTTTCAGGGGTTTCTTCTTGCCACCTTTGTGGCTGGACATGGCACCAGCAGCCCCTTCCCCAGTTCCTGCCACCAGAAGCCTAGGTGAAATTTTTATATACTCCTTAAACCATTTGAATTTCACATGTGAGATCCTGTTGTTAATGTTAGCTGTGGTTGAGCTGGCCCCCTACTCACAGCGACCTCATGCACAATAGAACAAAACACTTTCTGCTCTTGCACCAGATCAGACCTTTGTGATCCATAGGGTTTTCGTTGGCTGATTTTCAGTAGTAGATCTCTAGACCTTTTTTCCTAGCCCATCTTAGTCTAGAAGCTCCACTGAAATCTGTTCAGCATCATAGCAACACACAAACCTTCACTGACAGGTGGTGGGTGCACTTGAGAAGCATTGGCTGGAAATTGAACCTAAGTCTCCCTCATGGAAGGTAGTAATTCTATCACTGAACCACCACTGCCCCCATTTGAGATCCCATGCTCCTGGAATGGTAGGCCATTCAACCTCAGTCGTCCTTGGGGACTGTACCACCTAGGATTATACAAAAATCATGGGGATTTAGGTAACACCAGAGCATTGGGGAGAACTCCAGGTCATGACACTGGTACTTCCTGGAACACATATTGTCCCAGTCCCCACGGGCCCTTCAGGACTGTGGTTCTGTGACTTTACCAAATCAAAACCAAAAACCAAAACCCACTGCCTTCTAGTCCGTTCTGACTCATAGCAACGCTTTAGGGTAGAGTAGAACTGCCCCATAGGGTTTCCAAGGCTGTAGGTATTTATGGAAGCAGACTGCCACATCTTTCTCCCGTGGAGTGGCTGGTGGGTTCAAACCACCTACCTTTTGGTTAGCAGCCGAGCGCTTAACCACTGCACCACCAGGGCTTCGTGATTTTACCAAGGCAGCCTAGTATTCCGCTTTCTTTCATGCTCCTTGCAGTCATTCCCTTCTGAGCTCTTCCATCTTCCCAGCCCTTCCAGCAAGGTGATCCCAGGGCATAGTTCTGATTTCCAACCTGTAAACATCCCTGAGGCAAGGAATAACCAAGCCCCAGACTACCTGCTTCAAATTGGGGTAGGGTGAGGAAATCTAGAGAACAGAAAACTATATATATATCTGTATATATCTTCTTGCCACTTTGATAATTACAGCGATGAAATTCCTGGTCATGGAATTCAGATGGCCCCTCCAGATACTGGCCAGAAGCTCTTTACAGGCTTTAGGAGGCAAATTGCATTTATAAAATGAAACATTGACCACATTCATTCACTCATATTTTATATTTATCTAGTGACTTTTGTACTTGATTATGCTTTATGACTATAATTTGCATAGTGAAATAATGTTTGAACGGAGGCGCTTGGGAGTGATTTATAGTGTTTTCAACAGTTCCTGTGCTTTAGAAGGAAGGCGATAGAGATCTATACAATCAGAGAACTTGAACTGCAGGGCTTTGTCTCACTTAAATTCAGCCTAAACCTTTCACTGGAAGTGCTGAGTTGCTAAGTCTGAGAAGGCAGCAGCAGCTTGGTCGTCATCCTGAATGGGATGTGGTCGAACCCCACTAGGCACGCCTAGTGTGGTTGTGATGGGCACCTTCTAACTCCCTCCATCGAAGGCCCATCTTGGCTCCCTGCCTTTGAGGCCTCCAGGCTTCCAGCTGGAGCCCCTGATTCCTGAGCTGAGATTCAGCCCTCTTCTCTGAGCTGAGACCAAGTCTACTGCTGAACACTAGGGCTGCAGAGCATGCTTGAGCTGTTTTATAGACTCAAACATCTCTTCTGCAGAGTGAGGCACTGAGATTTGGTCAGGAGTCCTCTGGGGACAATGAGTGCTTGGGCTCCACACAGCCTGCTCCCACCAGAGCAGTCCCTGTGTGGCACACTTGCTATAGCAGGTTTCCACAGGAGATTTTGGTGTTTTTTTTTTTTTTTTTTTTCGGATAAAGGCATTCAGCCACTAAAAAAAAAAAAAAGTTTGAAAACCAAAGTACTACATGGTATATGAATTAATCTCTATATCTCTATCCTGGCATGTCCTTCCCCTGAGACCAACTCCGATATTGGTACTCTAAGTCTCTATTGACTATGAAAGGCATCTGATGGTGTGAATCATAACAAATTATGGATAACATTGCAAAGAATTGTAATTCCAGAACACTTAATTGCACTCATGAGGAAACTGTACATAGACCAAGAGGCAGTTGTTGGAACAGAACAAGGGGATACTGCATGGTTTAAAGTCAGCAAAGGTGTGTGTCAGGGTCGTATCCTCTCACCATACTTATTCAATCTGTATGCTGAGCAAATAATCTGAGAAGCTGGACGATATGAAGAACAATGGGACGTTGGGATTGGAAGAGGACTCATTAACAACCTGTGTTATACAGATGACACAACCTTGCTTGCGGAAAGTGAAGAGGACTTGAAGCACTTACTGATCAAGATCAAAGACCGCAGCCTTCAGTATGGATTACACCTCAACATAAAGAAAACAAAAATCCTCGCAACTAGACCAATAGGCAACATCATTATAAACAGAGAAAGTATTGAGGTTGTCAAGTATTTCATTTTACTTGGATCTACAATCAACACCCACAGAAGCAGCAGTCAAGAAATCAAAAGATGCATTGTATTGGGCAAATCTACAGCAAAAGACCTCTTTTAAGAGTTAAGAAGCAAAGATGCCACTTTGAGGACTAAGGTGCTTCTGACCCAAGCCATGGTGTTTTCGATCGCTTCATATGCATGTGAAAGCTGGACAATGAATAAGAAAGACCGAAGAATTGTGGTGTTGGTGAAGAATACTGAATATACTATGGACTGCCAGAAGAATGAACAAATCTGTCTTGGAAGATATACAGCCAGAAATGCTCCTTAGAAGCAAGGATGGCAAGACTTTGTCTCACATTTTTTGGACATGTTATCAGAAGGGACTAGTGCCTGGAGAAGGACATCAAGCTTGGTAAAGTAGAGGGTCAGCAAAAAAGAAGAAGACCCTCAACGAGATGGACTGACACAGTGGCTGCAACAATGGGCTCAAGGATAGCAATGATTTTGAGGATGGCTCAGGACCGGGCAGTGTTTCATTCTGTTGTACACAGGGTCGCTATGAGTCGGAACTGACTCATTGGCACCTAACAACAATGACAACAATTCTCTAGAATCTGGGCTTAAGCCCAAAGGATTAACTATTATTTATTGAGCACCTACTATGCACCCAGCACTGTTCCAAGCCATGAAGATACAATGACAAAGAAAACAGACGAAAATCCTCATCTTCAGGGCACCTAAGAAGAGGCAACTCAGGAGTCAGGTTTGCCAGGCTCTGCTACTTACTAGTAGAGTGACTTTGAGCTAGCTATTTAACCTCCCAGTGTCTCAGTTTTCCATATCTATACAATGGGGTTGGTAGCAGTCCTATTTTGGGGTTGTTGAGAAGATTGAAAGAATTATTATATGCAAAGCACTTATAATAGTGGCTGGCAGGTAGTAAGTGTTAACTATTATTACCTTTACATTGTAGTCTTGACAGACAAAAATAAACATATTGCTTAATTCCAGGTAGTAATGCGCGTTATAAAGAACAATAAAGCAAGGTAAGGTGATTGAGAATAAAGGGGGGGTATAGGAAAGACTTCCCAGAGGGGGTTACATTTGTACAGTATCCTAAATAAAGTGAGGCAGTAAGTCATACAAAGAGCATTCCAGGCAGGGGAAATAGCAAGTACAAAGGTCCTGGGGTTGGAGGATATTTGGCACGTTATAAGACCCATAAAAAGACCAGTGTGGTAGAGCAATATGAGCAGTGCAGAGAGTGGAGAAAATTAGGTCAGGGAGATAAGGAGGGGCCAGATAACATACGGTTTTATTAGGCCAGAGCTCCTCCAACTTCCTTGATATTAGGCAATCACCTTGGACCCATGTTAAATACACGAATGACCAGATTTTACCCTGGAAATTCTGATTCAATAGTCTGAATATCTACTACATGGAAGGCACTGTTTCAGGCACTAGGGATACATACATGAAAATAAAAGACAAAAAATTCTTTCTCTATGGGGCTTACTTTCTAATGGGGGATGACAGACAATAACTATCTTAAACAAAAAAATGATACTGTACATTAGATATTGATACATACTAAGGTGGAAAAAAAACAACCTCAGAGGTGGAAATGAGAGTGCTGGGAACATGGGTGGTTTGCATTTTAATTGGAGTCTCCAAAGGAGAGGGGACAGAAAGTACAGAAAAAAAATTGATCAATTAATAGCCAAAAATTTTCCAAATTGGATTGAAAATATACCCACAAATCCAAGAAGGAAGCTGTTGAGTAATCCAGGTGAGAGTTAATGGTGGTTTGAACTAGCGTGGTAGCAGTGGAAGGGGGTTGAATTGGCCAGATTCTGGATGTGCAGTATGAAAGGAGTCAAGGATCACTCCAGGGTTTTTGGAACTGGAAGGATGGAGTTGTCATTGATAAGATGACGAAGGCAACAGGTGGTGAGTGGGGTAAAAACAGGTGTTCACGTTTGGATGTGCTAAGTTTGAGATGTCTTTTAGATGTTCAAGTGGTAATGTTGAGTGTTAGATTGTTTATTCAAGTCTAGATTGGATATATAAACTTGGGAATTGTCAGCGTGTAAATGATATCTAAAGCCATGAGACTGGGTGAGATCGCCAAGGAAATGAGTGTAGATAGAGAAGAGGTCCAAGGACTGAATCTGTGCAGCTATAATGTTTAGAGATTGGAGAGGTGAGGAGGAACCATCAAAGGAGGTTGAGGAGGAGCAGCCAGTGAGGTAGATGGAAAGCTAAGAGTTTGCAGTGTCCTGACTGTTAGGTGAAGAACGTATTTCCAGAAGGAGGGAATGGTCAGCTGTGTCAAAAAGCTGTTGCTAGGTCCAGTAAGATGAGAACCAAGAAGTGATCATTGTATTTCGCATGAATAGTTCATCAATTTAACAGGAGGGAAGACAGAGTACATGGGTACAGATGCTAATACGTGGGTAGATGTGGTGGCGGAGTCTGAGGAAACTGTTCTGATCACTTCCATTTTCTCAGTGAATAGGAAGCAAGTTTATCAACTGCAAATGAAAACGAAGAGGAGGAGTTGGAAGCTTGACAAGTGAGAAGAAGGTGTGAAATAGTCATCTGGGAGAGTGGGGGAGTGTTTGGACCCAGAAGATGTTGCATAATTGCTGATAACATTAAGGGTCCACTTGAGGTTCATGGTCATAAATGTAAAGTGAGACCAGCCAGAATAATTGTGTGGTTTTTGTTTTTTTTCCAGTCATGCGTAGATGCACAGGTACAGGTGAAGGGTAGGCAGAGAGTTGGGTTTCATTAAGGTTGTGGTTGTGCTAAGTAAAATGAGAGGAGAACAAAGGGGTTGAGTACATAAGCAGAAAGCAATTATAATGCTTGGCCATGGAATTGAGGAGGAGAGGATATCCTGATGGCAAGAGAGAGTGAAAAGTTGGTATGAACAATGGATAGTAGGGTCTACTAAGATTGAAGGATGGTTGGAGATGGGATACTAGAGGGAGTGAGCTGCGAAGACAGAAGGTGGTGAAGAGAGAATAGGAGGCATGAAACTGAGTTTGTAGGCTTTGCAACGATAAGAGCTAGGGTATGGCCATGACAGTGACTGGCTATGGGGGTGGAGAACAAGGTCAGTGGAGAAGAGATAGAAGAATAATCAACACTGATAAAGAAATCACGAATAATTAAAGATAGGAATAGTATTGGAGAGAGTGGCAGTGAGCCAGGAGCAAAAATTATCGAAAAGAAGAGAAAAAAAACCTATGGAAAATGCCCCAAGGATTGGTAGAAATAGACAACAATATGGGGTAGGGGAAGATGTTGTCTTCTGGCATGAGATTGAAAGCTTTTAACAAAAACTCTGGGTGACTCATGTTCAGGATAGTTAGGGAAGCACTGCCCAAGACATGTTGAGGATTTTGGATATTACTCTGAGTGTGATGGGAAGACGTCGGAGAGTTTTGAGCTATGGAAGTGACATAATCTATGCTTGGTACCCTGGTTCATACCAACAACTGCATCTCTGCCCCTAATTCCCAGTCTACTGCCTGGGTCCTCACCCATCAGCTGCCCAGTCCCTCCTTAGTCAGACATATTCCCCAAATCTTAGGGTCTGGGCCAAATTCCCTGGCCTTTCTTGTCATGTATTGATCTCCTAATTTAGCTTCCCGTTTTGGACTCATATACTCAATGTGACTGTGTCCCGAATATAAACCAATCTGTAATCATTCTTCCATGCTGTTAACTTCTTCCCCTGCCCAAGAAGGTATTCTCGACTCATGGTCCCAATCTAGAGGAGTCTCAGCTTGATTCAGATAACAGTAAACTACAAATTTACATTCATACTGGTCTATATATTATATTAGATTAATAAGTGGTTTAGGTCAAGTGTAATGAAAAATGGAGACCATGTTGTTTCAGTTTTGTTAAAAAGTAGGAACGTTCTCCTTGGAGAATGTGGGGCCATTAAATTTGTAGCAAACTAAGTCACTGCTCTGTAGGAACTAGTTATCTTGAAGGAAATAAACGGAAATGTGGCAAACTTTTCATTTTCCTTAGCAGATAATTGTAGAAGTCATTAACTCTGTCCTGCGTTCATTCATAAAATAATCGTTTGCTACTTGCTATATACAGTCATTGTTATAGGTGTTAGAAAGAAGAAGAAGTCCTGGTCTCGTGGGACTCCCAGCCTGGTGAGAGAGACTAAAAATAAACAAGTAAACACATACACAAGATGATTTCAGAAAGTGACAAGTGCCTTACAAATAATAAAACCAAAATCTAGAGGGTTTATACTGTTCCAAGAATTGTTGTAAGTGCATTTACCTCTTTAACCTCTTTTATCTTCACAATGATCTTATAAATCCAGTACTATTACCACCACATTTTACAGAGCAGGAAACAGAGGCTCGAGGAGATTAAATAACTTTTTTTTTCTTTTTTTATTGTACTTCAGGTGAAGGTTTAAATAACTGTTTAACTTGGGCAAATTTCTTGACTTCTTTGTGCTTCTGTGTCTTCCCCTATAAAATGGGAATAATAATAATAACAATAAGAACAACTATGGCAGAGGGTTGTTTTGATAATTAAAGGGATTCATATACGTAAAGGACTCGGAACAATTCACAGCACGTATTAACTGACAGCTATTATTCCCACGGAAATCCTAGTGGCACAGCGGTTAACAGCTATGGCTGCTAAACAAAAGGTCGGCAGTTCGAATCCACCAGGTGCTCCTTGGAAACCCTATGGGGCAGTTCTATTCTGTCCTTTAGGGTTGCTATGAGTCGGAATCGACTTGATGGCAATGGGTTTGGTTTTTTTTTTTTTTTGGTATTATTCCCATATTACAGATGAGGAAACTGAGGCTCAGGGAGATTAAATAACTTGTGAACTTGAGAAAGTTACTTAATTTATTTGTGTTTCTTCCCCTATAAAATGGGAATAATAATAAGAACAGTAACTATAGCACAGGGTTGTTTTGATGATTAAAGAAGTTCATATATATATATATATATATACATATATATGCATGGGGTGTGTGTGTGTGTGTGTGTAAAGGACTCAGAACAATCCATGCTCGTTGGAAGTGGTAGCTATTATTCCCATTTTACTGTGTTATCCTGCAGCCCAAAAGAGAGGAGGGAAGAGAGACACTCGTCCTTAAATTCTAGCTTGCCACATATAACAGCCCGCCGCCCAAGTATTCAGCAGCCAGAGAGGTGTCTTTTTATTCTGTGATTTTTAGCAAGCACATTTCTATCTATC
Source organism: Trichechus manatus latirostris (assembly GCF_000243295.1). NCBI lineage: Eukaryota > Metazoa > Chordata > Mammalia > Sirenia > Trichechidae > Trichechus > Trichechus manatus. The sequence continues at coordinate 1,114,743 of NW_004444015.1, forward strand.
CTAAAAACAGCATTTATTACACAACCATCCAAGAACCTGGGAACTCATTGTACAGATGAGGAAACCAGGGTCCAGACAGGTTCAGTATGCTACCCAGGTTCACACTTGGCCTAAGTGACAGAGAGCAGGTGCTTAGTGGGTATCTGTTAACTGCTGTTCCTGCTCTCTCCGAAGCCCGTGTCCCCTGCCGCTGTGCCACATCTCTGACTGGCTGATCAGGAGTTAACCACAGGCTAAAGATACCTTTCATTTCAGCTCCGTTCTCCATGCCTAGAGATGCTCGGCAAACCCTCTCACGGAATTAGGACATGTGTGGTGTTAAACTGTGGCACAGAATCACAAGGAAGCAGCCAGAGGAGGGAAGGGCATTCAGTAACACGAGAAGAAAGTGAGAAATAAGCAATATGTCTCTGTTTTTCTCATCACTAGATTACTTGCAATATCCCATGGCTGTATTACCAGTTCTTCCAATTTTATATTCTAAAGAGGAAAAAAAATAATGTACACACAAGCAATGCTTAATGAACTTAAACTAGACTTAAAGAACCTATTTAACACTCTCAACTCCAGGAAGAAAGCATCCTGAGGTTTGCCCATCTTTAATTTTCCCAGTTCTAGAAAAACAAGGATTCCATAAGATCTAAACTAATATTAATCAATCTAAATTCTAAGTCACCCTTGAGGTAAGCTCTCAAATGTTGGCTACAACCGGGACATGAACTGTCCCCTCAGTGGTGGCAGGTGTAATACACCCAGCAAACTCCCCAGCATTATGATATCCTGCAGCCCAAAAGGGAGGAGGGAAGAGAGACGCTTGTCCTTAAATTCTAGCTTGTCACATATAACAGCCCACCGCCCAAGTATTCAGTAGTCAGAGAGACACTTTTTTATTCTGTGATTTTTTAGCAGGCACATTTCTATCCTAAAAACAACATTTATTTCACAATCATCCAAGAACCTGGGAGCTCTTAGGAATCAGGAAGAGGTTTTGATTTTTAAAAGCATTTCCGCCAAGGAGGGAAACAGGTGCTCTTATTTCACAGGGTTCTGAGAGTCAGGGCAGCCTTTAACTTAAAAAAAAAAAAAAAGAGGGGCTCCCCTGCCCCTTAACCAAAGCAAACTTGCTACAGTCCTCCACCAACCAAGCTGAGTTTGAAATATTTATTAAATCCCCCATAAACAATATCTCCTAGGATATTTACAGTGACTAAATCGGCAAAGGGGGTGGTGAGAAGTGATGAAGACAAACCAGGAGTCCCCAGTGGAAAGCAGCAAGTCCACTTCCTTGGCATGCTATGTTCCAGGAAAGGCAAATAGAGACGTATACAGGTCCAGGCTTAATGTGGTGGATGCCTCCAACTTTCCACAAACTCATGGCCTGGTCAAAAGCCCTCCTCTCCCCCTGGAAGCCTTGCTGCCTCCTGCCCATGCACTCTGGCAGGCCCCCACCAAGCAAAGGTACCAGTATTTTCCTCCTGTCAAAGGGCTAATAACCAAAAGGTTGGCAGTTCCAGTTTACCCAGCGGTGCCTCAGAAGCAAGGCCTGGTGATCTACTTCCAGAAGGTCACAATCACTGAAAACCTTATGGAGCACAATTCTATTCTGTAGCACTTGGGAGTTGCCGTGAGTCAGAATCGACTTGACCACAATTTTTTTTTTTTTTTTTTTTTTTTTTTGGTTTTTGCTATTGAGAATATTCGGGGTTTTTTTTTTTTTTCTCTTCGTTTTTTAAATTACATCCAAAAACATTAGCATCAGTTCACACAATTTGTCTCTAAACCTTAAGCATTAATTAGCTTGGCAATTCAGAAATTTCAATTGCACTGCTACGTAGTGGTTTCATTTCTTTTTCAAGGCCAATCTCAGAAATTTCAAGGCTTTGTGACAGCGAGTGATAGTGTGAGAAGCAGCTCTTCCCGAGTGCCAAGAGAGGCATCTGCTGTGAGACCCCTCCTGTCGGTGAGATAGGAAGGCTGTCCCCTCAGCCGCCAATGCCTGTAAACTTCTGTGTTGCCATGGACTAGAGCTGCCTCATAAACCAGGTTTCAGCATTCAGCCTTCCATGTTACTACACTGCTGAAGACCATCAAGTCTCTTGGTTACTAATCTAACCAAAAGGAGTGGCGAAGCTGGTCGTGGGCCCTGCCAGTCTAAACCTAAGGAGGATGGTTTGGCTAGAAGCCACACTTTGATATCTTGATTCTCTTTTTCCTTCTATAAAAAGATTTTACTTTATAGATGTCCCAGGCCATCTCTTTAGAGTATTTTATTTGGTTGTATGATACAACGTGGATTAAAATTTAAAAGGCATTCAGAAGCATCTCTTACATCCAAAGCAAAACAAACAAACCCATTGCTGTTGAGTCGATTTCAACCCATAGTGACCTAGAGGACAGAGGAGAACTGCCCCATAGGGTTTCCAAGGCTGTGAATCTTTACAGAAGCAGACTGCCACATCTTTCTCCCGTGGAGCAGCTGGTGAGTTTGGAACTTCTGACCTTTCATTTAGCAGCTGAGCACTTAACCCACTGTGCCACAAAGGCTCCTCCATACCCAAAGCACTAGGGCTAAATTCTACTAGGGCAAGAGCTGTCTAAGCTAAGCCTGTTTGCCTCCTCAGGGGGGTGTCTCGACATGTATTCATGTACATAGCGCTAGCCACGCGAATACACAAGTAATGTAAACAGCAAAGAAGTGCAGTAGTAGAGACCTGGAAGAGTCCTTAGGAAAAGCTATTACAGCAACGTTTTCTAAACTGGTCTGACCATCAAAATTCCTTGACCACTTGTTAAAAATAATGATTATCAGACCCCACCCCTGACCTTCTGCTCACCAGGTCTGTAAGAGAGGGAACTGGAATCTGTATTTTTAGCAAGCAATTCCTACGATTCTTGTTTTGGGTTTGTTTGTTTTTTAAGTATACAATTCAGTGACATTTAGTACATTTACAACATTGTGGAACCATCATCATTCTCTAGTTCCAGAACTTTTTCATCACTCCTAAAGGAAACCCCATTCCCATTAAGCAGTCATACTCCATTCCTTCCATCTCCCAGCCCGTGGCAACCACTAATCTGCTTTCTGTCTCCATAGATTTGCCTATTCTGGTCATTTCATGTAAGTGGGATCATACAGTATGTGGTCTTTTGTGTCTGGCTTCTTTCCCTCACCATAATGTTCTCAAGGTTCATCCATGTTGTAACATGTTGTCATGGATTGAATTATGTCCCCCAAAAAATGTGTGTATCAGTTTGGCTGGGCCATGACTCCCGGTATTGTGTGATTTTTCTGTATGTTGTAAATCCTGCCTCTATAATGTTAATGAGGGAGGAGGGGCGGCAGTTGTGTTAGTAAGGCAGGATTCAGTCTACAAGATTGGACTGTATCCTGAGGCAATGTCTTGAGATATAAAAGAGAGAAGGGAGCAGAGAAACAGAGGGACCTCATACCCCCAAGAAAGCAGTGCCAGGAGCAGAGTGGGTCCTTTGGACCTGGGGTCCCTGTGCGGAGAAGCTCCTAGTCCAGGGAAACACTGATGAGAAGAAGGCCAACAGAGAGAGAAAGCCTTCCCCTGGAGCTGACACCCTGAATTTGGACTTTTAGCCTACTTTACTGTAAGGAAATAAGCTTCTCTTTGTTAAAACCATCCACTCGCGGTATTTCTGTTACAGAAGCACTAGATAACTAAGACGCATGTATCAGAACTTTATTCCCTTTTCTTGATGAATAATGTTCCATTGTACGGATAGAGTACATTTTATTTATCCACTCATCAGTTGGTAGACATTTGATTGTTTCCACCTTTTGACTATTGTGAACAGTGCTGTAATGAACATTGGTATACAGGTTTCTGTTTGAATTCTTGCCTTCACTTCTTCTGGGTATATACATAGGAGAGGAATTGCTGGGTCATATTGTAATTTTACGTTTAACTTTTTGAGGAACCACTAAACTGTTTTCCACAGTGAGTGTACTTTTATATTCCCACCAGCAATGGATGAGGGTTCCTGTTTCTCCACGTCCTCACCAAAATGTATCCCCCTCCCTTATTTTTATTAGGAGCCCTGGTGGTGCAGTGGTTAAGAGCTACAGCTGCTAACCAAAATGTCGGTAGTTCAAATCCACCAGCGACTCCTTGGAAACCCTACGGGCCAGTTCTACTCTGTCCTATAGGGTCGCTATGAATCAGAATTGACTCAACAGCAATGGGTTTGTTTTTATTACAGCCATCCTAGCGGGTGCAAAGTGGTATCTCATTGTGGTTTTGATGCACATTTCTCTAATGACTAATGATGTTGAGCATCTTTTCATGTGCTTGTTGGCCATTTGTATATCTTCTTTGGAGACCCTTTTCCATTTTTTTAATTGGGTTGTCTTTTAGTTGTTGAGTTGTATGAGTTCTTAATGAAAATCATATCTTTTTATTGCAGTTGTGGCATTAAACATGACAAAATAAGAAAAGCAGCATTATTTTTCCAGAGGTCTCAATGAGCCTTAAGTGACAGGGACATTCTTCTCTGGTCTCAATAGTTCAAGGATTAGGAAAAATGCAAGACAGCCAGGCAGGTACAGAGCAGAGGGTAAGCATAATCTAGGCCAAAGCTTCTCACAATTTAATGGGTATGTGACTCACCTGGGAATCTTGCTGAAATACAGATTCTGACTCAGCAGGTCTGGGATGTGGCTCAAGACTCTGCATTTCCAAGAAACTCCCAGGAGATGCCAGCTGCTGCTCCAAGGACCACACTTGGAGTAGTGAGCATCTAGAGCCTACAGGGGCCACCTGGGTTATACTCCCTGGTGATAAAGAAGTAGACCCCAAAGCAGGATCAATCTGAAGCCACTTCAGGCTCAACTTTCTCAGATGCTTGACCCTAGGGGCTGAGGGCGAGGGTAAGTAGTGCCACGAGTAGCTCCACGGTTGCAGTGTGTAGCGATGGGGGCAGTGGTCAGAGTCTTGGAGAGGGGGAAATGAAGACAAGATTTGGGAACTGAGACATGTGCAAGCTCACACAGGAATCAGTGGCTGGGCCCAGAGCCCAGACCTCCTAACTCCCAACCAGGACTCTGTCTTCCCACAGTGTCCATCCCAGGCAGAAATCTGTATGGACCTTTTAAAAATATTTCTTTCCAGGGGCTTGGAGGAGTATATAGGGTGGGCTGTCATAGCTGAACAATCCATAACTGGTGATGTCCTGTCAGCCACTGAGTTGAGTCACTGCTTCCATCAAACAGTAACAATCCATTGGAAGAAAATGTATAACTTCTTGGGGACCCTCACTCATTTAACATGGGTTGACGAGTGGATAATATAACCATTCACTCATCTACCTGGAGGAAGTTAAGGTCACTTTCATTTCTCTGGCGGGTACCCTAGAGAAGCGTTGAGCATGCTTTTTCTTGGAAACACTCTCCACTCGGCCAACTGCTACCGTTGCTGAACTTGAACATTTGAAGGAGAAACAATCTGCGAGCAGGCACTAATTTTTCGGTGCAGCGTGACTTGCAGGGGCAAATGTCCATTGGGGACTTATTTTCTGGGCACCAAGTCCTGAGTGAAGGTGTAGTTAACTATGTATGAAATGTTCACTTCCTCAATTAATTGGGGGCATTAAATTATGGCTGCTCCGAAGAGCAGAAAAGACTTTATGAAAATTGAACCCGTTAAAGGGAATTCTCCCAGGTTAGGAGCAATAAAGCACAGCAGCCTGCAAGGCTGATGACCTTTAGCAAGAACAGCTACCTTCCCTGTCAGTAGGAGAAGGAACAGAGGGCTGAATTTGAGGCTGTGCAAAAAGCATTGGTGAAAGGCCAATCCAGTTTGGCTAGACCAACTATTAGTCTTAAAACAAAATTGGACTGAGCTTGGTTGCTTAATCACCATTCACAATATTAACTACTTTCCTCTTTGACTCTTTTTTCGTTTAAAGCTATCTGACAATAATTATATTTTCGGTGCTGCTCAGTAGCTTCTCTTTCTGAAGGCAATTAATCTGTAGCTTAAACGAGCACCTAGTACAGACTAAGGAACCCTGGTTAAGGGTTAAGTGGTTAAAGCGATCTGCTGCTAATGAAAAGGTCAGCAGTTTGAACCTACCAGCCACTCTGCGGGAGAAAGATGTGGCAATCTGCTTCCATAAAGATATAGCCCTGGAAACCCTATGGGGCAGCTCTACTCTATCCTGTAGGGTTGCTATGAGTCAGAATCGACTCAATGGCAACAGGTAGTACAGACTAGTACTCGACAGGTGCTTTGCATGAATGACGATAGGATTTACCAGTGCAATGGACCTGTCCTTGAGAAGCTAGCAATGTGTACAGATGAAACTCTACAAAGTTTATAAAGTGATAGTAATTGAGGTCATGGTAATGAGACCAAAAAAAGAAAAAGAAAGAAAGAAAGAAAAACAACCAGAATCAGAAGTTCCAAGGAAGCCCAGATTAAAACATCAGAATGGGGTCAGGGTCAGAAAGACTTCTTAGAACATGCTGGTCTTGAGCTGGGAAACATCAGAATCTTATACAATGAAAATGTACTCATACATTACCTGTCTGATAACAATAATAATAATAAAATGGAATTGACAGGAAATGGAAGGAAAGAGAGGAGCAACAGCAAAGGGACATGAATGGGAATGAAGGACTGCTCAGGAGGTCAGAATCCCATCAGGTTGTCGTGTCAGGAGTTGCCTGGTGCCCTGCCCTTCATTTGTAAACTTTCCCACAGCCAAGTGAGTTTCCTGGGCCCACTTGGGGGTTCCATCCTGCCAACACTTGGAGCTTAGCTCTGGCCTGACACAGGATGCACATCAAATTTCACTGCTAGTCCTTGGCCTGCTGCTCAGACTCCACACTTTTGTGCTTAGGATCTGGATTCTGCACATGTGAACTGGTGACCTTTGCTACCCAGCTGCCCTGAGCCTTGGTTCTGATACCCAGAACTGAGCCTCTGTGCTCACCAGGACTTTTCTCGCACCAGGGTGCTGTCTTAGGCCTCAGGACTCGCCTGTTTCTCCTGGCATCTGCCTGATCCCTGGGAAAGCTGCTACTTCTCAGTGCTGTTTTTCAAGTCTAGAGTGCTGGGCCTCTAGACTTGCCCTCCCTGCTTGAACCAATGGTAACTGGCAGAAATAATCCTACGTTAACTCACCTCCTAAGCAGCGTCCCTTAATGACTAGGTCCTTGACCGTTCTGTCTGCTCACGTTGTACCCTCCATCCCACCCCCAGCCCTGCCACTTCAGCTCTCTGAATTATTTCATCATTCATCAACTCTAAAAACATGTGGGCACTTAATCATACTTCCAGAATATTCATTTATTGACTTAAATAGTCACTGAACTGTCTTGGAAGAAGTACAACCAGAATACTCCTTAGAAGCAAGGATGGTGAGACTACGTCTTACATACTTTGGACATGTGGTCAGGAGGGATCAGTCCCTGGAAAAGGACATCAAGCTCGGTAAAGTGGAGGATCATCAAAAAAGAGGAAGACCCTCAAGGAGCTGGATTGACACAGTGGCTGCAACAATGGGCTCAAACATAGCAATGATCGAGAGGATGGCACAGGACTGGGCAGTGTTTCGTTCTGTGGTACATAGGGTCACTATGAGTCAGAACCGACTTGACGGCACCTAACTACAACAGTCACTGAGCACCTACACATGGGCCAGGCACTAGACTAAGGGGACAAACATGGAGCTTCCTTTTAGGTGCAAGGATAGATGTTACCATTCAAGTAGTTTTATACAGGTAACCTCTAGAGCAGCCCCCAGCTGTCCCATCAGTACCTCCTGCCCAGGTGGTTAGACAAGAGGATACTTACATCCTCAAGTTGGACCCTGCACAGCAAAGTGACCACACTTAAAAAAAGGCACAAGAAAGAAAACCCTTGCATTTCAAAGCTTCCGCCAGGTGTTCGTGTAGCTAAGTGGTGGCCATTAAGAGGTAAACAGCCCTGTAATGGCTCCCATTTCTTATGCATCTACAGGCCCCTGGGCATGGTCTGAAAGCACTGAAATGAACAAAGGGGAACTGATGCAGCTCTGCATAATAAAGCAAAATGCCACCTCCAGTGCCATCCTGGGTCAGCCATGCTGGTGGCGTGGAGTCAGGAGATGTTCCTCCTCCTTAATCAGCATTTAGACAGCCTTGTTTGGAGAATTTATGCCTGTCCTTTGGGGATGTGCATATGTCTGTCTATATGTTTGTGTCTCTTTCCAATAATTACCCATTGGATCACCTGGAAGGAGGAGGCGTGTAAGTAAGCGCTTCACTCTGGTGGCCAGGAGACTTGGAAAGGACCTGAGCTGGAGTGCCAAAGCCCACTCTGGGGGTCCTTCTGACGTCCCCACCCTCCATCCCAGGAGTTGTTCTAAAGTAGACCAGGGTTTGGGACATGGACTGTGGGAAATCATTGTGGCCCAGGGGGAGGGAAGGGATGGATTCTACTGAGGGCATGCCCAGCCCCTCTGGGTAGGACTGTACCCTCCCTAAAGTTGGGTGGGGATCTGCACAGAAGATGTCTGGCAGTGGGGCACTCTCTGGAGGTCGGGTGCATGGTGGACTCCAACCAAAGGACAAGAAACCATTACTAAGTACAAGAGTGAACCGGCAAGGAGACTGACTTCCTGTGAAAGCTTTTGTGTGTGTGTTCCTGCTTTGGACTATGGAAATGATCCTATGGGGAATTGCGGGCTGCGACATAAGGTGGAAATGGGAACCGTAAGAAGGAACAAGTGAGAAAGAAACAGTGCCCAGGTGCCTGCCTCAGAACAGACTTGGACGTACTCCCTCTTTCCCAAATATGCCAGAAAAGGGTGCGCTGTTTAATAGAGCTAAGTGAGTACTTTACTGAGTAGAGTGATACGTGTGTGAAATACTCTGCTTGGCAATGCATGGTGCATGTACTCTTTTGTTTAATTATATACGTTGAAATTCTGTGTTTCACAGACCTAGGGGCGTGTGTTCCTAAGTATGGTGATACCTGGGTGATACCCTGTTTAGCAATGCGTCGTGTGTATACTACTCTGTGGACTGATACATGTTGAAACTCTGTACTTAACAGAGCTATGTGCGTGCTAGTGATATCTGTGTGAAACACTACGTTTTGCGCTCTGTGGTGCATGTAATACACTCTCTAGTGACATGTTGACACTGTGTTTAATAGAGCTAGGTGTGTGAATGGTTCACTATAGAGATATCTGGGTGAAACACTGTGCTTAGCAGTGTGTGGGGCATGTACTCCTTCATTTAGTGACACATATTGAAACACTGTGTTTGACTGCCGGAGGACTGTGCCCTGGGACGGGAAGAGAACTAACTCCAAAGTTATGTGAAATTACAGTTGTGATCGGGGAGATGAAGACGTGTAGGGGGACCATGGGCACATCCACCAGAGAGACCTACCCAGGTCAGTGTCAGCCAGCTTCAGACAGAGCCTCTCTGAGGATGGAACAGTGACACTGGATCCTGAAGAATGAATAACAAGGGCACCTGTTTACTGGACACTTGCTCTGTGTCAGAGCTTTACATAATCTAACCCATTTAACCAGTTTCCGTCAAGTCGACCCCAACTCATGGTGACCCGAAGTGTTTCAGAGTAGAACTGTGCTCCATAGGGTTTACAATGACTGATTTTTCAGAAGTAGATCTCCAGGCATTTCTTCCACAGGACCTCTGGGTGGACTCGAACCTCCAATCTTTCAGTTAGCAGCCGAGAGTGTTAACAGTTTGCACCACCCAGGGACTCTCTAACCCATTTAATCCCCACAGAAGCCATTTATCGTCATTGCATAGATGGAGAAACCGAGACAGATGAAAAATTTAGTAGTTCACCAAGCTGCAGCTGTAGAGCTATACTGCCTATTGGAATTAACTTGCACAGAGATGGAGGAAAGAGTATTCTGGGAACAACAAACAAGGCCTGGAGGAGAGAGTTTACCGTGTGTTCAAGGAAACTGAAAGAACGCCTGAGTGACAGAAATTGCAGGAGCATGTGGGATCCACAAGGGATTTTTCTAAAGATGAAAGACACTTCACAGTACTTAAATGCTGCTAGAAAGAATTGAGGAATAAGAGATAATATCACTAGCAAACACATACTAGGCACTGGCTAAGCACTTTTCACACGTGATCTCATTGAATGTTTGCCGCAACCCTATAAGCTGGGTGCTTTCATTGTCCCCATTTCACAGCTGAGGAAATGATGACACTGAGAGGCTTGCCCAGGACCTCACAGCTGGTCAGTGACAGAGCCAAGTGTGTGAACCCAGGAAAATAAGAGCCCTTGCTTTCACTTCCTCTACCCTAGAGATGAAGAGGTTAAAGAGATAGGTGACGTGTTGACCCTAAGTCTTCTAAAGGTCCTAGGGAGGCAGGAGGTGGTTCTTTCCATGGTACTGGTCCTCGCTATAGCACACCCCTCCATGGTAACAGCAGGTGAGGAAGAGAAGATGGGCGGAAGCAGTCAAACACGCCGATTGGGTGGTGAACAATTGAGGGAGACTGTTTTTTGATGGTGTCTATTTTCTCTGTAAGGTGAGAAGCTAGGTCATCTGCTGAGAGTGAAGGAGTGAAGTGGGGCAAAGCACTTGAGGAGGGTGGAAAAGGTTTGAAACAGTGAGTACAGCAAGTGAAGGAGTGAGCTGTGTCAAGGACCCACTTGAGGTTGGTGACCATGACTTTAAAATGGAACCAACCACGTGGTTGCACGAATCTCTCCAACAGTGAGCAGCTGAGGATAGAATAATAGCAGCTAACTTAGAAGGCTGTGGGGACCATGGTCTCGGGGAACATCTAACTCATTTGGCATAACATAGTTTATAAATAAAATGTTCTACATTCTACTTCAATGAGTTGCGTCTGGGGTCTTAAAAGCCTGTGAGCAGCCATCTAAGATACTCCACTGGTCTCACCCTTTCAGGAGCAAGGGAGAAGGAAGAAAACTAAAGATACAAGGGAAAGATTAGTCCAAAGGACTAATGGACCACAACTACCACAGCCTCTACCAGACTGAGTCCAGTACAACTAGATGGTGCCTGGCTACCACCATTGACTGCTCTGACAGGGATAACAATAGGGGGTCCCGGACAGAGCTGGAGAAGGATGTTGAACAAAATTCTAACTCACAAAAAAAAGACCAGATTTACTGGCCTGACAGAGACTAGAGAAACCCCGAGAGTATGGCCCCCGGACACCCTTTTAGCTCAGTCATGAAGTCACTCCCAAGGTTCACCCTTCAGCCAAAGATTAGACAGGCATATAAAACAAAACGAGACTAATGGGGCACAACAGTCCAGAGACAAGGACTAGAAGACAGGAGGGGACAGGAAAGCTGGTAATAGGGAACCCGAGGTCGAGGAGGGAGAGTGTTGACATGTCGTGGGGTTGTTAACCATTGTCAGAAAACAATATGTGTACTAACTGTCTAATGAGAAACTATTTGTTCTGTAAACCTTCATCTAAAGTACAATTTTAAAAAATTTAAAAAAAAGAATAATAGCAGCTAACTTAACTGAATATTTAGCATGTGTCAGGCATTGTGCTAACCACTTTACCTGTAAATGCGCTCAGTAACTATGAAATAGGTTCAGGTGCTGGTTTAAAGAAGTCTGCAAATTTGTATTATTATTTCCACTGGAGCTAAGCTTCTATTTTTCTCACTCCTTCACTTCCCTACATCATCAGCCACCAAGTCCTGTTGATTATTTCCTTGCAGTTTTTCAGCCATGTATCTTCTCTGCTTCATTGCCAATGGCAGTCCTCTGGCCAGGCCTTCATGACCTTCAGTCTGCGGACTGCAGCTGACCTTCTCTGTCCTTTCCCAGCCTTGGCCTGCTCCAGGGCCTCTTGCACACAGCTACCAGAATAATCTGCTTTAAGCAGCATTTTGAGAATGCTCCTCCCGGGCTTAAGGACCCCTAATGGCTTCCCATTACATCTTGAATCAATTCCCAAATCTTCAGATTAAGATTTAAGACCCTTCATCAACTGACTAATTTTCACCAATCTTGTTCATTACTCCACACTATTTTTTGTAAAAGGGTCCCTAAAAGCAAAGATTACTGCTACTGATTACTCATGATTCTGAATCTTAGAGGCACCACGCTCTTATTTTATGGCCACAATATACACTTCTGCATGGAAAATAGGCACTAGTGGAAGAATCCACGCTAGATCTCTCTCCCAAGCTTCAATGCAATATATCTAAGTGTATTCAGGCACTTCCAATTAGTATGTCCAAACCTGATCTCATTCTCTCCCTGCAACGCTCACACCCACCCCAACATACGACAGTTGTTCCTCAACTCAGCCAACTGCACCACCATCGACCCAGTTGCTAACATTAGAAATCTATAAATCATCCTTGACTCCTATTTTTATTATTTTTAATGAAGTATTACATACATATGGTAAAATGCAAATATTTTATGTATAAAGCTGAATGAATATTTACATGAATAATACATATACAGAGAGCTTATGAAAGTAGCAGATGTAAACTGTCACATAATAACAGTATGTAATATATATATATATATATATGGAGCCCTGGTGGTGCAGTGGTTAAGAGCTCAGGCTGCTAACCAAAAGGCTGGCAGTTCAAATACACCAGCTGCTCCTTGGAAACACTATGGGGCAGTTCTACTCTGTCCTAGAGGGTTGCCATGAGTTGGAATATATATACTTTGCTGTTATTGTTAGGTGTCTTTGTGTTGTTTCGAACTCATAACGACCTTATGTACAACAGAACAAAACACTGCCCAGTCCTGCACCACCCTCACAATCGTTGTTATGCTTGAGCCCCTTGTTGCAGCCACTGTGTCAATCCATCTCGGTGAGGGTCTTCCTCTTGTTGGCTGACCCTCCACTTTACCAAGCATGATGTCCTTCTCCAGGTACTGGTCCTTCCAGATAACACGTCCAAAGTATGTGAGATGAACTCTCATCATCCCCACTTCTAAAGAGCATTCTGGCTGTACTTCATCCAATACATATTTGTTCATTCTTCTGGCAGTCCATGGTATACTCAATATTCTTCACCAACATCATAATTTAAAGGCAGCAATTCTTCTTCGGTCTTCCTTATTCATTGCCCAGCTTTTGCATGCTTATGAGGCAATTGAAAACACCATGGCTTGGGTCAGGCACACCTTAGTCCTCAAGGTGACATCTTTGCTTTTCAACACTTTAAAGAGGTCTTTTGCAGCAGATTTGCCAAATGCAATATGTCATTTTGTTTCTTGACTGTTGCTTCCATGGGCATGGATTGTGGATCCAAGTAAAATGAAATCCTTGACAACTTCACTCTTTTCTCCATTTATCATGATGTTGCTTATTGGTCCAGTTGTGAGGATTTTTG
>NW_004444015.1:1128203-1144539 GCF_000243295.1 Trichechus manatus latirostris
TATATATATATCCCCGGCTTACCACCACCCAGATCAAGATATGAAATATTCTTAGCTTCCAAAAGGCTCTTTAGTTCCCCTCCCCAGTCAGTACTTGCCTCCAGAGATAACCATTATTCTGACTTCTATCCAGGGCTTTGAATGGTTCATTCTGGTTCAAACCTCTGCTGAGAATTTGCATTTCTAACAAGTTCCCAGGAAGTTATAGAAAATAATCACCTGGGGATCTTGTTAAAATGTACATTCCGATTTACTATACCTGGGGTGGGAATGCAAATTCTCAGCAGAGAACTTGTTAGAAATCCAAATTCTCAGCAGTGGTTCAAACCCGAACAAACCGGTTCAAATCCCTGCTTCTATCACTATTAATTAGTTTTCCCTACTTGCATAAAGGGAATCATCTTGTAGGTACTCTTGTGTCTTTCACAATCATTCTATCTATGAGATTCATCTATGCCATTGTGTTTATCAGTAGTTTGTTCTCTGTTCCTTTTTGATTCCTCTGTAGAATTCCATTGTATGAATATGCCATAATTTATTCACCCATTCTACTGTTGATGAACATTTGGGTTGTTTGCAGTTTGGGCTTTTATGAATAATAATAATATTAACATTTTTATACATGTCTTTTGGTAGACATAACTACTCATTTATCGCATACATATAGATATATAGATATATATACCCAGAAGTGGAACCACTGAGTCACAGGATAGGTATATGTTTAACTTTACTAGATGTTACCACAGTTTTCCAAAGTGGTTTTACCAATTTACAATTTTAGCCATTTTGGTAGGTGTGTAGTAGTATCTCATTGTGGTTTTAATATGCATTTCCCTAGTAACTAATGATGTTGAACACTTTCTCATATGCTTATTGGCCATTTGAAAATCTTCTTTTGTAAAATGACTATTCAAATCTTTTAGACAAATTTTAAATTGGGTTGCCTTTTTTTCCTTGACATGAAGAATTTCTTTATATATTTGAGATATTAATTCTTTGTCCAATATGTGTAAGTAAACATCTTCTAGTATGTGACTTGCCTTTTCACTCTCTGAATGGTATCTTTTTTATGAACAGAAGTTCTTAATTTAAATGAAGTCCACTTTATCAATATTTTCTTTCTAATGAAGTTTCTTGTTTAAGAAATCCTTGCCTACCCACATCCTTATTAGACTTCTCTTTCTCCTTCAGTTCCCCAAAAACTAACTAGTCACCAATTCCTGTAAACTATGCCTCCAAAATATATTCCACGTATGTTCAATATTCTCCATGTCCTCTGTTAACATCCTAGACCAAGCCACTGTCATTTCTCATCTAAGCTACTACACCAGCTTCCTACCTGGTTTCTGTAGTCTAGAATCCTCTCCAACCCATTTTCCATACCGAAGCCATAGTGATATTTCTGAAATGCAAATCTGAGCATGTTATTTCTCTGATGAAAACCCATCAATGCCTACCCATTTCTCTTGGGGCAAAGTCTAAATTCTTGAACATACCTTTAAGATATTAAAAGTCCTTCATGCACTGGTTTCTTCTGTCAAAGAAAAAAAATTGCACCAAACAATGTTAAAGAAGCAAAGATGAGTTTTATTCAAAAAGGATTGTAAGGAAGGGAGGGGACAGGACTAAGTGAAAGAAAGGAAGTAGCACTGCAATATGGTGGTGGAGAGAGAGACCTGCTCCTACTCTGCTGATGTAGAGAACTGAGAGCCTTTTAAAAGGAAGTTAGGGGGAATTGACCACTGGGATGATAAGTCCACAAGGATCCTGAGAGACGGAGTTGTGGAGGCAGAGACGGAAACAAGCGTAGGCACTTGAAAAGCGGAAGATTGGGGAGATAAGTCAGTCTTGGTCAGTTGTTTGTAGTAAGCTTTCTCTGTAATACACAAAAAAGTTAGGGATTTCTTTAACAAAGGGCTCAGGTAAAATTTAGCTTTGTCATTTCTTACCTCTCTTGCTTCATCTCATACCACTCTGCCAACCCTACTCTTCTAGCTCTTTAATCAGCCACACTGATTTTCTTAGTTTCTTGAATGTGTCATGTACTTTTTTGCCTTTAGGCTTTTGTAAATGCTGTTCTCTTTTTCCGGAATACCTTCCATCAATACACTACCAAAACTTGGCTAATTTGTACTAATCCTTGAGATCGTACCATAGGATTCACCTCCTCTGTACACCTCCTTGAGTCCCCATGAGTGGGTTAGATGACCCTTCTAAGGGCACTTATAATACCCGGTGCTTATCCTCATCACACTGTGCCATAAACATCAGTTTAGGTGTCTGTCCGTTCCACTAGACTGTGAGCCCCTCAAGGGCAAGGACTGTGTCTTATTCTTTTCTGTATCCCCAGCCTTGATCACAGTGTCTGGCACATAGTAAGTGCTCAATAAATAAATAAATAATGAATGAATGAATTGGGTCCATACCCAGATGATATTCTCCAGTTTCAGAGTGCCCCTGTGCTTTACTAATCTTCTAGTAGGAATTGGCTACTGTCACTAGCACTGATACTACAGTCCTCAATTATTGTCTCCAGGATATCCAGTCACTTTTTTTTAAGCTGAGAAGAAACAAATGTGGCCTTAACCCACAGTACCCCAGGGAGCCGCTAAAAGCTCTTTGGTAGAAAGCAATCATTGACATGGGAAATTAAGGATGAAGCTGACCAGAGATGGAGAATAGGTTGTTGGGGAACATTTCTGAAAGTGCTGAGGACACTAAATAACTCCAGGAATGAGCCGACTCAGGGAATAAAGAGAAGAGGGCAAACACAGATGATGTTCTGTTCGGGGAAATGCCAGAACATGGTGACAGATGGGATGTGAGGAACAAAGCATCCTTAGTAGCCAAAAGTTACTCTCCAAAGAAAATGTTTTTTTTTTTTTTCTTTTCCCCACCAAGAGGTCTATCTTCTTTAACTATTAGATAGCCCAGAAATTAGCACCACATATGGAGACAGGTCAGTGCAACCTTTGGGCTTGCACATGTAGTCCACTGAGCATCCTGGCCTTGTTGACAGGATGGAACCAGTGGGTCGCTGGCACTGAGTGGAGCAAAGAAAGGTCTGTGATGGCACTGCCTCAGCATTGCAATCACAAAAATATCAGGAGAACATTTGTCTCCTTCCTGTGAGGGCAAATAGCTGGGAGTATAAAATGTGATGAAAGCTAAGACTCATTGCCAATCTCACTTCATTGATTCATTCATTGATTCATTCATCCAATTCAACAAATATTTATTGAGTATCTGCTATGAGCTGTTACTGTTTTTGATTTTAAAGTTACTGCATTGAACAAGATAGACAAAGTCTTGTAGAATTTACATTGAGACAGATAAAAGTAAACTCAAAAGATAATTTTAGAGAATAATGAATTCTTAGAATGAAATAAACAAAGGGAATCAGGATGCTTTCAGCTACATGTAGTAAAAACTCCAACTCAGAATGGTTTAAAGAATAAGATAATTTATGATTTCACATCACAGGAAGTCCAGAGGTAAAGTGGGCTCCAGGGTTGAGTCATCAATGGCTCAACAATTTCATCTAAGTAATCTCCATCTCTGCTCTGTCATCTCTAGGACTGACTTCATCTTCAGACTTGGAACAAGATGCTGAAGCAATTTTAGGTGTCACCTGAAGATACAACAATGTCCAGATGCACGAGAGAGATTATTCCCCTAGGCCACTCTCCAGAGGCAGCTTTACTCCAGTGGAGTTGACTCAGACTCATGGTGACCACATGTGTGTCAGAGTAGAACTGTGCTACATAGGGTGTTCAATGGCTGAATCTTTTGGAAAATCACCAAGCCGTTCTTCTAAGAACCTCTGGGTGATCTCGAAACACCAACCTTTCAGTTAGCAGCCAAGCACAGTTAACCATTTTGCACCACCCAGGGACTCCGATTAAAGCAAGTCCTTGGTTAAGTGAGAGGGGATGGGGTCTACTGCACAGTTCTTCCACAGTAACAGGAGAGAAAGCAGAGTATCTGGGTGCCAATGCAAGTAAGTGGGAGGCTGGTGACAGGAGCTGTTTTCTCATTGAAATAGGAAGCAAAGTCACCAGCTGAGAGTGAGGTGGGGAAGGAGATATCGGAGAGAAAGGAAGGTATCAAAGAGTTAACCAGTACAATGGGAGAGAGATTGCACTAAGGACATATGCTTGCAAGGCAGCATTACGAGGTCATCAAAAGGTGGAAACAACCTAAATGCCCATCAACAGATGAATGGATAAACAAAATGTAGTACCTACATACAATGAAATACTTCTCAGCCAGTAGGAAAAATGGAGTCTTGATACATGCTACAAGATGGATGGAGCTAGAAGACATTATGCTCAGTGAAATAAGTCAATCACAAAAGGACAAATATTGTATGACCTCACTTATATAAAAAGACAAGAAAAAACAAATGTATAGAGAACAAAGTTAGTTAGTGGTTACCAGGGGTGGGAGGAAGGGGAAAAGGAGGGTTAACAATGATGGAAATATCACATTAATTAAGGGTAGCGTTACACAGCCCATTACTGTAATTGCTTTTCAATAAGTTGTATACCCGTAAAAAGTTGAGTTGGCAGAAGTTGTGTGACAGACATTGTCTTAGTTATCTAGTGCTTCTATAACAGAAATACCACAAGTGAGTGGCTTTAACAAACAGAAATCAATTCTCTCACAGTCTAGGAGGTTAGAAGTCCAAATTCAGGACGCCAGCTCCAGGGGAAGGCTTTCTCTCTGTCAGTTTAGGGGGAAGGTCTTTGTCATCAATCTTCCCTTGGTTTTGGAGCTTCTCTGCACAGGAACCCCAGGTCCAAAGGATGTGCTCTGCTCCTGGTGCTGCTTTCTTGGTGGTATGAGGTCCCCATGTCTCTTTGCTCACTTCTCTCTTTTATATCTCAAAAGAAATTGCCTCAAAACAAAATCTAATCTTGTAGATTGAGTCCTGCCTCATTAACATAACTGCCACTAATCCTGCCTCATTAACATCATAGGGATAGGATTTACAATATGTAGGAAAATCACATCAGATGACAAAATGATAGACAATCACATAATACTAGGAATCACAGCCCAGTCAAATTGATGTACATATTTTTGGGGGACACAATTCAATCCATGACAGACATATTTACAACTACGACAAAAAAAAAAAAAAAGAGTAGCTACTGAAGCTGCTCAGGTACAACCAAAATCCTTGTGGGATTTGGTTTCTTGATTTGGAGGCTTAGGGTCATTGTTTCTTGGAACATCCCAGTTAATTAGCCTAATAACTTTTTTAGTGCTTCTGTTCTACCTCCTAGCTCTTCGTGTAGTGCCTGCAGTCTTACAAGCTTGCAAATGGCTATCCAAGGCACAGCAATTGGTCTCTATTCGCCTGGAGCAACAGAGGAAGAAGAAGCATCAGGAACAGAAGGGGAATATGGAATGTGTTGCTAATTGCCTCTATCAACAACTTCCTCCTTTACCATGAGACCAGAAGAGCTGGATGGTGTCCGGCTACCATTACTGAACATTTTGATCAAAGATTCTGTGGAAGTATCCTGATGAAAAGGGGGAAAATGTAGAACAGAATTCAAATTCTCATGGACTCCAAACTTCCGGGAAACATGAAGGTTGGATGAACCCCTGAAACTATTGCCCTGAGGTAATCTTTAAACTTTGAACTAAAAATATCCCCTAAGGTCTTCTTAAAACCAAGCAATAGTTTAACCAGCAAAAAAAAATCCACCTTGAGTACTATGCTCTTTTAAGAACTATCTGTACGAGATCAAATTGACAACAGCAACTTGAAAGATTAGATAGGAACCTTAGCGGGCAGTAAATTTATGTTAATGAGGGAGGAATAACTCAGAAAAAGGAGAGTGAGAATGGTTGCACACTCGAAGAATGTCATCAACGTCACTAAATGATACATGTAGAAAATGTTGAAATCGGTGCATGTTTTGCTATGTATATTATCAACAACAACAAAATAAATAAAATTAAAAAAAAAAAGAGTTCACCTAAGGTAATGATCATTCATTTAAAGGCAGATCAGTCAGTAAGGTTATAAGTTTTTCTCCAGGCACATTCACCTGAATGGGTGCAGGCGTGGAGTAAAAGAGAAGATGGATTTAATGAGACATGTGGGGAAGCCTGCTGCAGAATTTTTGGGAAATTTTTCCTCTTTTGAAAGAGTTGATCACCCTATCCTCCCTGAAACATTCTCTTCACTTGACTTCCAGGACATTTGCTGGGTGCGGCTCTTTTGTCCTCCCACAGCCCCAAACCTACTGAATTATATGAGGCTCCCTGATTGCCTTTCCTCCCACTAGACTTCAAGCAACTCTTGTGAAGTTTTCTCCCCCTTCTTCTGCTACCCCATCCTCCATCTCCTCCACTTCTGTCCCCTTCTCCTCCTTCTTCTCATCACCGGTGCCTTTACAATGCCAGGCACATAGTAGGTTGTCAATATTCTTTTAATTGAGCAACTAGACTGAGATCCCAAGGAGGGTAAGGACCATGGTTGGTGCCTCTCTGTGTCTACCACAGCATCCAGTAAAGGGCCTTGCATGAAATAAGTGCTCAATAAATGCTCATTATATTCAATGCCACTATTTATTCAGGAGCCTTCTGCAGGGCTTGTGGTCATGAATGTAATGGGGATTGGCCCTACAAAGCACTTGACTCAGGCCATCCCCCAAAGTAAAACTTATATTCCAGCCCTAATTAGAACGAATGCCTTCTGATGGCTCCGCTCTAACTGTAAAATCCCTGCAAGTGCCCTCCAAAATCAACCAGACCAAGAATCACATATAAACATGGATCCAGTTCCAGCTTTTGTAATATCGAGATCCTTATTATGAAAGACTCAGTCAAATACCTGAAACCATTTTCCACAAATTTCTAGCCTCTAGTAGCCTGTCTTCCCCCTGGAAATGAAGAGCTGTTGGTATCCTTCTACAGAAGAGGGATTAGTTCTGGGAGAAAACACGTCCACCCACAATAACATGCCTGGAAAGTGCATACAAAATACCAACCCACCAGCCATTTGTGGTATAGATTCCAATCACAAAACAACGTGTCACTGTTTAAAGATACTTTTGTGTGTTTTTGTCAATATCTACATATGCCCTTTGATTCTTGGTGTTGATAGTATGTCATGGTTTTTAGTGTAATTTAACAAATTACACTCCAGAAACTAGAAAATCATGGTTCCTCCCACCTTTTTAAAGGAGTGGAAGGAAAACAATGAGTGCCCGAAAAGCAGAGCAGTGCCATTGGAAGAGTGCTGGGTTAGTGTCTTAGTTTCCTGATGCTGCTGTAACAAAAGATACCCCAGTGTGCATGTCTGTGTCTATTCTACTCTTTTTATAACCCAGAAGTGATTAAGTTTAGAACCCACCCTACACTGGTATGGCCTCATTGATGTAACAAAAGAAAAACCCTATTTCCAAACAGGATCACATCCACAGATACAGGGGCCAGGACTTTAATACATATTTTGGAGGGACACAATTCAATCCGTAACAGTTAGGCAGTCAGGTGACCCGGGCTTGAGCCTGGCTCTGTTGCTAGCGTGTGAGCCTATATGCCCTGAACAGGTAAAACCACCTGGCTAACTTACCTCACGAGGCTGTTATTTAGTGTAAGGATCAAATGAGACAATGTATGCAAGCCATTTGAAGTCTGTAAAATCAATCCATATCTGATGAGGTATTATCACTACCATTAGAACTAGCGATTTATCTTATTTAAATAAATCCCCAAATATTATCAGTGAATTTGGTTTGTTAAAATAGCATTTAAAAAACAAACTCAAAATTGGAGCATGTAGGGCTTCTACAGAAGAGAGGAGCCCTGATGTTCTGATAAAGACGAAGAAAGAATATTTAACTGGTCCCAGGTGTGTGTGCATGTCTGCCTACTGAAATATTTCTTGTTATTGTTCTTTTGTTAACAATTCAGGATGTGAAAAATTAAGCCCATCCATCTTTGAAAATATCTGAAATAATTATTTCACCCCCTTGGCATTGTTAGACGAGAGTGAATTGCAACTACCTATAAAAGAGGGAAAGTCTTTTTTTTTTTCCCATTTTAAAGTGACACCCTCAAATCTAATATATTTAGACACAAGGGCCTTTAAATTTTTTTTAGTTATGTTTTAGTCATTTCTACTATTAGGAAAACCCATATAGAAAATCCCATATGTTTCAGGTTTCAGGTCTAAGAATATTATACAAAAACAGAAAAATGAGTCATAATGACTAAAGGTGACCCTAAGATAGTTGCAAAATGGAAAGTTGAATCATTTTTTAAATAACAAAGAGGGAAGAGATCTAGCCCATTTCCATCTTCAAGCTCTCTTCTTTCAACAACCCTGTCACCACACATATACATACAAAAGAGAAGGAAGAAAACCCCTCAATGTAGGGACTAAAAATAGATAACAACTGCTTCATGACATGTGACACACTCTACCTGTTCCCTGTGATGTTCAGAGGAGTCGTATCTTTGAGGACAAATAACTTCAAGGAACTTTCTAAATATAGTATGTTGTATATCCTGACAGATGATGACTAATGTAACAATCAAAACCACTCCATAGCTTTCATTTCCATCACTCAAGGCTATTCAACATTTAATTAATAACTGAAATAACAAACAAGATACTCATCTGAACAGAAGGAAGCATCTAATATGTGGTTGTTTCTGATATTGACACCAAAACTGGAAAAGCAAACACATCTACTACATATTCCAAAAATCACAACCTCCTGACCTCGGTCACCTTTCATAAAACGATGATGATAACAATAGCTAACAATTACTGAGGGCCTCTTATATTGCAGAAACTGCACGACGCGCTTGGTGTGCACGTCATATTGACCTTAATTCAACGTAAGAAGTTTAACACTCCCAGCGCCACCAAGGTTCAGAAAGTCAAAGTGAGTTCCTTGACCACACACAAGGCAGGACTTCGCCCAGATCTGGGTGAGTCCTGAATCAGTTGAACATTCAACCACACAACTTCTGGGGTAGTTTTTGCTTTTCTAAAAAAGAAAGTTCTTTATAACAAGATGAAGAAGAAAAAGAAAACCCACAGCTTGTTTATATGTTTGTTCATACTCATGAAATGGTACCATCTTCATTTTACAAATGAGGAAACTGAGCTCAGAAAGATTAAATTACCAGCCCTACACCAGAGATCTAAAAAGTGGTGAAGCCAAGGCTGAACCTAGATCTATCTGTCCCCAATATCTACATTTTTCCTGGCTGATCTCTTTTTAAAAAATGGCACAGTGAATTGTTCATCCACCATAGACTCCACTTTTTCCCTCAGTCTGTTAGGTCAACTTTGTCTCTAGGGGAGGAGATTTGAGGATTCCTAGGTACAGCATCACACCAACTCCCAGCGGAAACCTTAAACAATGCCTTTGCAGCTTCCTTTGCCTTAACTGAAACCCACTTCTCCTTTAGAATGCCATCTTCTAGCAACACTCTGCCACGGAGGCTGCCCGTTTTCCCACAGCCCTCACACCTCAGGGCCAAAAGTAAGTTTGATCCCCCTAGCTCCCCAGTGTAACTTCCCAGTACCTTCCTTAGCAACCCATTTACCCCTGAAGCCCATGCCATCTGGTTAGTCTACCCTCTTCTCATCTTCTGCACTGTTAACTTAAAAAAGAAAAAAATACTGAGCATCTACTGTGTGCCTGACACTGGGCTATGTCCTTTGAACGTGTTGTCCTAAGTAATCCTCACAAGTGCCCTGTGAAGTGTTTATTATTATCCCCAAGGGATAAAACACCCTTTCCAAGTAGACCTGGTTTGATTCTTGGCCGATGCACTTCATGCACAGCCACCACCCATCTGTCAGTGGAGCCTTGTGTGTTGCTATGATGCTGAACAGGTTTTAGTGGAGCTTCCAGACTAAGGCATACTAGGAAGAAAGGCCTGGCAAACTATTTCAAAAAATCAGTCAATGAAATCCTATGGAATACAACAGTGCTATCTGCAACCAATTATTGGGATGGTGCAAGACTGGGCAGCATTTTGTTCCATTGTGCATGCGGGGTCACCATGAGTCAGGGCCAACTTGAAGGAAGCTAACAACAATGACAACAAGGCCACACAGACAGCAGGTGGTAGCATGGGTGTATGAACCCAGGTCTGTCTGGTTTGGAAGTCCATCTTAGCCATTAATCCATGTAGAGAAACAAGAAACAATTACAATCATGCATGGTTAAGTGCAATAAAGAGGGTGTATAAATGATGCAAGACCTGGAGATAGAATACCAAAAGGGAAGAAAACGTTCAGTATTGCTCAAGCTGAAAGAACTGAAGGAAAAATTCAAGCCACGAGTTGCAATACTGAAGGATTCTATAGGCAA
Source organism: Trichechus manatus latirostris (assembly GCF_000243295.1). NCBI lineage: Eukaryota > Metazoa > Chordata > Mammalia > Sirenia > Trichechidae > Trichechus > Trichechus manatus. The sequence goes on from NW_004444015.1 coordinate 1,138,568, forward strand.
AATATTAAACGACACAGGAAGCATCAAAAGAAGATGGAAGGAATACAAAGAGTCACTATACCAAAAAGAATTGGTCAACGTTCAACCATTTCAGAAAGTAGCATATGATCAAGAACTGATGGTACTGAAGGAAGAAGTCCAAGCTGCACTGAAGGCATTGGCGAAAAACAAGGCTCCAGGAATTGACAGAATACCAGTTGAGATGTTTCAACAAACTGATTCAACTTTAAAATGTTGAAAAGCAAAGAGGTCACCTTGAGGACTAAGGTGCGCCTGACCCAAGCCATAGTGTTTTCAATCACCTCATATGCATGCGAAAGATGGACAATGAATAAGGAAGGCTGAAGAAGAATTGACACCTTTGAATTGTGGTGTTGGCAAAGAATGCCGAATATACCAGACTGCCAACAGAATGAACAAATCTATCTTGGAAGAAGTACAACCAGAATGCTCCTTAGCAGTAAGGATGGTGAGACTACGTCTCACATACTTTGGACTTGTTATTAGGAAAGATCAATCCCTGGAGAAGGACATAATGCTTGGTAAAGTAGAGGGTCAGCAAAAAAGAGGAAGACCCTCAGTGAGATAGCTGTTACAATTGACTCAAGCATAGCAACAATTGTGAAGATGGTGCAGGACCAGGTAGTGTTTTGTTCTGTTGTACATAGAATCGCTATGAGTCAGAACCAACTCAATGACACCTAACAACAACAACACGTAGGGCACTTTGAACAGGGTCTGACTCATAGCAAGTGTCATTTAGGTGTTTTTGTATCATGATTATTGTCATTCTTAGTGGGAGTGAGCCATTGATTCATTTCCCAAAGCCCCAAGCCAGAAAGCCATCCTAGATGTGTCTTTCTCCATCACCCCCACATCCAAATGATCAAATTCTCCCTCTTCAGGGTAAAAGCACTCAAAAAGTGCATTCAGGTCTTCATTTCTATTGTCACTAACATTCAGGTCTTCAATATCTCTTTCATCTCATAACCTCATAATTACACTCACTTTTTATGGTATCTCCCTTATTCCCCAATGCATCCACCCATACCATATCTGAGTTTTCTTACTTAAACTCCAGACAGATCACATTTATCTCCTGCTCAAAAACCTGCAACGCCTCCCTACTGCCTACAGAAAAAAGCATGGAATTCAAAACCATCTAGATCTCAATAAACACACCCATGCCTCTGTGATTTTTGTGCATGCTGTTCTCTCAGCCTGGGATACTGCTTCTTCCATTCTCCATCTGTGACACTCATACCCTTCCTTCAAGTAACAGCTCAAGTCCCACTTCCTCTAGGAGCCTTCCTTGATCATCTGATCATCAATTCCACCCCCATCACCCTGCAAGTCAATTTTATTTTATCCTATGCTCTGGGCTTCCCTAGCTCATTCATGGTTCATATTTTCATGTATTACTTACTCCTTCCTGTGTGGAGTTGTCTAATATGCCTGTCTTCCCCACTAGGATCGAAGCTCCTTATGAATAGGAGTCATCTCTGTCTTTATTCATCTTTCTTCTCCTCCACATAGAGCACAGAGCTTGTCTTCTAGGAGATCAGGTGCATGTTTGTTGAATCAAATACAACAGGACCATTGGAAGCCATTAATCCTGAAAGTTCCCACCAAGTAATAACAAGAATGAGTAGCTTATCCGTTTCATGCTTTGAGAAGATGGGAGTCCCCTTCAGAAACTCAGACTGCAGTCCACCTGGGTGTTTTCCTAGCCAGATGTGCATCCCCAGGGCCCTGTCACAGGTGTGGTTGACTGACCACAGATCAGTCAGAATCTCTAGCTCAGACTTGTGTGTGGAAAGCAGAGGTTGCAAGAGGGTGAGAAATAGGCTCTTGGCTGGCTTCGCAGGAGGAAGAATTCTTTTTGGGATTTATCTGGGTTCTGAGTAAGCTTAAGCCCTAAATATAGGGAAATGTTTGTAAATACAAGCTTCTATTCAGGAGATTATTTACTTTCTATCTTGGCACTATCTAAAAAGGTTATTTTCCCACAAAATTATAACATAATCTGCTTTACCTCTGAAGTGAGCAAATTAAGACAGTCATTGGCCATTTAGAAGAAGAAAATCTGTATACACAGCTGAATCTATTGTTAGCATTGTCACATCGATCAATAAAGTCCAAACAAATGTTTAGCACAATTGTGTAAGCATAGAGTAAACAAATGTAGATGTGGTATTGTGAAAAGATGTTCAGGATCAAAGTGACATGAGCTTGATTCCTAACTTCATCACTTCTAGCTGTATGACCTTGGACCAGTCACCTAATCTCTTGAGCCCTCGTCCCTCCATCTTCTGTAAAATGGAGAAAGACAAATATCCATCTCACAGGCTTGAAATGATGACAAAATGAGATGAGGTTCATAGACGGGGTTCATAATGCCCTCCACAAACCTTAGCTAGCATTATTTTTGAAGCAGGAAGGCATTTAGAGATGACTTAGTACAGCACTGCTGTGCAACGAATTACTTAATGTGGCCCTTCTAGCCATGGTCTTTGGGACTCACACACAATGACTGGTACTATGCAAATAAGGTATATGGAGCCTGTGAGGGCTGGGGTTATGTGTCAACTTGGTCAGGCCATGATTCCCAGTATTGTGTGGTTGTCCTCCATTTTATGTGTTGTGGATCCTGACCTCTACATGTTGATGAGGTAGGATTGGTGTGGGGTGTGTCTTGGGTTGAAGCCTTGCAGGAGGGCATGACTCAAGTCCCACCCTTACTCAAGTTCTGCCCTTCCCTGGGGTGTGGCCTGCATCTAAGGTATATATGTGGATGCCCTAGCGAGCCTCTCGCTCTCTGCATCTGGATCCTGCATCCGATTTGTGATCATCTAACCCGTAGTTCTTGGGACTTGAGCCAGAGGCCTGCTGTCTGACTTGCTGATTGTGGGATTTGCTGGCCTCTGTAGCCCCGTGAGCCAGTGGCTTATCATCTGACCTGATTCACCAGCTTCCGCAGCCTCATGAACCTGTAGTTTGTGGTCTGAGCTGCTGGTTTGGGTTCATCAGCTCCTGCAGCCATGTGGCTCAGGAGAAGTCTACGCCTGATTCACAGATTTGGCACTTGCCAGCCTCCACAACCGTGTAAGCCATTTCCTTGATAGGGTTTGTGAGTTTTGTGAGACATTGTAGTAAATTATAGAACCCAAAGATGGGAGGGAGAGTACTGAGGGGAGGGGAAGTAGCTGATGTTAGAGATGATGGAGTGGTACAGCAGTTTGGAAAAGTTGGGCATTTGTGACATCTTTAACCTCTGCCTCATAAGAACCAGCTTTGTACTGATCCTTATAAAAACGATTATTCATTTAAGTATCCTCCTTTAACAAATGAAGAGACTTAGGCATAGGGGAAGGGAAGCGACCTGCCCAAGGTCACACAGCTAGTAAGTGGTAGAGCTAGGTATAGAACCCAGTTTCCTGTCCCCTATGCTTTTGCCATTAGACCATTTTTCCTCCTAGACAAGGGGACCATGGTAGACAGCTGACTTCCAGAACTTCGGAGAAAATGGACTAGATGCTCTGGGGTGTTAACACAGTCACTCAGTCTGGGGAGAGACATTGTTTTCTTAGTTCATGCTCTTTTCTTCTTAAGATCACTTCTCTAGACTTCCCTGAGAACACATTCATCCTACTGAGTCACTCTTGCCTTGCAGCTCAATGAGTCAGAATCTTGTCTATCCCCATCAGAAGTTCTATTTGTTGTCAGGAATAAAATAAAATGAAAAAGAGACACAGATGCACAGAGAGGCCATCACTTGCTTATCCTCAGGGCATAAAGCAATTTGAATAGAGAAGTACTAAAGAAGGACACAATCATTAATTTTACTGCAGTATGAGAATCTGCTGTGAGGAGGTGGAATGAAATGGTAAAAGAAATGCGGAGAGTATTCATTTGGGGTGCATAGTAGCCAAGTGCTGGTGTTTGTGAGGTGTAGTAGAGAGAGTAAGAGTACCTGAATGGATGATAGAAGACCTGAAATTCTAGTGTCCATCCTACCTCTCACTAGCAGCGTGAACTGAGACAATTTCTTTAACCTGGAGGCCTGGAGGAGTCTTGTGGACTTACTTATAAAGTGAAGAACAACATTAGCTCGGCCTGCTTCCCAGGACTGAGTAAGGTTCAAGTGCAACCTGGATATGGTGTGGGGATTTACTGAGATAAGGAATCTAAAGCACCTAGATTAAAATCCAAAGCACGCAATCAGTTTAGCTCAATAAATACTAGCAATTACTATCTGATTGTTTTTGGTATTACCGTTGTCATTGTTTAGCACTTCTTTCTTGCAGGGTATGACTAAAACCAAAAGCCAAACCCTTTGCTGTCAAGTTGATCCTGACTCACAGAAACCCTATAGGACAGAGTATAACCGCCCCATAGAGTTTCGAAGGAGGGCCTGTTGGATTTGAACTGTCAACCTTTTGGATAGCAGCCGTAGCACTTAACCACTATGCCACCAGGGTTTCCAGGGTATGACTACTCCCCCATAATGACTAGCAATGAAACTTTTGAACCGAAAGGGACCACAGGTTATTAAGAAGCGGGGGTAAAACAGGCAGAAAGAGAAGGTGTGGTTCAGAGGCCACAGAGCATGGGCTCCCGGTCACCCGGATCAGAGTTAGAAGAAAAAAATCAACCTCATAATTACATGAGAATGCACAAGGCACCAAGGTGAGCATCAGTTTGCTCATCTACTATTATAGATTGAATTGTGCCCACCCCAAAATATGCTGAAGTCCAAATGTGACCTTGTTTGGAAAGATGATCTTTGAAGATCTTATCAGTTAATATGAGGTCATACCAGAGTAGGATGGGTCCTAAACCTAAACCCTTTTGAGTGACTATCTTAGAAAGAGAAGCACAGACACAGAGACAGACACATGGGGGAGATGCCATGTGACAACAGAGGCTGTTGCATCTGCAGCAAATGAATGCCAAGGACTGCCAGCAGCCACCAGAAACTAGGAGAGAGGCTCACTGAAGGATTCAACATGGCTGAGACCTTGATTTGGACTTTTAGCCTCCAGAACTAAGAGAAAATAGATTTCTGTTCTTAAAAGTCACCCACTTGTGGTGTTTGTGTTACAACAGCCCAAGGAAACTGAGAGATCCACAAACTGAGATCCCAGGCCCTGATGCCTAGGGCTGCTGAGAGGGCTAAATGAGTGAGGCAAGTGCCTGGCACAGAGAAACTGTTGGGGAACTTGTTAATGTGAGAGGATATACATCAAAGCACATTGTAAACGCTAAAGGGATATAAACATGTAAGAAAGTATTATAACAAGGAAAAGAATATATGCAAAAACCAATGCTTAGCTAATTGCTTAAGTATTATGGGAAAATTCATTATAATGTCCCAATGTAAAACATGCACATTTACAGCAGTTTCCTGTACAGCTGTGCCAGTGGTGAGGTGGGGAACACATGAAGGTTTCTTTTAAACACAGCTGCTTTATGCATTATTGTCAATTTTTTCCATTCTTTTCAGTTTGAGACTTTGGACTCCATCTTTTATGCTTCTAAAATGGTCAGAACAGCAGACATTTGGTGAAAGAAATACTCCAAAGTGAGTTAGAATTCACGCATGCTCCTTTTCTCCAAAAGCCCATGGTCTGTTCCAGATAATTGCCTTGAAATCAATAGCCTTAATATATGGAATATTGCAGAAAAGAAGATCAATTTGCCTTCAGAACTTATTTTGGGGATTTTTAAAAAAAAAATAGCTACTCCCCTAAAAAAATAAAATACTTAGGAATAAATCTAACCAGGGATGTAAAAGACCTATGCAAAGAAAACTACAAAACTCTACAGCAAGAAACCTAAAGGGATCTACATAAATGGAAAAACATACCATGCTCATGGATAAGTAGACTCAACATTGTGAAAATGACAATTCTACCCAAAGCAATTTACAAATACAACGCAATCCCGATCCAAATACCAACAACATTCTT
>NW_004444015.1:1146471-1187430 GCF_000243295.1 Trichechus manatus latirostris
GGCAACATGTGTACTAACTGTTTAATGAGAAACTATTTTGTTCTGTAAACCTTCATCTAAAGTGAGAATAGCAGCACAATTGGAAAAGTGTAGTTGAGGTCACTGAGCTGTGCACACAGAAATTTTTGAAATGGTGTATCCTTGGCTATGTATATTTTCACCATTAAAAAAAAAAAAAACTCGTCGAGAAGGGAGAGGATTGACATGCCGTGGGGTTGTTAACCAATGTCATAAAACAATATGTGTACTGCTGTTTAATGAGAAAATATTTGTTCTGTAAACCTTCACCTGAAGTACAATAAAAAAAAAAAAAAACCAGCTACTGCTGTAAGGAAAGATAGGAAATATATTTTCTGATCATTAATATTTGGAAGAAAAAAGAGGAGTCTAGATAACTAAGTATCTTAATTGTTGTAATATACCACAGACACCTCAGTGATATACAGAGAAAGGTAGATAAACAGAGACAGATGGATAAACAAATAGATAGAGATAGATAGAGGTAGAGATAGATAGACAGACAGACAGATAGATAGATAGATACCAACAACAACAAAAACTCAAACTTGTTGCCCGCAATTCGATTCTGACTCATGGGGACACCATGTGTTACAGAGTAGAACTGCTCCAAAGGGTTTTTTTTTTAACTGTGACCTTTATGAGTGCTGCTTCCATGGGCGTTGATTGTGGATCCAAGTAAAATGAAATCCTTGACAACTTCAATCTTTTCTCCATTTATCATGATGTTGCTTATTGGAAGCAGTAGTCAAGAAATCAAACTCCATATTGCATTGGGCGAATCTGCTGCAAAGGACCCCTTAAAAGTGTTAAAAAGCAAAGATGTCACTTTGAGGCCTAAGGTGCGCCTGACCCAAGCCATGGTGTTTTCAATTACCTCATATGCATGTGAAAGTTGGACAATGAGTAAGGAAGACCAAAGAAGAATTGATGTCTTTGAATTATGGTGTTGGCGAAGAATATTGACTATACCATGGACTTCCAAAAGAACGAACAATCTGTCTTGGAAGAAGTACAGCCAGAATTCTCCTTAGAAGCAAGGATGGAGAGACTTCGTCTCACATACTTTGGACATGTTACCAGCAGGGACCAGTCCCTGGAGAAGGACATCATGCTTGGTAAAGTAGAGGGTCAGCGAAAAGAGGAAGACCCTCAATGAGATGGATTGACACAGTAGCTGCAACAAGGGGCTCAAACAAAACAACGATTATGAGGATGGTGCAAGACCAGGCAGTGTTTGGTTCTGTTGTACATGGGGAGATTTATGAGTTGAAACCGACTCGACAGCACCTAACAACAACCACAACAATCTTTATGAAAGCAAATAGACTTTCTTTCACGGCACTGCTGCATGGGTTCAAACTGCCAATCTTTAAGTTAGTAGTGAAGTGCAAACCATTTGCGTGACCCAGGGACATAGATAGATAGATAGACAGACAGACAGATAGACAGATAGATAGAGAGAGAGATTAAAACATTTATGATTTCAAGGTCTCTTTGGTAGTTCCTTAGGGTTCAACCTTATTGTAGATCTTGGAATTAAAAATTCTATGGTTAAATATAGAGTCCTGGTGGCACAGTGGTTAAGCATTAGGTTGTTAACCAAAAGGTTGGCAGTTTGAGTCCACCAGGAGCTCCTTGGAAACCCTATGGGGCAGTTCTACTTTGTCCTCTAAGGTTGCTATGAGTCAGAATCGACTCGATGGCAACAGGTTAATGGTTTATAGTTAAATATACCTGGAAGATCATATAAGTCTAAACTCCTATCCAACATAGAATTTTCCTCTGTGGCCTCCCAAGCAGATGCTCTCTCTTGCTTAATGTCTCCTAGTGACAAAGTAACCTGTCCCAGATCCCTTGTTAGAAATGTCTGCCTTAAGTGGCCAGCAGTGGCTCCAACATTTCTGCATAGCAGGGGCTTGAAGACTGCAAAGTGGTCGGAAAGAGGGGTTACAAGACTTTGCTCGAAGTTGCATTGGCCAAGCAAGAGCACTGTTTTTACCTGAAGTGTATGTTTACTTGAAGTGAATTGGGAGTGGGTGGGGGCTGATGGAGATCAATGGGGGATGAAAGTCCTTTCCAAACCGTGGATTGGTACCTCCACTGCTCCCAGAAATTTCCATCTTCCTAGTCTGCCCTTGGAAACCCTGGTGGCATAGTGGTTAAGAGCTATAGCTGCTAACCAAAAAATCGGCAGTTCGAATCCACCAGGCGCCTCTTGGAAACTCTATGGGGCAGTTCTACTCTGCCCTTTAGGGTCGCTATGAGTTGGAATCGACTCAACGGCAACGGGTTTTGTTTTGGTAGTCTGCCCTTGGTTGCACGCCACACATATGTGTGAAAGTGCTGCTTTGTAGAGTTGTAATTCATAAAGTGCCAAATGCCAGGGTTTTTTGTATGTTACAACTGAATTTATTACAAATAACCCATTTGCTAAATCACCAGAATTTGAATAGATCAATTGTGGCGAGATTCCAAAGGGATGAAAAATTCAAGCAGCAAGAGATATTGTCAATCAAAATTAATTAAGAAATTTCATATCAATCAATAATGTTCTAAAATGTCTTGTAATGATTTCTGTTGCTCTGTTTAAGCATAAACAAGATAATCAACCATGTTTCCTATCTGGAGATTAGATCTTTTCCAATTAACTTGACTTAATTAACTCTCTAAGGTACTGAACTTTAGATGCCTCAGACACTGTACTTTAAGATTATTACAGTTGGAGTGCTTGCTGGATTTACTGTTATTTTTATCATTACAATTATATTTACTAATTAGACAAATGGAATTCAAAGTTTAAATTCATGTGTGGGTGGTTGGAGTGAGGAGTTACAGGATCAAAAAATATGAGCCCAATGGAGTCAATTGAAATAGATAAAAATTAAAGACTCTTGAGACCAGTCTTTGTTCCCTCATTAAGGATTATAGGAAGGGAAGTCAGTCAGCTTCCAGTAACCACATGGGGCTCTTTCAAGTGGCCAGCCTTAATCCTTCTATGAATTGCCCTTGCTTCCAATCTCTTAGAGACAATGTTAATAGATGGAAATATCCTTAATGTCCTCTCCTTACCTCCATCCGCCTGCCCATCCTTTCTTCTTGCCTCCCATTTGAGGGAAGGCATAGTCCCACCTTCTAAATAAGCTGTATCCCTTTACCTTTCCTCTGGCTCCCATCACCTCCACAGGGATCTTGCTCCATCAGGTAGCCAGTCTCTCTCCCGTATCCTCAACCTGTCTCCACTGGCTCCTTCCCTTCAGTTAATATAAAGGCTTAAGTCTCCTCCATCTTCTAGTGAATAAACGACTCTTTCCTTTAACCCTCTCACTCTAACCCTATCTTTCTACTTCTTGAAAGATTTCTCTAGACATCTTGTATCCCCTGCCTCCACACCCAGTCTTGCCTCAACTAACTGCTGTCTGGTTTCTGCTCTCTTCACACCACTGACACCGCTCTCACAGAAGTCTTGAATGGCTTCTCAATCCAATGGCCACTTCTCCAACCTCATCTTATTTGCCTTGTTAGAGGCACATGATACTGCTGACCTCCATCATAAACCCCTTCTGTCCTTGACTCCTGTAATGGACCACTCTCCCAGCTTCTCTGACTACTCCCCTCACATTGTCTCTCACATGCCCCTTCAATGTAGAGGTTCCCAAGGGTCCAGCCATGGCCCTATTCTTTTCTCATCCTCTGTTTAAGTGAGCCCTCCTATTACACAACGCCAACTACCAGTGGCCCCTGTGATGACTCTATCTGCTTCTATTACAGATCAAGGTATGCCATTTGCTGGATGTGAGAAAAGGTAAAACAAAAGTATTTGGGACCTCAATATGCAAACCATGTTAGGGATAGCTGTAGAAAGATTTATGCTGACTCTCCAATCCCCTGCCACCCAGGAAAAGCCAGATATGGGAAAGAGAGAAGGATCAGGAACCAAATGCCTCTCATAATACCCTTGCTCTCCACTGTCCCATTTTCAGCCCTTCAAACCACACATACACAGTATCAATTCAGTGGGGAAAGAAGTCAAAGAGTATGTGTCTTGTGGCCAGAACAATTGGTTGACTCACTTTTTTCATTTTTCAATCTATTGCTTTGTTGTCAGACACAGCTTCAGTGCAAAGTTTTAGCAGCAGGGGTAGCTTCCATTTCAGCAATTCATGTTTTTGTCATTTTCCCTTTTCTCCTCCTCAGACTGACTCACCTTTGGCTAAAATAAATACACAACCGGCAAATATTGACTCAAAGCACTATATGATTTAAATCTTAATGCAGAGTAATAAGTCTTGTTGCAATTCTCTTGGGGACCATCTATCCCGGCATAGTTTTGCCTTTTACTTCAATTAAATTCCATTTCTGCTTTGCTATTTTAACAAGTCACAAAGATCGATGCTTTAGGTTTTGCAGGGTAGAGCTGGACAGTGTTATATCAACAAGATCACTTTCACTTCATATCCTTCCCCAGGGAGCTGAAAAGGACAAGAGTCATTAGGGAGGTGTTGGTGACACAAGAGAAATGTTTCCGCTGTTATTAATAGCACTAACTGGAAATCATTCATTCGACATTTAACAAGCATTTATTGAGTATCTACCATGTGTTCCCATAGCCCTCTTGGCGTACATTCCTAGTATTGCGATTAACATATTGAATACAAATTCTGTTAACATCTTATCTCTCCCCTCTATATTGAGAGCTTCTTGGGCTAGGACTATGTCATGTTGATTGTTGTATATCCTGTGCCTGGCCAAGGATAAGTGTTCATTCATTCATACAGTCAAGCAATTAATAACTAGTTACTGAGTGCCTATCATGTGTCCAGCATTGTCTATGCACAGGGGATTCAGCAATGAATGAAACAGACATAAATTCCTGATTCTCTTGATGGTTGCATTCCCATGTATATGTGTATTTTTATGTGTGTTAAGGGTACGGACAATAAATAGGAAAGTAAAATATGTTAAATGATGATAAGGACTATGGGTAAAAATGAAATGGGGTATTAGGAAGTGTGGGGGACAGGAGGGCTGTCATTTTAAATAAGGTCGCCAGGGAAGGTCTTACTGAGAAGACGACATTTGAACAAAGACCAGAAGGAGGGGCAGGAGTAAGCCATACAGCTATCTACCAGTACCACTACCAGTTGCCATTGAGTTGATTCTGACTCATGATGACCCCATGTGTGTCACAGTAGAACTGTGCTCTACAGGGTTTTTATGGCTGTGATAGGTGTTCTTCCGAGGCACCTCTGGGTGGTTTCAAACAGTATTTCAGGCAGAGGAACAACCAGTGTAAGGGGCCTTATAGGTGACTATAGGGACTTGTCTTTTACTCTAAGGAGAAGGGAAGCCACTGGAGAGCTCTGAGGAAGGGAACAATATGACCTGACTTATATTTTAACAGAATCACTCTGGCTGCTATGAAGTTAAATACTGTAGAGGGCAAGTTTAGAGGCAGAGAGACCACTTAGGAGCCTCCTGTATTAATAGCAACTCAGGCAAGAGATGATGGTGGCTTAGACCAAGATGGGAACAGAAGAAGTCAGGAGAAATGGTCAAGTTCTGGATATATTTTGAAGGTAAGCTTACAGGATTTGCTAGAGGATATGACGTGGGGTAAAAGAAAGAGAGGAGTCAAGGTTTTTTGGCCTGGGAAAATGGGAGGATGGAGTTGCCATTTACTGAGATGGAGATCACTTCTGAAGGAGCACATTTGGGGGGTGAAGGATCAGGAGGTCAGTTTGGGTTATGTGAAGTGTAAGATGCCTAGTAGACACCAAAATAGAGGTGTCAAGTAGGCAGGTGGATATATGAGTCTGGAGTTCAGAGATGTCTGGACCAGAGATACCCATTTGGGAGTCATTGTCATATGGATAGTATTGAAAGCCATGTGATTTGATGACAGCACCCTTGGGTGAATATAGATGGAGAAGAGATAAAGGGTTGGGGAGAAGACGGGGAGCCAGCAAAGGAGACTGAGAAGAGATGGCTAGCAAGGGAAGAGGAAGCCCAGAAGTGCATAGTGTCCCAGATGTGTTTCAGAGACAAGGAATTGATTTACTGTTCAACTGCTTCTGACAGGTCAAACAAGGTAAGGACTGGGAGTTGACCGTTGGATTTAACACAGTAGTGGTCAGAGGTGGCCTTCACAAAAGCCATTCTGGTGGAAGGAAACATCTGATATGAGTGAGTTCCAGAGAGAAGGGGAGGAGAGAAAGTGACTGCTTAGGAGGAGACAAGGTGGAGACAGTGAGTATAGGCAACTCTTTTTCAGGACGGACAAAGAAATGGGATGGCAGCTAGAGAGGAATGTGGAGTTGAGAGTACCTTTGTTTCAATTGGGAGAAATTATGCATGTGTGTTGTTGTTGTTGTTGTTAGGTGCCATTGAGTTGGTTCTGACTCATAGCGACCTTATATGACAGAATAGAACTGCCCCATAGGGTTTCCAAGGAACAGCTGGTGGATTGAACTGCTGGTGGATTTAACGTTTTGGTTAGCAGCTGAGCTCTTAGCCACTACACTATCAGGGTGTGTATGTTCATGAAAATGGTCTAGTGGAGAGGAGGAAATTGATTATGCAGGAGGGAGAGAGCAGGATGATTAGGGCAAGGTCCTTGGCTTTCCAGTTACCACTAGTCAGCTCTGACTCATGTTGACCTCATGTGTGTCAAAATAGAACTGCACTCCATAGGGTTTTCAAGGCTGTGACCTTTCGGAAGCAGATTACTAGGTCTTTTTTCTGAGGTGCCTCTGGGTGTGTTCAAACTGCCAATTTTTCAGTTAGTAGTCGAGCGCTTAACCTTTTGTACCACCCAGGGACTCTTAGGTCCTTGACTAATAGGTGAGAAAGGAGTGGTGTAGTGTATCAACATAAAGAAAACAGAACTCCTCACAACTGGACCAATAAGCAACGTGATAAACGGAGAAAAGATTAAAGTTTTCAAAGATTTCATTTTACTTGGATCCAAAATCAATGCCCTTGGAAGCAGCAGTCAAGAAATCAAACGATGTATTGCATTGGGCGAATCTGCTGCAAAAGATCTCTTTAAAGTGTTGAAAAGCAAAGAGGTCACTTTGAGGACTAAGGTGTACCTGACACAAGCCATGGTATTTTCAATTGCCTCATATGCATATGAAAGCTGGACAATGAATAAGGAAGACGAAAGAAGAATTGACGCCTTTGACTTATAACGTTGGCTAAGAATATTGAATATACCATGGACTGCCAGAGGAATGAACAAATCTGTCTTGGAAGAAGTACGGTCAGAATGCTCCTCAGAAGCAAGAATGGTGAGACTCCATCTCATATACTTTGGACATGTTATCAGGAGAGACCAGTCCCTGGAGAAGGACATCATGCTTGGTGAAGTGGAGGGTCAGCGAAAAAGAGGAAGACCCTCAACGAGATGGACTGACATAGTGGCTACAACATTGGGCTCAAACATAGCAATGATTGTGATGATAGTGCAGGACTGGGCAGTGTTTTGCTGTTGTACACAGGGTTGCTATGAGTCGCAACCAACTTGATGGCACCTAACAACACAACATCTCTCACTGATAGCTCCCAATGCTGGTTGTTTGCGTCATTAAAAGGGGAATAGAGAAACTATCTACAATGCAAACTCCATGACGGCAGGGGTGTTTGTGTCGTTTGTCCTCGGCTGGATTCCCCATATCTAAAGAAGGGCCTGGTGCACATGGTAAGAGAGTAATAAATATTTGTTGAATGAATGACTAACTTCTAATTGCTTGATGAGGAAAGGTTCCAATGCTTCAAGATGGGCAGACTAGTGCTATGGAGTTTTGACAATTTAGTGCAATGTATCGTAACATTAGGATTTTGATCTTAGGAAATACCATATGTTCTAAATACATGTTATTATCTTTTGAGACAGTATAACAGTCCCAGGCAAGTGAACTTTTGGGAGACTTGGGGACAGCACCATCAATGTTGTCATAAATGTGCCTTAAATCTATATTCAAAGGCTTCTTTACATTTATTTAGAAAATGATGGTCTCACAAGCCCAGCCATAGCTGGGGAGTTGTTGAGGAAGTGTTATGTATACATCTGTTCAATCGAGGTTGCAGTTGAAAGCTCTTGGGAGAGGTGGCTGTTGCATTCTTTGAGTTCAGTGGAAAATCACCCCCTTCTAATTAAAGACAACTAGTGATGCAGAGTTGTAGATTCTTAGCAAGCGATGTGTTACAATGGCTTTTCTCTTTAATTAGCCCGGAAAGCCCATGGCTGGAATAGGAGAGAAGGATCATGTCCTGACAACAAGCTCCTCCCCATCAGAGCCTTCAAAATGTGAAAGAGGCATTCCCAACAATATGTACATTCGACTCAATAAGTCATTTGTTCCCAGTGATCCTTTTATATTTGAATATTTTGTGCCAGGCACGGTGATACACAAATTAATAATACCCAGGTCCCTGTCCTCAAGTTCATGGACTCATAGTGGCGACTATCCAGGAAGCAGATAATTAGCAGAGCAGTTCATGGATGATGTAATAGTGTTGGTAAGGCATATATAGGAGGGGCATCTAAGTCATCTTGGGGAGGGGGGAGTCAGGGAAGACTTGTTTATTTTTTATGAAATATTTCAAATATACACAAAAGTAAGGTGCAAATCGTTTGCATTTGACTACTAACCTAAAGGTTGGAGGTTTGAACACACCTAGCAAAACCATGAAAGAAAGGACTGGCAATCTGTTTCCATAAAGATTACAGCCAGGAAAACCCTACGGAGCAGTTCTACTCTATAACACGTGGGGTCACCATGAGTTTGTATGGACTCAAAGGCAACAGATTTCACAGGTACCCATCTCCCAGCTTCAACAGTTAGCAACATCTTGCCAATCTTGTTTCATTTATTTCCCCCTAATTTTTTCCTGAACTATTTCAAAACAAATCGCTGACATTATGTCATTTTCACCTATAAATACTTTGTTATACAACTTTAACTAAAAATAAGGACGTATTTTTTTTTAAGTATGTCCACCAGGCCATTATCACACTTAACACAATCAACAATAAGGAAGACTTCTTAAGGAAGGTCATGTCTGAATGCACGCCTAGAGGACATTTAGGAGTGAGCCAGGAGAAATGGATGGGCATGGTAGGGTGTGTTTCTGGCAGAGCGAAGGGGACCACAAGGTCTGAGAGGGTCGAGAGGGAGCCAGACGCTTGGAGAAAACTCTAGATAGTTCAGTGACTGGAGCAAGGCAGCCCAAGCCCCTCATTCGTAGTGTCTCTCTTAATCTTCACAGTGGTTCTATCACATGTACGTGTAATTAACTCCAGACAAGGGAAGGAAGCTTCGAGAAGTTAAATGACTGGCCTATGGTCCTGCAGCCCAACAAACAAAGAGCGAACTGTAGAGCCAGGTCTGAGTCCTTGGGTGCTTTTTTCGGTCTTGTTCTCTACAATTATCTTCCCATCATGTACCTTACCAATTAATGGTCAGTTGTTTTGTTCCTTTAAGAGTTAAAATTAGGGTTTTGTTTTTTGTTTTGTTTTGTTTTTTGGAGGGGGAGGAGTAGGTTGGGTTTAAAGCAGAGAAATTCACAGCAGGGCTCTCACTTATAATACATGAATTTTTTGTAGTTGAAGCAACATGAATTTAACTGAGTCATCCAGTGTCGCCAGGTAGTAGCATACCCTAACTGCAGGAGAAGTTTCTAGAAGGGGGAAAAAGAAACAATTTTCTGAGTGCTGAACTTGCATATCTACAGTGGCAAAGCAATGGTGAACATCATAGACTTAAGAACCCCCTTATTTCCTGTCTTGAGAAATTCCAGTATTTGCTGAAGCAGATATCCTAAGGTAAGAAAAGGCTAATTATTATGTTTTTATGAGAAAGGAATTTTGTATTTAATTAACAGATTAAGTTATTCCCTGTTGCTAACAGGCTGTGTTCTCAATGAAACCAAATATTATGACAATTGCCAAGTTTATTAGATAGTTTATTGCATGAATGCTAAAAGTCTATTTTTCTGAGGGTTTTACCGCTTATTAGTTTCTACTTCAAGCCCAAATTTTAGGTATCACAATTGCCTTGGCATTTTAACTTGGCAGTTCTTAATTCTCATGGTATGTGTTTAGTTTTGGGTTTCTCTTTTACAAAGTGATGCCCCAAAGCCTGACAATCTACAACTGTTGATTGTGTTTAGGGAATCCCCCTGCCACACTTCAATTATCGTAACAACAGAATCACAAGAGAGAAGGCACAGTATGAGCCCTCCTCAGCCCCACCATTGCCCAGCAGGACATGGTGGCTGGGGTATAGCTCTGAGCCCTGACAGACATGGGTTCTGGTTCCAGATCCATCACTGACTAGTTGGGGAACTGTGGGAAAGCAAATGTGAAGAGGGCTACCAGTTAAGGGCACCTGCTTTTGCCCAGGTACCTGGGTTTGACACCAGCTCAACCCCTTGCTTAGCTGCATATGCTTAGGCACATTGTATAACATCTTCCTTTTAACATCAATTTCCTCAGCTGCAGAATAGAGGGGATGGTAGTAGTGTCTACCTCATAGAGTTGCTATGAGGAGGGAATGAGTGGCTGGCAAATAGAGGTTGTTGTTGTTAGGTGCCGTTGAGTCGGGTTCCGATTCATAGCGACTCTAGGTACAGCAGAACTAAACACTGCCTGGTCCTGCTCCATCCTCACAATCGTTGTTATGCTTGAGCCCATTGTTGCAGCCACTGTGTCAGTCCGTCTTGTGGAGGGTCTTCCTCTTTTTCACTGACCTTCTACTTTACCAAGCATGATGTCCTTCTCCAGGGACTGGTCCCTCCCAATAACATGTCCAAAGTATGTAAGACAAAGTCTCGCCATCCTCACTTCTAATGAGCATTCTGGCTGTACTTCTTCCAAGACAGATTTGTTCCTTCTTTTGGCAGTCCATGGTATATTCAATACTCTTCACCAACACCATAATTCAAAGGTGTCAATTCTTCTTCAGTCTTCATTATTCATTGTCCAGCTTTCGCACGCATATGAAGTGATTGGAAACACCATGGCTTGGGTCAGGCGCACCTTAGTCCTCAGAGTGACATCTTTGCTTTTTAACACCTTAAGGAGGTATTCTGCAGCAGTTTTGCCCAATGCAATGCATCTTTTGATTTCTTGACTGCTGCTTCCACGGGTATTGATTGTGGATCCAAGTGAAATGAAATCCTTGACAATTTCAGTCTTTTCTCCGTTTATCATGATGTTGCTTATTGGTCCAGTTGTGAGTATTTTTGTTGTCTTTATATTGAGATGTAATCCATACTGAGGGCTGTGGTCTTTGATCTTCATTAGTAAGTGCTTCAAGTCCTCTTCGCTTTCAGCAAGCAAGGTTGTGTCATCTGCATAACGCAGGTTGTTAATGAGATTTCCTCCAATCCTGATGTCCCGTTCTTCTTCATATAGTCCAGCTTCTCGGATTATTTGTTCAGCATACAGATTGAATAAGTATGGTGAAAGGATACAACCCTGACACACACCTTTCCTGACTTTAAACCATGTAGTGTCTCTTTCTTCCATTCAAACGACTGCCTCTTTGTCTATGTACAGGTTCCTCATGAGCACAATTAGGTGTTCTGGAATTCCCATTCTTTGTAGTGTTATCCATAATTTGTTATGATCCACACAGTCGAATGCCTTTGCATAATCAATAAAACACAGGTAAACATCTTTCTGGTATTCTCTGCTTTCAGCCAGGGTCTATCTGACATCAGCAGTGATATCCCTCATTCCATGTCCTCTTCTAAATCCAGCTTGAATTTATGGCAGTTCCTTGTTGATGTACTGCTACAACTGCTTTTGAATGCTCTTCAGCAAACTTTTGCTTATATGTGATATCAATGATATTGTTCGATAATTTCTACATTTGCTTGGCTCACCTTTCTTGGGAATAGGCATAAATATGGATCTCTTCCAGTCAGTTGGCCAGTAGCTGTCTTCCAAATTTCTTGGCATAGACGAGTGAGCACTTCCAGTGCTGCATCCATTTGTTGAAACATCTCAATTGGTATTCCGTCAATTCCTGGACCCTCATTATTCGCCAATACCTTCAGCGCAGCTTGCACTTCTTCTTCCTTCGTTATCATTGGTTCTTGATCATATGCTACCTCTTGAAATGGTTGAACGTCAACCAATTATTTTTGGTACAGTGACTGTGTATTCCTTCCATCTTCTTTTGATGCTTCCTGAGTCGTTCAATATTTTGCCCATAGAATACTTCACTATTGCAACTCGAGGCTTGAATTGTTTCTTCAGTTCTTTCAGCCTGAGAAATACTGAGCGTGTTCTTCCCTTTTGGTTTTCTAACTCCAGGTCTTTGACCATTTCATTATAATACGTTGTCTTCTTGAGCTGCCCTTTGAAATCTTCTGTTCAGCTCTTTTACTTCATCATTTCTTCCTTTTGCTTTAGCTACTCGATGTTCAAGAACAAGTTTCAGAGTCTCTTCTGACATCCATTTTGGTCTTTTCTTTCTTTCCTGTCTTTTTAATGACCTTTTTCTTTCTTCTTGTATGATGTCCTTGATGTCATGTAGAAGTTAGCTTTTACTAAATTCCCAATGTCCCAGGTTAGAAGGAAGGGTGTATTTTGTGATTGTTAAAAACATAAAAGGCTACAAAAGTCTGCTGTGCAAATTATGAAAACAAATCAGAATTTGCTATGGATGCAATTGAGTTTCCCAAAAAGATATGTTGAAATCCTAGCCCCTGTACCTTTGAAGGTGACCTTGTTTAGGGAAATAGGGTTTTTCTTTGCAGATGTTATCCATTTAAAGAAGTCATACCAGAGTAGGGTGGGTCCTAATCCTAATCCCTTCTGAGTGGCATCTTACAAAAAGACAGATATGGAACCAGAGTCACACTCAGGAGGAAGATAGCATGTGAGGACCTGCCTACAAGCAAAGGAACACCAGGAAATGCCTGGGGCCAACAGAAGCTGAAATAAACAAGGAAGGATCTTCCTCTAAAGCCAACAGAGAGAGAGCGTGGTCATGCTGACACCCTGTATTCAGACTCCTAGCCTCCAGAGCTGTGAGACAATAAACTCCTATTCTTTAAAGTCACCCACTTGGTGGCACCTCATTATGGCAGCCCTAGGAAACTAAAACAGAGTTCCATTTGTTCCAGGAGAGAGAGAGAGAAAACTACAAGGTGTTCACGATAGTGGCCCCCAAAAGGTTGTGAGGGCCAGCAGTGGAGATGCCCACCATGACTATGACGAGTGGCTCCTGAGGTGGCCACTTCTAGGCCAGCAACATCTACCCTCTTGGCGTTAGGCATCTCAGTTTCAGAGAAGGGTGCCATACAAGCAGCCCTTCTTTCTAGCCCTGGGAAAATTCCTAGCTGGAGGGCGATGAGGTTGGGGGAGTGCTGACATGATGCCAGTAGCTCGAGGAAGGGGTCCCTGAGCACCAGATTAAAAACAGGGTTACAGCAGGAGCTTTGGGATCCTTCCTCATGCCCTGGGGGGTATTAGGAGCATCCTGAATATTTTCTAAAATTTGATTTAAAATAAGTTTGCTCTGTCTAAAGAACAGAGGTCAGTAACCTTGTTACAGCAAAATGCCACCTGAACATTGAAGAGAGCCCATAAGGACCCTACCCGTTGCAATCAATTCTGGCTCATAGCAACACTATAGGACAGAGTAGAACTGCCTCATAAGATTTCCATGGCTGCCCTGGTGGTGGAGTGGTTAAGTGCTACAACTGCTAACCAAAAGGTCGGCAGTTCGAATCCACCAGGCGCTCCTTGGAAACTCTATGGGGCAGTTCTATTCTGTCCTATAGGGTCACTATGAGTCGGAACCGACTTGACGGCAATGGGTTTGTTTGTTTGTTTGTTTTCTTTAAATCTTTACAGAAGCAGACTGCCACATCTTTCTCCCGAAGAGCAGCTGTTGGGTTCAGTTAGCAGCCAAGCACTTAACCACTGACCACCAGACCTCCTTGTAGAAGCTTTACGCATCCCTATAGGTGAGGGGAAAAGCAAGAAGAGGGGCTAGGAAAAAACAATGAGGAAAAGCAAAATGTCGAGAAAGGCTAAGGAGATGAGGTTGGGAGGAAATGGAAACGTATACTGTAGAAGTGTGGGAAAGAGCCGGGGCACAGAAATGGATCCCAAAGCTTTGCTGGGTCACCAGCTGCAAAGTTCGTGGAAAGAACCATGACTTTAGAGCAAGAAAGTTCCTTCAGTTTCACTTGGTTTAACCTGTTCGTGTTAGTGGCAAAGCTAAGTGAAGACCCCCAGCTATCCTGCCTCGTTGTTGTTGTTAGCTGCCCTAGGGTCAGCCCCTGACTCATGGTGGCCCCATGCACAACAGGATCAAACTGTTGTGATGTATAGGGTTTTCATTGGCTGACTTTTGGAAGTAAATTGCCAGGCCTTTCTGCCTACTCCATTTTAGTCTGGAAGCTCCACTGAAACCTGTTTAGCATCATAGCAACACACAAGCCTTCACTGACAGATGGGTGGTGGCTGTGCATGAGGTGCATTGGCCGGGAATTGAACATGGGTCTCCTGCATAGAAGGCCAGAATTCTACCACTGCCCCACCAGAAATTGTTGCCTCTCCCTAGGTGCAAGTTTTGGTTGGCAATGAGAATGATTTTCCTACCTGAAATGTCTGCATCGAACTGCAGGGAGATTCATGTCACTTCCTGCCCTCGAGGCCAAGCCTTCTTTTCGTGTGGTGCTTTATAAGTGAACTATGGCTCCCTGGGTACAGACTGAGTTCTTTGGGAAGCCAGGAGGTGGAGAAGGGCTCCACTGAAGCCCTGGAAATAATAGTCAAGCACCCCTGCTGATCTGAGAGAAGCGAAGAGACCCTGCATCTTCTGCAACTTTACCCAAACACATTAAAAATGAAAAATTGGGATTTATTCTGAGAAAATATTGGCATGTTCTAATTTTACTGAAGGGCAACTTTCTCTTTCCTGCTACATATGTTGATGTCATGAAGTGATGAGTTGTCCCACTGATACCCCAGTGACTTGAGAGAAGAAAGAGATAAAGTCCTTGAGTTGCAGATGGAAGCCAGTGATGTTCAAAATGGTGGGAGTAATTTCTCAATGTGAGCAAAAGCAAATCTCTACTGCTGCCGACTATGGATTCTCACACCCTCATTTCATCCATCCATACATTTCTCCAATGAGTCTCCTGACCACCTATCTTATCTTTGAATTCCCATCCTACACTAATGAACAGACCCACACAGAATGCCCCCTACATCTGGTCCCAGCTTTTGCCTCTGCAGCTTTCATTCCTCTTTATGAATTTCAGGACTATCTTGCACTAAAAACAAGATCACTATCAATTTGTTTGATGTCCCTTGCAAGCAGCTATGGGGCATTATTAGTTCTCTCCCAAGACCTTTCCCCTCTCACTCTAAGGGATATAAACAGAGTGATTCTAAACCATTTGCTGTGTTTTGACATTCTTTGCAGAATAATTACCCTACCCCATCCACAAGAGCAAAGGAGGACATAAAAGATAAGGCTGCCCGGGTTTAAGTCAAAGATCAGTTAAAATATCCAGCACTTGTCAAAAATAATATTTAGAAAAAAGAGCTCCCAGAAAACATTTTTATTCTGGTTTCCACAAGACTGTGAAGGTCAACTGGTCAGACCCCACCGTGAGCAGTCGTTTCACAGTGGAGAGCTAGACATCCAGGGGGACATGAATACAAGAATGTCATGCATCAAGAAGTCTCTTTTTCTTTTGATGAAAACATAAAAAGTAAAGAGTCCCAAATATAATAGGGTGGTGGCAGTGAGTCTGACATCAAATCATGGAATTCACCAAGCAACTTCCCTGTGAGAAACTTGACTAAAGGAAATGCAACAGCCCCTCCAATTTGCCTGTTAAATTGTGCTCAGGGGTGGACACGGTTAGCCAATGGGGGGGCTGAAATTTGAATCTGGTTAGTCTGACTCTAGAGCCTGGGTCTTTAACCAGTGGTGGATTGAGAAATGCGAATCAGATGAAACTCAGGGAAGGGGTGTGTGATTACTCTGAAGACACCACCCACCCTTCCCACCTAACCCTGAGGGGTATATTGGGCAGCAGAGGTGGTGGGGTACGGGGATGGCTTCTCAGAGTTATACCAGTTGCCGTGGAGTGGATTCTGATTCATGGTAACCCCACGTGGGTCAGAGTAGAACTGCTGTGCTCCATAGGGTTTTCAATGGCTGATTTTTCAGAAGCAGATTACCAAGCTTTTCTTTTGAGGCACCTCTGGGTGAACTCGAACCTCCAATCTTTTGGTTAGTAGCCCGGCACTTAACTGCACCACTCAGGGACTCTTCTGTGTTAATATCTCATGGAAGTTTCTGAAGTCTGTCCTGTACATACACTATCCTTGAAGTGCAGCTAGTTGGAATCTCTTCCTTTAATGAAGAGATTTTCAAAAATATAGTGCTTTCATAGGACATTATTGTTTATACTTGCCTTATAGAACAAAGGTAGTCCCCCACTGAATATATATACCTACAGAAAATATATATACATATACACTATGCAATTTCTATATACTGTATATGTATATATTTTTACATATACTGTATATGTATATACGTATTTTTATATATACAGTGTGTATATATATATATATGCACACATATTATAAAACCCAAACCAAACCTGTTGCTGTTGAGTCAATTCCAACTCACAGTGACACAATAGGACAGAGTAGAACTGTCCCATAGGGTTTCCAAGGAGCGGCTGATGGATTTGAACTGTCGGCCTTTTGGTTAGCAGCCAAACACTTAACTACTGTGCTACCAGGGCCCATATATATATGTATATATATATATGTATGTATTATTTTTAAAAAGCCTTGGTGGTGCAGTGGTTGAGGGCTCAGCTGCTAACTGAAAGATTGGCAGTTCAAACCCTCCAGCCACTCTGTGGGAGAAAGATGTGGCAGTCTGTTTCTGTAAAGATTACAGCCTTGGAAACCCCGTGCGGCAGTTCTATTCTGTCCTATAGGGTCACTATGAGTCAATATCGACTTGACTGCACACCACCACAAAAACAACATGTATTATTTATAATATATTTGACTCTTCTGCCTATTATAAGAACGGAGTACTAATGCTAATCCATTCTGGATGGATACCCTCAAATGAGTAACTCTACCATTTTTCAAGAACAGTAGGGTAAAGTTTTAATTATGTTACATTACCTATTCATAATAAGCTACCTACAGATAACCACTATGCAGAGTGGACATTCAAGCTAAATTGTTTGCTATTTGCTAAATTAATTCCACCTGCTCCACTTGATTTATCATTTTCATATTGCTCTGCTTCTTTGGAGCCCTGGTGGTGCAGTGGTTAACCAGCCGCTCCTTGGGAACCTTATGGGGCAGTTCTACTCTGTTTGATAGGGTCACTATGAATCGGAATCCACTCGATGGGGCAACGGGTTTGGTGTTTGGTTTTGCTGCTTCGTTATATCCCTCGTGTCTCCATGTCTCCCTCTGCTCACTTTGAACCTCAGGAGACCAAATCCTTGAAGACTCTTTTCCACATGGGGTCAATTGCAAATATAACCTTTAACTTTCTGAAACAGTTTTTTGGTGATCAAGTTCCAAGCACCTATTATTTCTTTAAAAAGTGCTCTCTTCATTAACGCCAAGTAGTTCTTATTGTTATTCCAATAGTTTTGCATTTTGTACTGCTGTTGCTAAAAGAATGAGTTTATCTCTTTCAGGCAATATAACAAAATTGGAAAGCATTATTTAATACATCAGTTTACAGCCAATAGACACTAGAATTTTATCACAGCTATCTGGTTATCTTGTTATCCTAAAGTTTATTGTAACACTAGCATGCGCACACGTACATGCATACACATACACTCTTATCTTTTATACTCTACCAAGAAGCTAACATTATTATTCAATATAACTTTTTGTGTTAGGAAACCAAAGAACCTGATTGACCTGGTTAAGTAGCTTGCTAGGTGGCTTTACTGCAGGTGGAAATATTGCCCCCACTCTGCATATTAAGTGCACATTCTTATGCAAAGTGGGTGCAATATCAGAATTCTTAACTGACGGTCTTCATCACACAACTATAGAATTAGCTCAACACAGAGCCGCAATTAGCTAAAGGTCTCCAAGGTCATACCGATCCAACATATCTACCCCACCTGCTTGCCCTGGAGTTTCCCTGACCTGAAACCCCTGCTGTTTTTTGTCATTCAGCAAGGTTAGATAGCAAAGGCAGAAGCATGCATCTCTATGTCTCCCATGACATAAGAACATGTCGCCAGAGTGAGGAAGAAGATTCTGGGCCACGTGTGCTCTAGTCTTTGCTTAGTCACATATTAGGATGGACTTGTTTATCTCGTCTGATATTTGACACCTTGGAGAGGAAGTGTGTGTGTGTGTGTGTGTGTGTGTGTGTGTGTGTGTGTGTGTGTGTGTCTGAAGGATGAGATCAAAGAGTGGAGGAGGAATGAAAAGAAGGTGCCAACAGGTCCTGGATAATGATACTGAGGTGAATATATACAGATGCTTCAAGGTGAGCTGACAGCAGCTCTGTTGGAATGGCCTCCTTACCCACCAGAACTCTCCACCACCAACCTCACTGCATGCAGCATGCTGTTAGCCTCCAGATTTGCATGATGGCCCCCAAGCCTGCTGTCACCCCTTTAGGGCTGCATTCCATAGACCATTACAGAATAATGTAATGATCAAGAGCTTGGGTTTTGCAGTCAGACAGACTTTGATTTGAATCCCATCTCCACTGTGTGACACAGGGCAAGTCACTTGACCTCTCTGAAACTTCTTTTTCTTCCATCTGTAAAATGTGGATGATACTTCCCCAATAAAGTTATCATGAGGATAAAATGCCCTAATACTTCACACACTGTCTTGCACAGAATAAACAATACATAAATGTTAGTCATTATTAATGAACCCAATCCAAGTCAATTAGCGTTTGTTCCTGATGGTATGTCACTGAAGAGCAGATCAAATGGTTAATTAATTGATCCAGTTCTGCCCCTGAGAAGTCTGAGGTAACCCTGCCCTAAATATTTGTGGACTCAGAAATTTAGTTGTTTAATTAACTCCTATCAAATGTGACTGCTAGCAATTAGTAAGCTACAGTATGGGGAGACAGAATGGGTGGTGAGGTTTCAGAAATTGCAGCAAATACTTTTGGCTGAGTGCAATTGGGGAGGGGCTCCGTAGGCTGACTCAAAGGTTTGACTGTGCGTGCATTCTTTGGCTTCCTGCCTGACACTGAGCCAATCTGGCTTCCAGATTGTTGGGTTCCCTTCCCTTCTAGCTCTCACAGACCCAGAAACAGTGTGGACTTTTTGTCTTATTAAGGCAAACGGAGTTCTGAGACAGAAACCTCAGGAGCCTCCAGGAAAGGTCCAACTGGGATCCAAAAGGGTCTGCTATTCAAAGCCAAGGATGTCAATAATCCATTGCCAACAAGTCGATTACGACTCATAGCGAATCTGTAGGACAGAGTAGAACTGCCCCATAAGGTTCCCAAGGAGTGGCTGGTGGATTCGAACAGCTGACCTTTTGGTTAGCCGCCGAGCTCTTAACCACTTCGCCACCAGGGCTCCAAAGATGTCAGTCGTGAGGAGGAAACTTTAATATATGCACATCCAGAGGAAGGTTACCAGTTTAGCCGAAGGCGAGGGCCTCAAGTATTTGAAGGGTTCTCAAGTGGAAGAGGATGGAGATCCTGGGGGGCACAAACGGTTAAGCGCTCAGCTACTAACCAAAAGGTTGGTGGTTAGAATCTGCCCAGGGGTGCCTCAGAAGAAAGGCCTGGTGCTCTACTTCCAAAATATCAGCCATTGAAAATCCTATGGATTACAGTTCTACCCTGAAACACACGGGATCTCCGTGAGTCAGAGTCCACGTAAAGGCAACTGGTTTGATTTTTTTTTTCAAGTGGAAGACAGAATGGACTAACTCTGATTTATTATAGTGGGACCAGTAGGTCGAACTGCCAAGGTGACACATTTGGTAAGAGTGGGTTGTTCCAAAATGTAGTGAGCTCCCCATTGATGAAGATATCCAAGCAGGGGCTTGGTGGACAATTCTTAGGGAGTCTGGAGAAAGAATTCCCTCCTCTGGAAGATATAGGACTAGATAACAGCTAAGTGTCCTTCTACCTCTAAGATGCTATTACTCATTGAATCTATAACAGGCTAGAAAATCCATACCTCATTATTTCAGAAGGCTTCCATTAGGTTACAAGTTATCTTATGGATAATTCCACCACACACACAAAAATTATTAACTAATCAAAGGAATAACTTCAACCAATTTTATATCCATTAAGGCATAGTTATTCATTCCAGTCTAAATTACTTTTTAAAATAAGTAAACAGCCTATAACTAGTACTGGGATTATACATAGAATATATGCTATTTGCAGATATGTGCAGTAGGAAGAAGAAAAATATGCCTTAATAAAATTACAGCTCATAAGTTTCAACATTAAAAACCCTGATTTAATTTTATAATCCATCCTTATGAAGTCACTGAAGATTTGTAAGCCTTTGCCTAATGAGGATCTACTGTATAACGGCCATAGTGCTCTGAGGATGGAGGGGCAATGTACCTCGAAAAACACTTGAAAATCCATTTAATTATATCAGGCCCCATGACAAGCATTTCTGAATGCACACATCAAAAGCTAGAGGTGTGATTTGGGATCACATATCATCTGCTGAGTAGCAGAAATAAAGTTAAATAGAATTCTGCTTTTCTTCACCAAACAGGGCCTATGCCATTTAATTCAAGTTTTGTTTTTCTCAAGGAGTAAACCTACTGTGCAGTATGATTTCAGCAGAATCAAATTGTCTAATTTCTAACACTGAGTCCTGATGAATTTTGCAAAGCTAGTAGATGTGCCATAACTATTCCTACGGAGTCCCATGGCAGACAATAGAGACTCTGCTGTTCATCCAAACAAAGAGGGTGAGTCCAACTGCATCCTAGACTTCCTCACACTGCTGTTTGCAACTTCAGTATTTTAAATTGAATACAAATTAGGTTTTAACACTTGTAATTCGATGGCTTATTCATGCCCTTCTAATGTATTTTTCTTTTCCAAATTTGGTTTCATAGTTATGACATTCCAGACCATTGCCTAAGTTTAGGTGGGATCCATTGATGACTTCCCACAGCCTCCACCATTGCTCAATGCTTATTTGTTGAATGGACCAGTTATTGAGAATCCAGCCGGTACAATGGACTCTGAAACTGGTTTTACTTCTTCTATCCTTGCGCCCTTACGGTCAACTCTCAACACAGTGGCCAGAGAGATTCTCTTAAATCAAAGTCAAATCATGGCCCTCCTCTGCACAGATTCTTGCGCTAGCTTACCATTTCATTCAAGACAAAAGCCAAAGTCCTGGTAGGCCAGATCTACAAGGCCCTCTACAGGCTTGCCCCCCTCTCCCCGTTCTCTCTCTGACTGCCTCTCCTACTACTCTCACCTTCATTTGCCTTACCCCGGTCAACTAGCCTCCTTACTATTCCCACACGTGGAACGCTCCTACCTTAGAGCTTTTGCACTGGCTGTTCCCTCTACCAGAAATGCTCTTCTTTCAGATATTGGTATGACAAACTCCTTCCTGTCATTCAGGTCTTTGCTAAAATATGACTTTATCAATGCATCTTACCTTGACTACCCTACTAGAAATTGCAACCCCCACCTCTGTTCCCCTGATCATTTTTATATCTAGGTATGAATTTAACAAAACATAGACAGAATCTGTATTCTGAAAATTATAAAATGTTGATGAAGGAAATCAAAGACCTAAATAGATGAAAAGATATGTCGTGTTTACACAAAAACCTGTATGTGGATCTTTATACCAGATTTATTCATAATTGCCCCAAACTGGAAGCAACCAAGCTGTCCATCAATAGGTGAATGGATAAATGAACTGTGGTTCAGCCATACAGGGAAATATTATTCAGCAATAAAAAGAAACGAGCTTTTAATCCACACAAAGTGGATAAATCTTAAATACATTTTGCTAAGTGAAAGAAGCCAGATAGAATGGATACATATTATATAATTCCATTTATAAGACATTCTGGAAAAAGAAAAAGCAAAACTATAGAGATGGAACAAGGACTGCTAACCGAAAAGTCGGTGATTTGAACCCACCATCCTTTCTCTGGGCGTAAGATGTGGCAGTCTGCTTCTGTAGAGATGACAGCCTTGGAAACCTTATGGGGCAGTTCTACTCTGTCCTATAGGGTCACTGTCATGGATTGAATTGTGTCCCCCCAAAATATGTGTCAACTTGGCTAGGCCATGGTTTCCAGTATGATGTGGTTGTCCACCATTTTGTCATCTGATGTGATTTTCCTATGTGTTGTAAATCCTGCCTCTATGATGTTAATGAGGGAGGATAGGTGGCAGTTGTATTAATAAGGCAGGACTCAATCTACAAGATTGGATTGTGTCTTGAGGCACTCTCTTTTGAGATATAAAAGAGAGAAGCAAGCAGAAAGATAGGGGGACCTCATACCACCAAGAAACAAGAGCCAGGAGAATAGCGCATCCTTTGGACCCAGGGTCCCTGCACTGAGAAGCTCCTAGTCCAGGGGAAGACTGATGACAAGATTCTTCCCCCAGAGCTGACAGAGAGAGAAAGCCTTCCCCTGGAGCTGGCGCCCTGAATTTGGACTGCTAGCCTCCTAGACCATGAGAGAATAAATTTCTCTTTGTCAAAGCCATCCACTTGTGGTATTTCTGTTATAGCAGCACTAGATAACTAAGACAGTCCCTATGAGTCAGAATCAACTCGATAGCACACAACAGCAACAACAAAGGGAGTGTGAGGAGCCCTGGTGGTGCAGTGGTTAAGAGCTATGGCTTCTAACCAGAAGGTCAGCAGTTCGAATCTACCAGCAGCTCCCTGGAAGCCCTACAGGGCAGTTGTCCGTCCTACAGGGTCACTATTAGTTGGAATCTACTTGACAGCAATGGGGTTGGTTAGCTTATATAGGTACAGGTAGTCCCTGACTTACAATAGTGTTCCATTCTGACGACTCCGTCATTTAAGTCGGTTCTCACGTAAGTCAAATACCTCTTTTTTTTTTTTTTAGTTTTCATAGCCTGCTATATGGCAGTGTTTTGAACAGTAAATCATAACATTGAACACCTGTGAATGAACATCTGAGAATGATAACATCAGCAAATGATGTGCTGCAACATTGTATGTAGTACATATTACTAATAAGATGTACAAAAAAAAAGACAGTCATAAGTGCAGTTCATCATAACTTGAATATATTGTAAGTTGGGGACTACCTGTATACACGTTTATATATCCACACATATGTTTATATGTGTATGTATGTGTATATATGTGTGTGTGTATACATGTATATACACACATAAATATATACATAAAAAAACTCTTGCCATCAAGTCGATTCCGACTCATAGTGACCCTATAGGACAGAGTAGAAGTGCCCCATAAGGTTTTCAAGGAGAAGCTAGTGGACTCAAATTGCTGACCTCTTGGTTAGCAGCCTATCACTTAACTACTGCACCATACATATAAGTATTTGTACAAATACTTATTTCTCTATCCATATGTGTGTATATATATGTATCTATGTATATATTTATGTGTGTATATGCATGTAAGTGAGACGAGATCATATATATGACTTTGTCTCACGTACTTTGGACACGTTGTCAGGAGGAAACAATCCCTGGAGAAAGACATCATGTCCAGTAGAGGGTCAGCAAAAAAGAGGAAAACCCTCATCCAGATGGATTGACACAGTGGCTGCAACAGTAGGCTCACACATAGCAAAGATTATGAAGATGGCACAGCACTGGGCAGCATTTAGTTCTGTTGTACATAGGGTCACTAGGAGTCAGAACGGACTCGAAAGCACCTAACAGCAACAACAAATATATATATATATACACATATATTTATATATATATATACACATATATTTATATATATATACATATATATATGTCAGCTGAAAGCAGTGACATCCCAGTAGCAATGAGTACACCCTGCACCCAGATCAGAGTTTCTAAATACCATTTTCCCATACAAGGAGCCCAGGCACCCTGGAGAAAAGATGATTCTAGGGCTGGGACAGGGAAAATGCAGAAAAAGGATGAGGCGATGTCAATAGGACACAGCAGTCAACCTGAAAGAGTTTCAGTGGTCAAAGCTGGAACAATTTGAGCAGGAAAAGAAAATAATGATACAAAGATTGTATTGGATTATACCCTGAAGAATGATGTAAATATCCATGAGTTCATGCAGATATTGATAAATGATTGAATAAATAAATAAGTGGGGAAGCTGGGAGAAATCTTCCTTACAGAAGAATTCCAAATAAGAAATGTAAACGGAATGAGGGAAATAGAAACTCGCCATTAGAACTCCGGCCGTAAGTGTTGCAGGTAACATCCACTAACGAATGCTAAAACGAAACTTTAAGGAGAAACAGAACAGTTGCATAGCCTGAAAGCATCTCCTATTTATTAATTATTGTGGTGGTTTCAAGTTATGTCCACAAATTTTTTATATTCTTCCCTCCAGGAGGTGAAGCTTAATGCCCGTCTCCGCGGGTATGGACTGAACTTAGTGACTGACGTCTAAGGGCTAGTACATGAAAAGGGAAAAATAATAGCAGGCACTCCCGTAACCAAATGATCAATGTCAATATCACCAGTGATAAGTCATGCTGATATCATGCACCCCCTCATATGATAGGACGAAAAATCCATAACCTCAGTTTAATCATGAGCAAACATCAGGCAAACCCACATTGAGAGACATTCTACAAAACAACTGACTAGTACTCTTCAAAATTGTCAAGGTCACATAGGCAAGGAAAGACTGAGGAACTATCACAGATTGGAGGAGACTAAGCAGCCCTGGTGGTGCAGTGGTTAAGTGCTTGGCTGCTGACCAAAAGGTCAGCAGTTTAAATCCACCAGCCCCTCCTTGGAAACACTATGGGGCAGTTCTACTCTGTCATACAGGGTTGCTATGAGTCGGAATCGACTTAACAGCAACAGATTTGGTTTGGTTTAAGGAGATATGAAGGAGCCTTGGTTGTGTAGTGGTTAAGCGCTGAGCTGCTAAGCAGAAGTTTGGTGGTTCAAACCCACTCATCGGCTCTGAGGGAGAAAGATCTGGCAATCTGCTTTCATAAACAACAACAACGAGACATGATGACTAAATGCAACGTGGTTTCCTGGATTGGATACTGGGACGGAGAAAGGCCCTTAGGAGAAAAACTGGTGAAATCCGAATGAAGTCAGTAGTTTAGTTCAAAGTGTTATACTGATGTTCATTCCTTAGTTTTGATAAACGTACCACAGTTACGTAAGACGCTAACATCAGCAGAAGCTGGCTGAGAGGTATACAGGAAGTTTTTGTACGATCTGTAAAATAATTTCTGTATTCTTTTAAAATGTTTTTAAAAAAATATTGAAAATACTAAGCGCTGGTGAAGATGTGGAACAACTGGACCACTTATACATTGCTAGTGGAAATGTAAAATGTACAGCCATTCTGGAAAACAGTTGGGCAGTTGCTTATAAAACTATACATACACGAAACGTGCAGTAGTTGTTGTCAGTTTGCCATGGAGTTGACTGACTCATGGCAACCCCATGTACAACAGCACAAAACGTTGCCGGTCCTGCATCATCCTCATGATTATTGACACATTTGAGTTCATTGTTATGGCTATTGTACAGCTAACCATACAACCCAACAATTGCATTCTGGAGCATTTATCCCAGAGAAATGAAAACTTATATCCACACAAAAACTTGTATATGAAATGCTTATAGCAACTCCATTCATAACACCCCGAACTGAAAGTAAAACCAAGATGTTCTTCAACTGGTAAGTGGTTTAAACAAACCATAGTATGTCCATACCATGGAATACTACTCAATAATAAAAAGGAATTGATACACGCAACAACTTAGATGGATCTTGAGAGAATTATGCTGAACGAAAAAAGCCACTCTCCAAAGGTTGCATACTATATGACTCTATTTTTATGACACTCTCAAAAAAGATAAAATTATAACTATAGTGATGGAGAATGAACTAGTGGTTGCCTGGTCTTTGAGGTAGGGCATTGAAACAATCCTGTTCCTTGAAGGGATGGTGGTTACATGAATCTATACATGGAATCAAATCCATAGAACTCTACACCAAAAAAAGACAATTTTATTATATGTTACTTTTTAAAATGAAAAAAAGAAGCCAAACATCAAAGATTAGTACACTTTACACATTACTGTATCTATGCTGTAACTCAATGGAAAAAATGGAGAAATGAAAAAATTCCAAAAGAGTGTAAAAACTGTGCCAAATTTTAAATGTTTACATTCTTCAATTAAAGTTAAGTGATGAAAAAATATAAAGGCCCAACACATGGGGCTGTTTTAGTTCTATTTTTCCTATTGATTTCTACTTCTTGCATTGGGGTAAGTGAGCTGGTTGCAGTACTTTGAAATATGTTTAGATTTTCTTTTGGC
This sequence comes from Trichechus manatus latirostris, assembly GCF_000243295.1. Lineage (NCBI taxonomy): Eukaryota > Metazoa > Chordata > Mammalia > Sirenia > Trichechidae > Trichechus > Trichechus manatus. The sequence goes on from NW_004444015.1 coordinate 1,173,048, forward strand.
CCAAAGGTGTTGTCCAAGTTTTAAAATGTTCCATGTGTGCTTGAAAAGAATATACTATGTTTGTGGATTTTAATGTTTTATGTTTCTATTAGGTCAAATCTGTTGTATTGTTTAAATATTTCCCTATTTTTCTTTAAATTGAGACAGCAGTATACTGCTCATTGTCCTGCAAGAATTATTTGAGGGCATTTTTTGGGCAGAAGATGAAGGTGGTTTCTTCCGGAAAGATTTACATTTGCATCTGCCAGGTGCTTGAAGGCATTACCTGTTCAGGATCACCTTCAGTCAAGTTCACAGCTTGGTATGTCTTTGACACCCCAGGCAATGCAAACTCAGGCTACAATTCCATGTGCTGACAGGCCCATGGCCACAATTCTCAGGGACAAGTTCCTTCCTTCCTTCCTTCCACCCTTCCTTTCTTCTTCGCTCCTTCCTTCCTTCCCTCCCTCCCTCCCTTCCTCCCTCCTTCCTTCCTTCCCTCCCTCCCTTCCTCCCTCCTTCCTTCTTTCCTTCCTTCCTTTCTTCCTTCCTTCCCTCCCTCTCTCCTTCCTTCCTTCCCTCCCTCCCTCCCTCCCTTCCTCTCTTCCGTCCTTCTTTTTTTCTCTTTTATTTCCTCCAAGGGTGCTCTTTTTCAACCCCGAGGGGAAAAACTTTTGCTTCCTACTTTCTATGAGAGTACAATCCTTTGGAGCCCCAGTTTAATTTGAGGAGAGTCTTTTTAAGTCTCTCCTCTAGGGCAGGCCTTGGGCTTTCACTTTTGCCCTGTCTCACCCTGTGAAGCCACAAGCAAAAGATGAATTTGCCTGGATTGACAAAACACCTCAGTTCTCATTCCCCTTAGATTTTTTTTTTATTTTATTCATTTATTTATTTAATAACACTTTATTGTGTTTTTGGTGAATGTTAACACAACAGTTTAGGTTCCCATACAACAATTTTTGCACAAGTTTTTCAGTGACTTTGGTTCCATTCTTCACAATGCACGAACATTCTCATTATTTCTGTTCTGGTTGTTCCATTTCTATTAATCTGGTTTCCCTGCCCCTTACATTCTCATCTTCATTTTAAAGTAATCATTGACCATTTGGTCTCATATAGGTGATTTTTTAAAGAAGCATAGTACTTATGGGTGATATTCATTATTTTTCTACGCAATGTGTTATTTAGCTACAAGGTGACCTCGGGGATTAGTTTTGGTTCAAGGTTTGAAGAGTATCTCAGGGCAACAGTCTCAGGGAGTCCTCCAGTCTCAACCAGTCCAGTAGGTCTGTTTTTTTTTCTTGTTGTTGTTGTCGTTGTTGGATTTTTTAGGAATTTGAGGTTCTGTTCCACATTTTTCTCCTATTCTATCAAGGTCTATCTATTGTGGCCTTGATTAGAACAGTCAGTAGTGGTAGCCGGGCACCATCTAGTTCTTCTGGTCTCAGGGTAAATGAGGCCATGTCCGCTTGGATTTTGACCTGGTGGTACTCTAGTAGCCTGTTACTTCTTTCCTGGTTTGGAGGCATTTAAACAAATTTATCTTATCCAGCATTTTGTATTTTCATCAGGGGAGTAGATCTGAACAAACTTACCTGTTGCCGTGGAGTCAATTCTGACTCATAGCGACCCTATAGGACAGAGTAGAATGGCCCGTAGGGTTTCCAAGACTGTAATCTTTACAGAAGCAGACTGCCACAGCTTTCTCCCATGGAGTGGGTGGTGGGTTCAAACCACCGACATTTTGGTTAACAGCTGAGCACTTAACCACTGCACCAGCAGGCTCTTATCTGAATAATCTAGTCCACCATTATCTTCCATGAAAGTCCCTGCAGTACACTTTGTTGATTGCTATAAGGTAATTATCCTCTCCTGTAATTTCTCTCTTTAGAGTCCAACCTCTCCTTCTGGACCAGAAGGTCCTTTGTGCTTCCAGCACCTGGTTTAGCCATTGTGAATAAATATCCAGTACAGTTTAGAACAAGGACTTGCCAGAACAACGTGACCAGAGGACTGGGAGTGCTGGCAGCGTGACTGGAGGCCCAGTGCTCTTCTCCCCATATTCTGCTATTTCTTCCAGCTTCACACTGCCCATCCCAGGACTAGTCCCTGAATCTGCAGGATACAGGAGACCCTCTGGCTAAACCAGGCCTCACCCTCTGACTCAAATTCACTTTTTGGCGCTTTGACCACTGACACCTTCAGCTTAACCTAGTTTAAGGTTCGGGCTCTTAGGCCTGCCCTGGCTCCTGATACTTTCCTTTCTCCTTATCTTATGCCTTGTCACTTAGGTTCCTGACCCCCAGACTGTACTCTGGCATCCCATGCCTGACCCCTGTTTGAAAACCCCAGCTTTTCTGTGGCCCAAGGGGCAAGCATTCAGCCAGGGATGGATGGGTGCTTCAGCAGCTCTGCTCCTCACTCAGTGAATCAACGAGATGGAAGGGGACACAAATATGAAACTACTACAATTCTCTGCCTCGGCTGAAGGGACCAAGGCATCTATGATGGGGGCTTATACCCAAACAAGGATGTCTGTGTCTTACCCATGTTACCACACCAGTCTCACCAACACAAATGACTTTGCCACTGTATTACCTAGTGTATTAGTCAGGATTCTCTAGAGAAACAGAACCAACAAGATATCTATATCTACATCTATTCATGGATTCAATATATGATACATATGTGTGTGTGTGTATACGTGTATATATATATATAGAGAGAGAGAGAGAGATTGAGAGAGACAGAGGTGTATTTTAAGGAATTGGCTTGTGTGATAGTGCGGGCTGGCAAATCCAAAATCCATAGGGCAGGTGGCAAGCTGGAAACTCTGGAAGGATATCTATTTTAGTCTTGAGGCAGAATCTTTCTACTCGGGGAAACATCAGGGGGTTTTTTGTTTTTGTTTTTTCTGGGTTTTTGTTTTGTTTTTTTGTTTTTTTTTTTGGCTCTTAAAGCCTTTAACTGATTGAATGAGGCCCACTCACGTTATGGAGGGTAATCTGCTTAGCTTAAGGTCAACTGATTGTAAATGTTAATCACATCAGCAAAATATCTTCACAGCAACACCTAGATTAGCTTTTGAACAAACAATTGGGCACCATAGCCTGACCATGTTGACACAGAAAAGTAACCATCACCTACCTTTTGGCCGTAAGCTATTTTACCTTCCACAAGCATGTTGTACCATCTGCTTCCTAAGGCAAGGCTTGTCTGCTATGAGAGAACTGGCAAGCATGAGTGCAAGTGTGTGTTCCAGATATTAAATATTTAAATATTAATTTGTTCTTTGAAATGCTTACCAAAGTTATCGGTATGTTCATTCCAAGCCTCATAATTAGATTTCATATTCACTAATGCAATCAACAGGGTAGGAATCCACCTACCCTCGGTGCTGAAAGTAGCATGTCTTATTTTGTTCCCCATGTCATCATTTCCCTTTTCCTCCAAGTAGTTCACTGAACCATACAAGACTGTAAATATTCAATTCTACGACATGCTTAATTGACAAAATATGGGAAAAATGTTTGTGCCAGTAGCTATAAATGACATCACATGCTTGGGAGGAAAAATATTTCAGTGGGAAATAATGTAGCAATAATAAAACACACCAGTTACATTGAAAATGGGAAGGCATTTGGCTGAGAGAGAGAAAAATTCTCTCACAGCACGGAATTTTTGATGGAGAAATTGACTTTAAGTAGGCTTAACCTAGAGAGTGTGTGTGTCAGCACTAACAATTGGCATTTCTGTATTTTTATCTAACATTATTCATGCCTTCAAAATAAATATTTCACGTTTCTTCCTGTATCATAGGAAATAAGTGGTAGAAACTTCCCCGGCTCCCCGAGGAAATAATTGCTAATGTTTATTGAGCACGCCTCTGTTGAGTACTGCCTGTGTTCGCTCATTTCCCCTTCAACTGTGAGGCAGGGCCCATTGTTTCCCCATTTTCTCAAGGAGAAAACTGAGGATGACAAGGTTAAGTGGTTCTCCTTTAGGTGTCCAGGGACTGATTAGGCCCTTTCCCAACCATTACCTCTGCAGGCTCTATACTTTGAAGTTAAAAAAAACAAAAACGTATATTTGTTCCCTATGACATGGAGTGTTGTTGTTAGTTGCTGTCAAGGCGATTCTGACTCATGGTGACCCCACGTGTGCAGAGTACAACTGCTCCACAGGTTTTTCTTGGCTATGATCTTTCAGAAGCAGATAACCAGGCCTTTCTTATGAGGTACCTCTGAGAGAGTTTGAACTTCCAACCTTTCGGCTAGTAGTCGAGCGCTTAACTGTTTGTACGACCCAACCACCCTATGACACCGGGTACCACTGCCTGTAATTTGTTCTAAAGTCATAATCTCAGAAGCCGTGGTCACACAACTAGGAAGTAGTAGAGCTGGGGCTTGAACTCTAGGCTGACTCCAAGTCGCACGTTTGTAACCATTACATTTAACCTCTTTTTGGTCCACGTTTCCTCAAGCGTACAATACAGAGGATACAACTGCACCCTTTGGCAATGGTGATACCATACTGTACCTGGAAACATTATAAAAATGTCAAGCTCTGTGCAAATAGGTCCAAATGTCTAGAAGCTATTGAGGGGAAAACGTTAACTCTCACTGCCTGCCCCATCCAGGATCTAGGAGGTTTTGTTGTTTGGGTGCTTCATCAGCTGGCAAAACTGGAAGAAATGACTTTGTAGTTTAGGAACTTCAGTGGCCAAATTTACACAGTATTAAAAAGGTGCTACACAGTGGTTGAGTTTAGCAATTCATTACTAAAGGAGAGCTAAAAAAAAAAAGTTATCTTTCAATAGATATGCCTCATTCTCTTAAAACACACTGAAGAGCAGTTTTAACTACTTTCAAGCCGACCATAAATTATAATGGCTGGAACAAAGATAAAAGAACAAGATAATGTTTATAACCTAATTGTTTAAACTATTTCTTGGGAACACTGAGGTGTAGAGGTCTTTTTTCTTTATTTCCTTAGAAGGAAGGAGGCCAAAGATTTGGCTTCAAACTGAAGATTTGCAAAAACAAACAATAAGGAAGGAAATTCTTGCCTCGGGCTCCCTTGCCAATGTGAAGGTGTTTCAATGAAAGTAGCTGCAATACACAGGAGTCTGTTGAAGTCAGCATTTCAGGTTCCAAATATCAGCCAGCTCTTTGGGCAGGAGAGGCAGGAGCCCCAGGTTCTAGTCCTGGTCTTGCTGTTTCCATCTGGGGGCCCTGCAGTCAGCCACCTCTCAGGTCTCAGTTTCCCTACTGGAGAAATGAAGAGCTGGATGAAATTACCTCCATGTCCATTCCAGCTCAAGTCTCTGGCCCTCCAGATCCCTTTTGGAGTCTCTTTCTTTTGCTCAGATTCGAGAGCAAAGCAAAAGGAAGTGTTTTCTTTGGGTGATTGGCGCTGAGGAGTTCCTGGTAGAGAAGGAGTAGATTCTTTAACTGTTTAATGGTGTCACAAACACAGGCTTCAACAAAGCAAGAGCTGCCTCTCCCCTGATATAAACAAGCCCTATCACGGACAGAGCCGGTTCCGTTATCAACATCAGCAGTTTATTCCGGTATCAGCATTAGCCACTCAAGCTGAGCTTAACCGACTCGCCTTGCAATTCCCTCTCTTGTCTGATTTTCACTTCGGGCTTGCTGTCTTCCCATTGTTCTTTCACACAGCATGGGAGCTGCTTCAGATTCTGTTTGTTGCCATAGGAATCGACTTTCAGATGGCTATGTGAGTGCCACAGACTCACCCTGCTGCTGCAGCAAAGCTACGGGGGAACCTGCACCTGCCAGGACACCGGGCTCAGGCTGCGGATGTGGTTTAGCGGGGTGGGGGGGGGGGATGACCAATCAGGTCTCCCGACAGCCTCTCCCTGGCATACGGAAAAGTAGCATAGAAGCCTTGCATGGGAACTCTATTTTTCCAAGTGCAGGCCACCTATTGTTTCCTCCATCTTCCTGAACGTATATATTCCAGTGACATAGGCACAACAATGATTCTCATCTGTATCCATAAATAGGAAAACTGAGACCCAACGGCATTACATAACTTTTTCAAGTTCCCACGGGAAGTTAGTAGCACTTCTGGGGCTTGAGCCCAAATCCTTTAGCTCAGACCTCTTCCCTACCAATAGACCACTGTCTCAGATTCCAGGGCACGTAGTTATAAAACCAGAGCGACTCACTGCTGCAGAGAAGTAGAGAACGTTATAGGCTAGTTCAGGGGTTAGCAAACTACAGTCAAATCCAGGCTGTTGTCTGTCTTGCTAAATAAAGTTTTATTGGAACACAGTCATCTACATTCATTTATTTATTATCTATGGTTGCTTTCATGCTACAGTGGAAGAGTTGAATAGTTGCAACAGAGACCAGCTGACCCACAAAGCCTAAAATACTTACTGGCCTCTTGGGTAAGTATTTGGACTCAGAATTCACACATACTTGGATTAGAATTCCAGACCTGCTACTTTGAAGTAAAATGGGGAATAATAATAATAATAATAATAATGATAGTTCCTGCCACATAGGTTGTTATTTATCTCTTGTTGTTGTTGTTAGGTGCCAGCAACTCAGTTCTTACTCATAGCCGCCGTATGCAAAACAGAAGGAAACATTGCCCAGTCCTGCACCATCCTCACAATCTTTTTGCTATGTTTGAGCCTATTGTTGCAGCCACTGTGTCAATCCATTTTATTGAGGCTCTTCCTCTTTTTTTGCTCACCCTCTACTTTACCAAGCATGATGTCCTTCTCCAGGGACTGGTCCCTCTTGATAACATGTCCAAAATACGTAAGACAAAGTCTCACCATCCTCGCTTCTAAGGAGTATTCTGGTTGAACTTCTTCCAAGAAAGACTTGTTTCTTCTTCTGGCTTTTCATGGTATATTCGATATTCTTCGCCAACACCATAGTTCAAAGGCATTAATTCTTCTTCCGTCTTCCTTATTCATCGTCCAGCTTTCACATGCATATGAGGCGACTGAAAATATCATGGTTTGGGTCAGGCTCACCTTAGTCTTCAAAGTGATATCTTTGGTTTTTAACACTTTAAAGAGGTCTTTTGCAGCAGAGTTGACCAGTGCAATGCGTCTTTTGGTTTCTTGACTGCTGCTTCCATGGGTGTTGATTGTGGATCCAAGTAAAATGAAATCCTTGACAACCTCAATCTTTTCTCCGTTTATCATGATGTTGCTTATTGGTTCAGTTGTGAGAATTTTTGTTTTCTTTATCTTGGGGTGCAGTCCATACTGAAGGCTGTAGTCTTTGATCTTCCTCAGGAAGTGCTTCAAGGCCTCTTCACTTTCAGCAAACAATGTTGTGTCATCTGAAAATAGATTGAAAATTTTCCATGTGTAAAGGAGATAAGTATTATGAAAGGTAGATATGCCTGCCTAGAGTTATATCCTTCCTCTACCTGAACACAAACTGTTTTCAAAGACTGCATTGTTGAAGTTGTTGTTAGGTGCCATCAAGTCGGTTCCGACTCATAGCAATCCTGCGTACAACAGAACGAATCACTGCCTGGTCCTGTGCCGTCCTCACAATCGTTGTTATGCTTCAGGCCATTGTTGCAGTCACTGTGTCAATACATCTCCTTGAGGGTCTTCCTCTTTTTTGCTAACCCTCTACCAAGCATGATATCCTTCTCCAGGGACTGTCCCTCCTGATAACATGTCCAAAGTATGTGAGACAAAGTCTCGCCATCCTCCCTTCTAGGGAGCATTCTGGCTGTACTTCTTCCAATACAGATTTGTTTATTCATCTGACAGTCCATGGTATATTCAATATTCTTCAACAAAGGCATCAGTTCTTCTTTGGTCTTCCTTATTCATTGGCCAGCTTTCCCATGCATATGATGTGATTGAAAATACCACGGCTTGGGTCAGGCGCACCTTAGTCCTCAAAGTGATATCTTTGCTTTTTAACACTTTAAAGAGGTCTTTTGCAGCGGATTTGCCCAATACAATGCGTCTTTTGATTTCTTGACTGCAGCTTCCATGGATGTTGATTTTGGACCCAAGTAAAATGAAATCCTTGACAACCTCAATCTTTTCTCCATTTATCATGATGCTGCTTATTGGTCCAGTGGTGAGGATTTTTGTTTTCTTTATGTACGTAACCCATACTGAAGGCTGCAGTCTTTGATCTTCATCAGTAAGCGCTTCAAGTCCTCTTCACTTTCAGCAAACAATGTTGTGTCATCTGCATATCGCAAATTGTTAATGAGTCTTCCTCCAATCCTGATTCTGAATTCTTCTTCATATAGTCTGGCTTCTCAGATTATTTGCTCAGCATACAAATGGAATAAGCATGGTGAAAGGACAACCCTAACACACACCTTTCCCGACTGTAAACCACATGGTACTCCTTTGTTCTGTTCAAACAATTGCCTCTTAGTCTATGTACAGGTTCCTCATGAGCATAATTAAGTGTTCTGGAATTCCCATTATTCGTAATGTTATCTATAATATGTTATGATTCACACAGTAGAATGCCTTTGCATAGTCAATAAAACACAGGAAAACATCTTTTTGGTATTCGTTGCTTTCAGCCAGGATCCATCTGACATCAGCAATGATACCCCTGGTTCCACGTCCTCTTCTGAATCTGGCTTGAGTTTCTGGAAGTTCCCTGTTGATGTATTGTTGTAATCGCTTTTTAATGATCTTCAGCAAAATTTTACTTGTATGTGCTATTAACATTGTTTGATAATTTCCACATTCTGTTGGATCACCTTTCTTTGGAAATGGGCACAAATATGGATCTCTTCCAGTAGGTTGGCCAGGTAGCTGTCTTCCAAATTTCTTGGCATAGACAAGTGAGTTCTTCCAGCATTGCATCCACTCGTTGAAACATCTCAATTGGTACTCTGTAGATTCCTGGAGCCTTGTTTTTTGCCAATGCCTTCAGTGCAGCTTGAACTTCTTCCTTCAGTACCATTGGTTCTTGATCATATGCTACCTCTTGAACTGATTGAATGTCAACCAATTCTTTTTGGTAAAGTGACTGTATATTCCTTCCATCTTGTTTTGATGCTTTTCGCATTGTTCAATATTTTACCCATAAAATCCTTCAATATTACAACTCAAGGCTTGAATTGTTTCTTCAGTTCTTTCAGTCTGACAAATGCCAAGCATGTTTTTCCTTTTTTTTTTTTCTTTCTAACTCCAGGTCTTTGCACATTTCATTATAATACTTTACTTTGTCTTCTCAAGCTGCCCTTTGAAATCTTCTCTTCAGCTCTTTTACTTCATCATTTCTTCCATTCACTTTAGCTACTTTACATTCAAGAACAAGTTTCAGAGTCTCTTCTGACATCCATTTTGGTCTTTTCTTTCCTTCCTGTCTTTTTAATGACCTCTTGCTTTTTTCATGTATGATGTCTTTGATGTAATCCCACAGCTCTTCTGGTCTTCAGTCATTAGTGTTCAGTGAGTTAAATCTATTCTTAAGATGGTCTCTAAATTCAGGATGCGATATACTTTGGCTCTTGTGGACTTGTTTTAATTTTCTTCAGCTTCAACTTGAACTTGCATATGAGAAATTGATGGTCTGTTCTGCAGTCAGCCCCTGGCCTTGTTCCGACTGACGATATTGAGCTTCTCCATCCTCTCTTTCCACAGATGTAGTCTATTTGATTCCTGTGTATTCCATCTGTCAAGGTCCACATGTATAGTCGCCATTCATGTTGTTGAAAAAAGGTATTTACAATGAATAAATAATTGGTCTTGCAAAATTCTGTCATGTGATCTCTGGCATCATTTCTATCACCAAGTCCATATTTTCCAACTACTGATCCTTTTTCTTTGTTTCCGACTTTCGCATTCCAATCACCAGTAATTATCAATGCGTCTCAATTGCATATTTGATCATTTCCAGACTGCAGAAGTTGGTAAAAATCTTCAATTTCTTCATCTTTGGCCCTAGTGGTTAGTGGATAAATTTGAATAAATTTATTTCTTAACAAAACTAAATGACTATAATATATGCTTAGAATACTGTCTGGCATATGGTAAGCAACCTGAGGAAAATCAGGCCCTATTTTCTGTCACTAAGCTTTCTGCCAGTGGTTCTCTCCTAACTAACTGAGGCACAGGCAACTGGACTCAGGAAGCACTTCATTTTCATAGGTACGGAAAATCCAAAAGACATAGCCTGCCTGCCCCTCCATGCCACTCCTGCCCCTAGTCCTGCCTGCTACAACTGCACCCACTTCTGATTCAGCTCTGAGCTTGATTATCGTCACTCAGGCCTTCCCTCTGCTAGTTAAGGACATTTGACTGCTGCTTCTGCTTGGACACTCTTGCTGTGCTTGGGATTTCTACCCCAAATGGATCTCAGCATTGGAGCAAAATGCAGCAGGCGACAATAAGTAAATTCAGAGATGAGAGTGATGCGTTTGGGTGCAGGAATAGGGGCCCAAGCCATAGATTTATTGTGCATGTGTGTCCCTTTTATGAATGTTTCTGGGTTTTGGAGTTATCTTGGTGGTACAAGATGACAGGTTTCTTTAATTCTGAGCTTTTACATAAGACAGGTCATTCCAGTGACCCAGGCAGCCAAGAAGCTCCAAGTGATGAACTATGAGCAAGTGTGATCACTGTTCTCCTTGATGTGGGCCCCCAAAGGTGGTTGTTAGCTACCGTCAGGTTGGCCCCAACTCATAGTGATCCCATACACAATGGAACAAAATGCTACCTGGTCCTGCACCATCTCTATGATTGGTTGCATATTAGGGTTTTTATCGGCTGATTTTTGGAAGTAGGTCTCCAGGCCTTTCTTCCTCGTCTGTCTTGGTCTGGAAGCTCTGCTGGAACCTGTTTAGCATCATAGAAACACCTAAGCCTCCACCGACAGATGTGCATGAATTGCACTGGTTGGGAATCGAACCCAAGTCTCCCACATGGAAGGTGAGAATTCTACAGCTGAACCACTACTTCCTTCCCCCAAATGTTAGGGTTTACTCTAGACTTCCTGGACTTCCCAATCATTCATAGCATGACCTAAACCAATAACCATCACCAAGGTCGCTTTCTTTTAAATTTTCCCCACCAGTGCCTACACATTTGGAAATATTTTATCACATCAAAATGCGTTTATTTATTTGACTAACTTTCATTACCATCTGCATGTATGAAGTAACAATTAAGCTCCCCCTTTTTAATTAATCGAAAGAGTCAAGTAACCCACAACCAGTTTCTCGTCAATGTGCAATGACCAAGACTACCACACACTGAGCTGACAGAATCCTAGCCCCAGGTCAGAGTACCTGTGGCTTTGGCTGCTAGAGGAGTCTTAAGGTGAGTGGATGTAACTTCTCTGTTGGGTTGGGAGCATTTTTGTTTGTTCAGCTTTCAGAATAGCTTGTAGACCACATTTCTACCCTACAGACTGCTTAGGTCTGTAAGGACTGGTCTAGATCTTTCTCAAACAAAACTTTTCAGGCTCTACAACTTGACATTTAAATTTTTTTTTTAAGTAGTATATTTGTTCCCTATGGCAGGGCTTCCCACTGCCTTTAATTTGTTCTAAATTGCCTCCTTCCAGTTTTAGGATGTGTACAAGGCATGCTGGGAGGGAGCTGTCCTTTCCTTTCAGCATCCTGGGATTTAATGAATAAGTCCAGGATCACTTGTTTATATCCTGCAAGGGGAGAGGAAGCTGGGGTGGCGAGTGATTAGGAGCACAAGCTTTGAGTCACGCAGACCTGGTGTCTCCTCCTGGCCCTGCCATTCAGTGCTCAGTGACTTCAGGCAAGTCACTTTCACTCTTTGAGTCTCCGTTTCCTTGTCTACGAAGTGGAGGTGATGATAGGACCTACCGCATAGGTGGGATGTGAAGACGAAATGAGATAGTGGCTGATCAATAGCTAGTGCAGCCCTGGGACCAGACCACATCCAGAAGGGCCAGGGAGGGGTACCAGTAGCCATCCCTGTTGTCTTCCTCCTCAGCAGCATCCCAGTGGCATTTCCCCACTCAGCCTTTGCCTTCCTGGCCAGAGGAGCCCAAACCAAACCAGTTGCCATGGAGCTGATTCCGACTGACGGCGACCACATGTGTGCAGAGTAGAACTGGTTGTGATCTTTGCAAGTAAATTGCCAGGCCTTTCTTCCAAGCGTCTCTGGGTAAGTTCGAACTGCCAACCTTTTGGTTAGGAGCTGAGCGCTTAATTGTTTGCACCACCCAGGGTTTCTGCTAACAAGTCCAGACCTCTACTCTTGGTTAAACTAAGAGTCCCGTTTCATTTTAGGAGAAGGCAGGTTTGCCAGGAACAGATGAAAATTAACAAACTACAACTGAATATGGCCCTTGCGTGGGGGAGGTGGTGACAGGTGAAGATGGTGCAGTTTCATGATACAGCAACAGTCTTTCGGGGTACTGGAGGGAAACCCCCATCAGCTCTATCATCATCAGGAGTCCCCACACAAGCTGGTTTCATGTACTTCCTGGTGCAGCCTCATGCTCAAGGCCCAAGATGGATGCTCAAATCACTCTGGGGAGGCTGGAGCCAGGGGTAGAAAGGCCTCCGGGAATGCCACATTGTCTAGGAAGTTTCTCCTTTGGGCTTGTTCCAAGAACCAGAGGAGTAGAGCATGGGGCCCATCCCTTCCCAGATGGCCTGTTCCTTCCCAGGAGACCCTGCGATGCATCAGCATTATGCCTGCACACTCACACACAGTGGGCCCCGGGCCTGAGCCCCAGCCCAAGCTGTACTAATCCTGGTTTCTCGTTCCCCTTCCCTCCCTCTCCCTCTTTCCCTGCCAAATGCAGCCCTTGCTGTTCTCTTGTTCCTAAAGCTTCTGCTACCAGCCTCCCTTGCTCTTCCCAGCTGCAACAGACACAACCAAATGGCTTCCAGGTCACCCAGTCATGACCTCCTTCTGACCTTTTCCCTCTGAAGAACAGGCCCACTCTGTCTCGCTTTGGGGGCTGCCAGACTTCGGCCCTAGCTGAAAGTCCCTGAGTATTGATTTAGTTAAAATAGTGCATGGGCACTGGGCACAGATGCAGCCTGGGACATCTGAGCTCTTCCAGGACAGCCCTGATTTAAAAAAATCCAATCTCCTTGTCAGACCACGTTTCTCAGTTTGGGATTTGGGAAATGTGGTCACTGTAGGTAGAGCCATACCTCTTCAGAGGCACAGGCATAATTATGTGTAATAATGTACCTCCGAAGATGTGTAATGAATGGTAATTAAGATATTTACATTATGCACATGCGCTTTCAGCCCCAGGACTCCAATTCAAAATGCCAATTATCCCTTAACATAAAATGAGATTCTTGACAAACCTGCCTAGAACTTGATCAGGAATGTTTGCCTTCAGCTGTATGGAGTTCAGAGACAGCCCGGAATTGGAGCGCTGGATCTCCCCCACATCCTGGATTTTCCAGGCAGTGGCAGTTTCAAAGTATGTGTCCCAGTTTGCGGTTTGGCAAACACAACCCCCATCATTGCAACAATCCTCCAACAAGGAGATTCGGTTAATTCCCTTGTTTAACAGTCAACCCACATTTTTTAAGAACCTTCTGGGTTCACCACATAATGAAGACCACCTCTTTGTTTTACTGTCACCTGTTCCATCCCCTTCTGCCTCCTGCCACTCACCCCACCGTCTCCTCTCCCTTTCAGCCACCTCCAAAGAGGGAAAACCTCAGGTCGCCTCTGGCTAAAAAAAAAAAAATCCTGTTGCTGTTGAGGCGATTCAGACTCATGGCGACTCCATGTGTTACAGAGTAGAACTGTTCCCTTGGGTTTTCTTGGCTGTTATGTTTTATAGAAGCAGAACATCAGGCCTTTCTTCCACAGCTCCACCGGGTGGGTTTGAACTGTCAACCTTTAGGTTAGCAGTGGAGGGCAAACCGTTTGTGCCTCCCAGGACCTCCACTTCTGGCTATTTGAGTGTTAATGTCTGTGTGTAAGAGTCTGTCATCATCACCTTTCCTATTTCCAGCATGATTCAATGTGTTTAAAGACTTGTTACCATAGCTCAGCTCAGGTAACCTTATTGTCACCTCCTTAGGTGGTGGAAGAGAAATGCCTAATTTCACTTTACTTGCTTTTTTATTTTTTATTTTTATTGTACTTCAGGTGAAGGCTTACAGAACAAATACTTTCTCATGAAACAGTAGTACACATATTGTTTTATGACATTGGTTAACAACCCCACAACACGTCAACCCTCTAACTTCTCAACCTTTTTTTTTGGTGAAAATATACATAGCCAAAGATACACCATTTCAAAAATTTCTACATGCACAGTTCAGTGACTTTGACTGTGCTCTTCCAGTTGTGCTGTTATTCTCACGTAAGATGAAGGCTTACAGAACAAAATAGTTTCTCATTTAACAGTTACTACAAATGTTGCCCTATGACAATGGTTAACAATCTCACAAC
>NW_004444015.1:1188163-1204033 GCF_000243295.1 Trichechus manatus latirostris
TCCTTTTGTGATTGACTTATTTCGCTCAGCATAATGTCCTCCAGTTTCATCCATGTTATGAGATGCTTCACAGATTCATCGTTGTTCTTTCTCGTTGCATAGTACTCCATTGTGTGTATGTACCATAGCTTGTTTATCCATTCATCTGTTGATGGGCATCTAGGTTGGCCTAATTTCACTTTAGAAAGGCAGAGAACATTCTAGAATATATAACTTACAATGTGATTAGACCTGGGAAGTTCTGATTCTGTGTGTTTTATGTCTGAGGCAGGAGGGATGGTAGTAGAATAGGAGTAAGGACGCATTTCTTTTTTCTTTATTTCCCCCCGCCAACATTTTATTATAAAAATTTCAAATTGATAACAAAGTTAAAAGGATTTTAGAGTGAACAGTATTCAAGTGTTTTTGAACTACAAAACAAAAAAAATAGCCATTTAAATGTTGTTTTCCCTAGTACACCCTGACCAGGAGAGCTTGGGCGGAGGACAGAGGCATTTTGTTCTCTGTCCTGAACAGTATGTACCTAAGTGGGACATACTTTTTTCATCTGAACTCATTGTATCTACTCTCTCTGCAAATAAATGTAACTATGTTTCTCAAAAGTTCCAGAAGTCTTTGCTGTTTGCAGACCACTGGTCACTTCCTTGCCTTGCTGCATCGCGCACCCCTCCCCACCGCCGCCTCCCATCCCAGCCCACTCCCTCACTTATCTTTCCACTCCCTCTAGCTCTAACACCAACCATTTGGGAATGTGAACATGTAGACAACAGGGAATTTTTAGTTGCTACCTACCAAAGACAGTTTAATGAAGCTGGAAGAATGTTTTTAAAGCAAATGTCACAGAGATCATCAAGCAATCTGAGGTAACCAAGTCAGACATAGAAAGAAATCTATCCTCCCTTTTCTTTGGCTTCTGATTTCTTTCCAGCCTGAGTAGATGTTAGCACAAGGTTATTTAAGTCCTCCCTGCCACAAACGCAAGGCAGATTCCTAAAATTCTAAAATACAGGTGGCAGAATGTACCAGGGTGAGACTAGTGCCGATTTCAGTTGGTGCCCACCTAAGTGAGTCAGGATTCTAGAGGAAATAGAGGCTACCCCCCAAAATATTCATTTTAAAGTTTTTTTTTTTCATTTTAAACAAGTCCAAGCTATGTGTTTGAATTGGAAAATATGTGTGCGTATTAATTATAACATTTATAATAAGGAAGGTAATCATACCTTGCAAATTCTAGACTCTTTAATTCTAAGACTTCAAGGAACTTTACAAGCATCAATTACCTCTTTCAACTCCCATGTGAGGCAGATATGTTTTATTATATTCATTTACATTTATTAGCTAGTACTTGACAGACTCAATTTATTTTGGTCTTAAAAATTCATCTTGGCTAAAAAGAACCTAGTGTATATATGATAATACTTAGCACATATGTGATACCTTTCTTCTAAGAACTCACAACACTGAAGAGTTAGCTTCACAAAAGCCTTTGGGGAAGATAGGAGGCGGCACTATTCTCCAAGCCTCTAGATGAGAAAAGAGAAAAGAAGAACTTGAGCTATGTTGGCACACAGCAACTTAGTGTGAAGTCCAGGATCCACCTTCTCATTCCACAGAGCAGGCTGGACAAGAAGCAATTTCCTGCCAGAGATCCACATTCTCTGTAAGCAAAGCTTTGAACCTGAGCCTGAGGATCAGCCATTACTTTCCTGATTGTGGCTAAAATTTAGCTGGGAAAGACTCAATTTTTGCATTTAAAAAAAGCAGTGCTTTAAAAAAAAAAAAAAGGTACACGAATATGTCCACATAAAAACCTGCACATAAATGTGCATAGAAGCTTAAATCACAATTGCCAAAACCCAGACGCAACCAAGATGTCGTTCGATACGTGAACAAACTGTGGTACATCCATACAATGGAGTATTATTCAATGATAAAAAAGAATGAGCTATCAAGCCAAAAACTACGTGGAGGAATGTTAAATACATATTTCTAAGTGAAAGAAGCCAGTGTGAAAAGGCTATATACTGTATGATTCCAACTATATGACATCCTGGAGAAAGGCTAAACTATAGAGGCAGTGAAAAGATCAGTGGTTGGCAGAGGTTCCAGTGACTAGGTGGAGCCCAGGGCACTTTTAGGGCAGTGAAACCATTCTGCATGATAGTATAATGGTAGATACATGACAGTATGCATGTGTCAAAAACTCATACAACTGTACAATACAAAGAGTGAACACTAATGTAAACTATGACTTTAGTTAATAAAAATAAATAAAAATGATTTCTTATTCAATTACTATTTACTGTGCTTCTGCTATGTGTTCTAAGAACTATAAAAAATATCAAGATGACAGGTTCATAGTCCCTACTCCCAAGCAGCTTCTCAAATATCCCCTAAAGGAAGAGAACCTTGGAGGTGAAGCCAACGTGGCACCCTAGACAGACGTATCATGTCATCCCTCTGCAGCAAAGACCTGAAAAACCTTAGCAAAACGGATACAAAAGTCAATCCTGGAACCCTAAGCATCAAATGAAGGGATAAAGAACTAGAAGAACACCGAATGGAAGAAGAAACTGAAGAAAACAGAGAATGAGGAGAAATACGAAGTGGAGGTCCCCTGACAACTAACACAACACAGCATTGCCATCTTAGAGCACAGCCAGCAATGACTCCGGACAGGGAGTATGGAAGGCAACTTCATGGAGCTCCCAACAGGAGACAGAGCACCTGGTAACCAGAGAAACACGCATTCCCACCCCTTACCCTTCTGCCCTGTATGCCACCCCTGCTTCTTCCTGACAGTCCATGCTATACCACCCGGGTAGAGAGCTGCCGATCCTTCTTATTTGTTTCCAATTTTCGCATTCCAATCTCCAGTAATTATGAATGCATCCTGATTGCATGTTCGATCAATTTCAGACTGCAGAAGTTGGTAAAAATCTTCAGTTTCCTCATCTTTGGCTTTAGAGGTTGGTGCATAAATTTGAATAATAGTCGTATTAACTTGTCTTCCTTGTAGGCGTATGCACATTAGACTACCACTGACAGTGTTGTACTTCAGGATAGATCTTGAAATATTCTTTTTGATGATGAATGCAGCACCATTCTTTTTCAATTTGCCATTCCTGCCATAGTAGATCATATGATTGTCTGATTCAAAATGGCTAATACCAGTTCATTTCAGCTCACTAATGCCCAGGATGTTGATTTTTATGAGTTCCATTTAATTTTTGACGACTTCCAGTTTTCCTAGATTCTGAGCCCTGATGGGGCAGCAGTTAACCACTACAGTTGCTAACCGAAAGGTCAGCAGCTCGAATTCACCAGCTGCTCCTTGGAAGCCATATTGGGGCAGTTCTTCTCTGTCCTATAGGGTTGCTATGAGTCGGAATTGACTCAACGGCAATGAGTTTGGGTTTTTTAGTTTTATACTTAATACATTCCATGTTCTGATTACTGATGGAAGTTTGCAGCTGTTTCTTCTCATTTTGAGTCATGCCACATCAACAAATGAAGGTCCCGAAAGCTTGACTCCATCTACATCATTAAGGTCTACTACACATTGAGGAGGAAGCTCTTCCCCAGTTGTCTTTTGAGTGCCTTCCAACCTGAGGAGCCCATCTTCTAGCACTATATCAGACAATGTTCCACTGCTATTCATAAGGTTTTCACTGGCTAATTCTTTTCAGAAGCAGACTGTGAGTTCCTTCTTCCTAGTCAGTCATAGTTTGAAAGCTCCGTTGAAATCCGTTCACCAAGGGTGACCCTGCTGGTATTTGAAATTCCAGTGGCAAAGCTTCCAGTATCACAGCAACATGCAAGCCACCACAGTACGACAGACTGACAGATGGATGGTGGACAGACCAATGTCTCTCACAAATGTAGATGCAAAAATTCTCAACAAAATTCTAGCTAATAGAATTCAGCATCATATCAAAAAAAAAAAAATACACTGAGACCAAGGTATTCAAGGATGGTTCAGCATTAGAAAATCAGTCAACGTAATCCACCACATAAAGAGAACCAAAGAGAGGATCACCTGATCATCTCAATAGATTCAGAAAAGGCATTTGATAAGCCCAACACCCATTCCTGATGAAAATCTCTCAATAAAACAGGAATAGAAGGGAAATTACTCAGCATAATAAAGGGCATCTATACAAAACCAGGAACCCTGGTGGTGCAGTGATTAAGAGCTACGGCTGCTAACCAAAAGGTCAGCAGTTTGAATCCACCAGCCACTCCTTAGAAACCCTATGGGGCAGTTCTACTCACAGGGTTGCTATGAGTCAGAATCGACTTGACGACAATTGGTTTTATACAAAACCAACAGCCAACATCATTCTCAATGGAGAGAGGCTGAAAGCGTTCCCTCTGAAAACAAGAATAAGACAAGGATGCCCTTTATCACCACTCTTACTCCTATTTAACATTGCCTGATTCAGCTCTGTATCTCTAATATCTAGTCTGGTGCTTTTTCCTAGTAAAGGCTGAGTAAATATATATATATATATATATATATATATATATATATATTACAAATAAAGGATCCAATGAATGAGAATAAGGCCCTGAGGGAGAGACAGTGAGTAGTTTTGTCAGACCCTGTAGCCAACCCACCACTACACTCAATTCTCTCCCCATGCTGGAGGTTGAATATGGCTACTGTTTGGGCTTCTCTTGATTAGCCATTTGTAACCTGAGGCTCCATCAGTGGTACCCTTCCTTTAAACCAGTGGTTCTCAAAGCCCAGCATCAGCATCGGAACTTCTTAGAAATTCAAATTCACCATCTCCCTCCTTCCCCAAGGCCTGTTGAATCAGAAACTGTGGAAGTGGGGCCCAGCAATCATTTTAACCAGTCTTCCAGGGGATTCTGATGATGCTCAAGTTGAGGAACTGCTGCTCCAAGGTAAGTGGTTTGGTCTGACAGGGTTTGGTCTGACACAATAAATCTCTGTCCATCAGGAACTCCTGGAGAGCTGGGCAATGGGCATGACTAGGTGAAGGAAAGAAAGGTTTGAATCGCCATGAATCATGGATCTAGGGGCTCCTGATGAGGCCATAGGTCAGTGTTCTTTAACACTGATCTTCAACAACCCCTGTCCCTAGAAATGTTTGATTGGCCTGCAGGAGTCATGCTAATTACAAACATTTACAGAAACCACTTAATCTTTTGGCCCAATTACCACACGAATCATTAGACATGTCTCACAGTAACTTTTGTTGCAAGTTTTATTTGATTATAACGCTAACTTTTTTCCGGTATGCTCAATTTTCATTTTTTATTATTTTAATAATAATTTTATTATTCACATAACAGGGTAATCTGCTCCCAACCGAAAAGAATTAGAGAGACCCAGTAAAAATATTGATCCAATCAGCCTGAACACATGAGGATAGTAATTACTGTTTCCCTGGGCTCACATATGGATGGGTTTCAGTTTAAGCAAACTCAATATACTAAAATCTATGCTTGTAAAATCGGTGGTGATATTCACATTACAAAAAGATGTTTCACTTTACAGACATTAGTTCTGCAACAGTGACCACAACATACTAATTCAAAACTTCATTTATATGTACGTGTGTGTAATTTACATACTGATTTACAGAAGCACAGTTATTACATAAACGGGGGCATGCCTGCAACAGCCTCCAGCTCTTGTGGGGAATGAATTGGGACACTCAAGAGCACAGTTGAAATTCCAGATTATTCTGAGGCAGTCCTGTCACAGATCCAGTCTGTTTTTGGAGATTTCCCACTGCAGCCAAGGACAGCTTCCTTTATAAAAACTAGAAGCCCTGGCAAAGTGTGAACTATAGCCCAGTAACTCATGTTTCATGGATGGTTCTTGGGACCACAGAAGGCTAAGTGCCATCCACACAACTAGGTGAGAATCAATTCCTAGCAGTTCAGCGAGGGAAGAAACTTATTATGATTTTGTATTCAATTCTAAGATGTTTTAAAGAAATATTTATATTGTTAATGAAGACAGGAGCTGTATAAATCTTGTGCATTGAATTATCATGTAATGAAGCCATTGCTCAGAATTCTGATTAACCCACCAGGTCAGTCAATTCCTCTTGCCTGCTTTATACTGATAAATAGCCCATGAAGTGTTCCGTCTGGCAATGGGCTTCCTTATTTATCGTATCTTATGTAATCAAAGGGGAAATCCCTTGTCTTGCATGTGAACTTGATACTCAATTATGTGGTCAGCCCCAGCCCTCCTGTCCGTGGCCTCTCTGCCCAAACAGCCTTCTTCCTGCATGCCAGCCAGTTCAGGACTCAAGTGCTGAGCAGACCCGCTAGACCTCACTTCAAAAAGAGCCTCTTCTGGGGAGTCTTCTTGGATTAATCTCCTAGGAATCACCCCTTTTAGCTCTCCCCGCTCAGCTCTCATGTATTCAGAGTAGACTGAATTGTTCTGCACTTAGCACCTGCTTTGTCAAATAAAAAGGGAGAGGGAAAAGAGATTATATAAAAATGGGGGTAGGACATAGGAAGGAATCTGAATCACTGTCATTGCCAGAAGTTCAGAGCTTCATGACTGGTTCTCAACCATGGGGGTCTTCAAGGACCCTCTCTAAGATTCTTCTGACAACTACAGCTCCTCTCCCCAGAAATATGTTCGTGCAAAATATGTTCACGCAAAATTTCAAATCCAATTTCAGGAAGTTTACGGACCTCATTAAAAAGCAAAGATATCACTTTGATGGAGCCCTGGTGGCACAGTAGTTAAGAGCTTGGCTGCTAACCAAAAGTCAGTAGTTTGAATCCACCAGCCACTCCTTGGAAATCCTGTGAGGCAGTTCTACTCTGTCCTGTAGGGTCACTATGAGTCAGAATAGACTCGACGGCAGCGGGTTTTTTTTTTTTTCAAGTCACTTTGATGACTAAGGTGAGCCTGATCCAAGCCATGTTATTTTCAGTCACTTCATATGCATATGAAAGCTGGACAATGAAAAACAAGAATTGATGCATTTGAACTGTAGTGTTGGTGAAGCATATTGAATATACCGTGGACTGCCGGAAGAGTGAAGAAATCAGTCTTAGAAGAAATACAACCAGAATGCTCCTTAGAAGCAAGGATGGTGAGACTTTGGCTCACTTACTTTGGACAGATCATCAAGAAAGACCAATCACTAGAAAAAGACATCCTGTTTGGTAAAGTAAAGGGTCAGCAAAAACCAGGGAAACCTTCCATGAGATGGATTGACATGGTAGCTGCAACTAAGGGCTCAAACATACCAATGATTTTGAGGATGGCGCAGAACTGGTCGAGATTTTGTTCTGTTACATATAAGGTTGCCATGAGCCAGAGCTGACTCAGTGGCAACTAACAGCAACATGACCCTCACATGGTGCATCCATAGGCCCCATGTCAAAGGTCGCCAATAATCGCAGTCCCCCACGCCATCATGAAATCCAATCACACCATCTGCGATCCATGTGACACTGATTTGAAAATCATTTTATGAAATGGTCTGACGTATTTTCCAGTTGGTTGGTTTCCTAGGTCTGCCTGGGATCTTCCTCTGTCCCTATTCTCTCTGAGTGGGCTCACTCCTTTCCTAGGCTGCTCTGCTCCCTTTGTGAAACTCATGAAAGTTAGAAAACCTCTATCCAGAAACACGCACATATGCATGTATCCTCTCAGTGTGGCATCCACCCTTCAGGGCACTCACATGCCCCCTACAGTCCATCCATGGACCCAAGATTAGGGACCCCAGCTTAGAGGGAACCACATCTCCCTGCGTATAGATTCGGGCATTTGGCATTTTGACTTGGTGCCGAAATCTACTCCAGTGACTAATAGAAATAAGGTTTGAGTTTTCAAAGAGCTATATAATCTCTTCTCAGATCTTCTTGGCTTCTAACTTCATTACGGAAGTCCTGATCAAACTCCCAATGCTGAAAATGTCAGAGGCTCACACGAAGCTCTCCAGAGCCCCGTCTGGTCCCCCAGAACCCATCACAGCCCTCTAGGGCACTGTGAGTGAGCAGCCAGAGGCAGGCCTGGGTTCACTGTGCTCAACTGGGGACTAAATCAACTTGTTTCATTACTCTGCTAAACCTCAAGTCTTTTATTTTGGTGCTATTTACAAGATAATAAGATCCAGCAAAGCCCAGTTATGAAAAAGATCAATTACTTGTAATGAATTCTAATTTTGCAAGCAGCTTCATCTCATACCAATGACTAAACATAACATTACTGATTTGCCTTTACCTTGTTTGTCTGCAAATTTGATGCAATTCTATTCTTAGCAATAAATATTCATAAACAAAGCTAAACGGGTTTCAGAAATGCAACCCCTTCATGTGTGAAGTGGAATGCTAAAATTGAAAGAGCATGAGCTTTGGAGTTGGAAGGAAAGAGTCTAAGTCACAGCTCTACCATTTCCTAGCTGAGTGTCTTGCATTAAATCATTAAAGCTTTCTGAGTCTCAGTTTCATGATCTGTAAAATGGGGTTAATGATTCACTCCTTGCAAGGTGATTTTGTGGATTCAAATGAAATGATGGCTATAACAGGACTTTATAAATTTAAAGTGCTATAAATTTGTAGTTACTGTTTCCTGCTTAAGTTCATAATTTTAAAAGAACAAACGAGAAATATGGAGGAAAAGGACTAATGATGTTGAACAATACTCCACACACGCATTAGAGGTAACTTGTCTGAATTCCTCCTTCATTATTGGACCTAATTCTTCTAAAGAGAAAAACACAGCATTTCATAGAGTTCGTACTGTCCACTACTGCTATCCCTGATGCTCCATTTGAAGTTAATATGATTTAGACAAGTGAAAAAGCCACAGGATAAGAGATGGGGCCTTCACTTCTAATCTTGGGTCTGGCAGTAATGCACCCAAACATTGGCACTTAACCTCTCTGTGGCTCAGTTCCTCATCTATTCATCTGTTCAGTGGAGCTACCACCACCTGCTCAATTTATCCAACAGGATTAAATTGACTTTGATAATCAGAGAGAAAAGAAAAAAAATCTGAAGGCTTGGAAGTAGGGTGGAGGGAAGAGAAGAAGAATGGACAGCAAGAAGAAGGAAGTAAAAAGAGAGCAGATAATGCTGGTACCTCTCCTTAGCCTCCACGAGAACTGCAGGCAGAGAGCAAGCCAGAGAAGGAGAGACGATAAAGAACCTCTTCCACAGTGGGGGAGGATCCTGCAGTTGGAGATTTGGTGTGCAGAGCTGTTTCAGAAGCTGCACAGAGATCGTGTGCTGGGAACTCTGATTACTAATCCAACTGGCATGAACCCTAGGGACATATTTGTTGTAATTAACATCCCAGAAAGTAAAGGAGTTTGATATAAGCTCAGATTAGCAGAAGAGAAACAAAGAAAGAAGCTAGGGAGGAACCAGAGGGGCCAGGAAAAGAGAGATGAGGCCCAAAATGGAGGGCTGAAACTTTCATCCTACAGAAGAGATGGTTAGTCAGATTCCAGAGAGGGGGATAGTAGAATGGAGGTACAGCAGGTAGGGAATGGGGGCCTCCAAGAAGCTAATGGAGAACAAAGCAAAAGAGTAAGGGCATAGCCAAGCTCCCCCAATTCCAATAGAGATGGGCCCAGTTCCAGAAAGAAGAGGCAAAGAGAAGGGCAGAAGTAAGAGTCTTAGCTAAGAGGAGGCAAGTGCAGGAGGGAAGAAAGATGAGGGAGGTTAAAGGAAGCCTGGAAGGACTGATTAAAATCACACCAACAGGGGAAACCACATCTCAGAACAGGTAATACAAATAATATAAGAACACAGGAAGCTCAAGACACAGCCTGTGGGGCTCTGAGAGAAAAGAAACAGGAAGTAATTTTAGCATAAGAAACAAGGCTGAATACAAAGAAGGGCATGTATTATGCATGAAAGGGCACGGCTTTTAGAGTCTTCACAGTGGTCAACAGGGAGAGGAAGCCACACAGGAGAGGAGGCGTGCTTGTCTCACATCACAGAAGATTGGAGGCCTGAGCTGAGACATGTATGTAGGGAGAGGGGCTGAACATTCACCCTCCGTCCTCGGATGTGTATACAACCCATGGCATTCTTTATTTCTATAATTCAGTAGGTCTCACCTAAGGCAATCTATCCCGGAGGACAGACTGTCATGACACATTGTTGCTACTGGCATCCTACAAAGCACAGGGCAGTCCCTCATAACAAAGAATCTTCAGGCCCAAAATGGCAGTAGTGCTGAGGTTGCGAAACTCTGATAACTGTTCTCATCTCTATCTGAAGCCCCTGCTTCCCATAGATGGTGGTGTTGGTGAGGAGTTTCTTAAGATCTCCTAATTAATGGAAACTCAGTCTCTGATCATCAAAAATAATTTCTTCTGGGTTAACTCAGTCCCAAGATAGCAACAGAGGAAGGACAGTCGGTTGGCACGGGGGTCTTTGTGTGAGTCCTCAGTGACCTTTACAGGAATGTCCCCAATAACTGACCTCCCCCCCACCCCCTGCCATCACACCAATGGGAAAAAGCACATCATTATTGGGCAACCTCCTGGCATCAAATAATGAAGTTCAGGGCTTGTGAAATTTAGGGTGTGTTCTCTCAGGCCAGTCCAGGCCCAGTGTTGTTCCTTACCTTGCTGACATGGCCCCACCTCAGCCCATGACTGCCCTTCAGGCCTCTAAGTCTCAGTCACATCCTCCATCCAGCCCTTGGATTAGGCCGTCCACCTACAACCTTTTCCATGGGGTCACCTTGTCCCTCACCTCAGTGGCCCCATGGCAGCAGGCCTGCTGGCTCTCAACATTCAACTACATTCCATGTCCTCCACTGGGAGCATGTGGAAACTTCTACATCTCTCTATGCCAGGTTGTTCGGTGCCATAGAATCGGTTCTGACTCATGGCGATGTACATCAGAATGAAACACTGCCCGGTCCTGCACCATCCTCACAATCATTGTTATGCTTGAGCCCATTGTTGCAGCCACTGTGTCAATCCATCTTGTGGAGGGTCTTCCTCTTTGTCACTGACCCTCTACCTTACCAAGCACGATGTCCTTCTCCAGGGACTGATCCCTCCTGATACCATGTCCAAAGTAGTCTCGCCATCCTTGATTCTAAGGAACATTCTGGCTGTACTTCTTCCAAGAAAGATTTGTTCATTCTTTTGGCAGCCCATGGTATATTCAGTATTCTTTGCCAACACCATAATTCAAAAGCATCTGTCTCTATATATTTACCTGTTCTGGACATTTCATATAAACGAAATCATACAATATATGGTATTTTTTATCTGGCGTCTTTCACTCAGCATAATGTTTTCAAGATTCATCCTTGTCATAGCATTTATCAGAACTTCATTTATCCTTATAGCTGAATAGTCTTCCATTGTATGGATACACCACATTTTGTTTACTTATTCATCTGTTTATATATATATATGTGTGTGTGTGTGTGTGTGTGTGTGTGTGTATTTTATTTGTTTTTGGTGGCAATATACACAACCAAACAAACATCCATTAACAATTTCTATATGAACAGTTCACTAACATTGGTTATGTACTTCACATTACCTATTCATCTGTTGATGGACATTTGGGTTGGTTATTTCCACCTTTTGGTTATTATGAATAATGCTGCTATGAACATTTGTGTACAAGTATTTGTTTGAGTCCCTGCTTTCAATTCTTTTGGGTATATACCTACAAGTGGAATTGTTGGGTCGTATGGTAATTCCATGTTTAAATTTTTTGGGAACCACCAAACTGTTTTCCACTCCACCTGTACCATTGTACATTCCCGCCAGCAATGGAAAAGCATGCCAGTTGCTCTGCACCCTTGTCAGCACTTGGATTGTCAGTTTTTTTAATATACCCATCCAAGTGGGTATGGCACTCTTGAATTTTGGAAATTTAGAGATTCTTGATTCTCAAGGCCATTGTTACCCCGAGGACTTGAAAACATTTAATTTGATGATAAATTCCCAGTAAGGACTACTTTTTTTCCCCTAACTGTATCTGCCTTTCCTTGAAGCAGTGAATTTACCGATTTAATAGCAGAGGGTGACAACGGGTGTCCTAGGGAATTATGATTTAAGAAGTTTAATGGTGTATAGGTTGGATGTTTTAAAAAAAAGTTCACGTGATACACACACACGCATAGATACACACATTCACACACACATACAAGTACACCCTTACATACACTCTTGAATGTGGGAGTAGAAAAGATCAGAAATAGTAATGGATATGGCCTCTAAAATGTATAGGAAGCGGGAAGATATCAAAAGTTATCAAAGGGTGAAGGTGAGACACAATGTCAACTGTATCAAGGGAAAAAAAAAGATGACAATGCTAAAATCAACGAAAAAATGCCAAGTATTTAGAATTGGCCTAGAAGAATCCTGAAATGAAGGCAGCTTACCAACGTCCTCTGGGGAAAAAAAAACAGTTACAAAAAAGAAGTAGGTCAACAGAATAGCTAAGAAGTAAACACTAGGAGAATAGGTGCTATGTGATCAAAAAGGAAAGATCCTGGCTTTTCTGATCATGCTGTAGTTGTAGCTTCATAAGGGCAGAGTTTTTGCCTTGTTTGTTCTTTGCTCTATCTTCAGGGCCCAGAACAGTACCTGGCACATAGTCAGTGCTCAGAAAAAGGTTTCTTGAAAGAATGAATGATTTCATTCCATGGCAAGAGAAAAGGGTGGAAGAAATGAATGTGAAGTAAGGAGGCAAAGCTTCCCATAGAGCCCCTTCCTCTCTGTGTGGCCTGTAGACCTGCTGATAAGGTCTAAAGATCAGTGGAAACAGAAAAGCAACAGTTGATTACAGTTGCACAAGACCAAACCATGAAGTCTGGTCCAGGTTCAAGGTCACTTTTACTTTGATTTATTCTCAAAGCAACAAATTAGTAGTGCAAACAATCAAATGAGATAAGCATGCAGGGATGGGCTCCGCTGCCCCAGCCTCCCTTGCACCTCTCAGAGGCATGCCCTGAGTTCTGAAGTGTTGGCACTCCACACAGACGGAGATGTCCACCAGGTTGGAGGAGTTCAGAACTTTGGGTTTCCTTTCTTTCACACCGCCATCATTCAGCATCCAGAGACAACTCCTACTACACATAACCCCAGTGCCGTCCAGTCGATTCCAACTCAGCAACCCTATAGGACAGAGTAGAACTGCCCTATAGGGTTTCTAGAGAGTGCCTGGTGGATTCAAACTGCTGACATTTTGGTTAGCAGCAGAGCTCTTAACCACTGTGCCACCAGGGCCCCCCTACTACATATAAAAAAAACCTGTTGCCATCGAGTTGATTCTGACTCATAGCAACCCTATAGACAGAGTAGAACTGCCCCATAGGGTTTCCAAGGAGCGCCTGGTGGATTTAAACTGCTGACCTTTTGGTTAGCAACCATAGCTCTTAACTACTGCACCACCAATAATTTCGTTATTCAGAAAACCACATCATCCAGCCCAGTGTCTGTGCTGGATCTTTGAAATTCTTGTTGTGCCAGGATTGGGGAAAGTTCCACTTTTTTTTTTTTTGCCTGTCCTACAGGGCTTGGGAGTTTTCCATTTTGGTCCACAATGCGGCCTCCTTTGGTCAAGCCCAGCCATGGCCAACCACACCAGTCGCAGCTGAGGTATTACATCACTTTGGCAATAGCAGCAGAAGAAAGGTAGCATGGATTCCAGATATATAAAGAGTAGGCTTAAGAAGCAGCTCAAATTGGTGAAACAGAGCATAAAGCTATAAACATAGGTACTCAAGTGAAGAAGTGTCTGTACAGGTTGCAAAGGTGGAAGATGGACTAGTCAGAATTCTTGACTATTTTTTGCAGGGGAAGATGATGCTAAAAGAAATTGGTCCATGGGAATAAAGGCAACAGAAAAGGAAGGGAACATCTGGAGGTTTTCGGAGTTTTTCACTAGGATATTATAGGGCTGATCTAGAAAGTTCTGGTGCCAGTTCCCTGTTCATTTCATGGTTCCCTTTGGCATAACCCTCAAGATTGATGGTCAGAGGCAGCTTGCACCAAAGAAGGGAGGGCTGAACATGGTCAATACAGAATTCTTTGATATGTTCATGCTTTCATTCTGCAAGTTTAAGACATCAAAAGAAAGTAATTGGGGCCAGCTCCAACCCACCATTTCACGTAGCAATACGGGCTCAGAATGTTCCATACCAAAGCCTTTCAGCTAATATTCTGTGAGAAAAATTAAGGAGCAAGTTAATGGCCATAAAGAGAGTTTATGGAGTCCTATTCAAATGGAGTGAACGTATAAAGATTGATAATGAAAAACTGGGTGGATCGAAAGAAGCTGAGCATCTGAATGGATGACTTACGTCCTAAAAATAGCAATAGATGAAGTAGGCAAAGGCAAATAGTGAGTACTAGAGAGCACTGATTTAATAAGGAATTGTTGAATACTGTGTATGGGCTTGTTATTGAGTTTGCATGTGGAAAAGATGAAAATATAAAGCTGTATAATATGTAGACACAGTTTATAATACTAACACTATCTTATGAGGCTAAAATACTATGTACAAAACTGAGAAACCTTTTCAAAGAGTTACAAATGCAAGATTGTAGTCATATTGTGCTAGTAATATCTCAATTATGTGACATATTTATTGAATAAGTGAATACATGATTCATTGGTTTACTCTATATGAGAGCTCCAAGTAAAGAAAGGTAAGCACTTGAAGTGCCTTAAATTTTAAAATGTTATAACTTAAAAGAAAAATCTTTCCACAGTATATTCTATTGTCTTCTACTGTAATAGTTGTTAGGTGCCGTGGAGTCAGTTCCGACTCATAGCGACCCTATGGACACAGAACGAAACACTGCCAGGTCCTGTGCCATCCTCACAATCCTTGTTATGCTTGAGCCCATTGTTGCAGCCACTGTGTCAGTCCATCTCATTGAGGGTCTTCCTCTTTTTAGCTGATCCTCTACTTTATGAGGCTTGATGTCCTTCTCCAGGGTCTGGTCCCTCCTGATAATATGTCCAAAGTAGGTGAGACGAAGTCCGCCATCCTTGCTTCTGAGGAGCATTCTGGCAGTACTTCTACCAAGGCAGACTTGATCATTCTTCTGGCAGCCCATGGTATATTCAATATTCTTCACCAACACCATAATTCAAAGGCATCAATTCTTCTTCAGTCTTCTTTATTCATTGTCCAGCTTTCAAATGCATACGAGGTGATTGAAAATGTCATGGCTTGTTCAGGCACATCTTAATCCTCAAAGTGTAATACTGTAATAGCGTAACACTGAATTAAAGACCATTTTCTTGATGAGGTTAGGTCATTCCTGAGCATCGATTATTGTACAGTGCCCATACAGTACTAAAGTTCGTATGACCACTTGCCCTTACACTGAATGGCCCCATATTACCAAACTATTCTAGTGTAGGTTTCTTGGTTTAGTAGAAAGAATAGCCATCTAAGAATAAAAAGAATTGACTTTCAGTCCTCACTCTATTACCTACCATAGTACAGCTTTGGGCAAATCATTTAATGTCTCAGAACCTCAGTGTACTCATTTGGAAGATGGGAAAAACGACATCTGCCCAATCTACCTCATAAAGTCATATGAGGAGCAAATTAAAAAAATGTAATGAAAATGCTTTATATTTAGAAAATACTATTTTGTCACTAGTATTATTATTTCCTCTTGGTCATCTCTACCGCAGGGTTTCTCAAAGTGTGGGCTGGGGACCATTTGTACCTGGGTGGGACCACATAAAGGAGCCCTGGTGGCACAGTGGTTAAGCACTCGGGTGCTAACCAAAAGGTCAGTGGATCGAAACCACCAGCCGCTCTGTGGGAGAAAGATGTGGCAGTCTGCTTCCGTAAAGATTACAGCCTTGGAAACCCTATAGGGCAGTTCTACTCTGTCCTATAGGGTC
>NW_004444015.1:1204133-1237402 GCF_000243295.1 Trichechus manatus latirostris
GGGAGAAAGATGTGGCAGTCTGCTTCCGTAAAGATTACAGCCTTGGAAACCCTATAGGGCAGTTCTACTCTGTCCTATAGGGTCGCTATGAGTCAGAATTGACTCGAGGGCAACAGGTTTTGTTTTGGGACCATATAAAAATCCAGATTCCAGGACCCCACCATAGGCCTGCTGAACTCAGTTCTCTAGTGGTGGGACCAGAGATCTGTGTTTTTAACAAGGATCCAGGTCATGCTGATAGGCACAAAGGTTTGGAAGCGTTGATCTATTGCCCACTGAATCTGTGAGCTTTCATTCCTAATGTGCATTTCCGTAGCTCTGCCATTTCTGCCGCCTTTTCTCTGCTCTCCTTTTCTTTTATTCTTTCCTGTCATCTTTCCTGACCCTTCGGTTTTGCACCTGTGGAGTTTTCTGTAGTCCTCACCAGCTAATGAGAAAGCTCTCGTCTACTACAGTCATGTTCTAAACGCTGAAGTAACAGGAGGCAGAGAAGCACTGCAACGTTAATCGTCAGCTGAGATGGTAATGATTTGTAGTCGGTAATTTGGTGATTCAGCTTTGTCGTCTAATTTCAGCCTGTGAAACGTGAAGTGGGAGCTGTGTCTCTAACTCATATCAAATTCCCCAGTTCTTCCTCAACCAAATTGCCATTCTCTGTTGCAAAAATGATCATAATTAAAGGGCTTTTGACTTGCTTTGTTTATGTTAAGGTAGCTTTTAGAATACTAAAAATCTGGGTTAAGGTGTGTCTTAGTTTGCTAGTGCTGTTATAACAGAAATACCACAAGTGGGTGGTTTTAAAGAACAGAAATTTTTCTCACAGTTTAGGAGGCTAGAAGTCCAAACTCGGCACCGACTCTAGGCGAAGGCTTTCTCCCTCTGTGGGCTCTGGGGGAAAATCCTTGTCTTCGCTTCTGTCACCCTGCATTCCTCAGTTCCGGAGATCTCTATCTCCACTTGGCATCTATCTTCCCCCATTTGTGCTTGCTTCTCTGTACCTAATCTGCTCTTTTTCTATCTCAAAAGTGATTAGCTTTAGGACACACCCTACACCAATATTCCCTCATTTACATAGCAAAGACCATCTTATTCCCAAATAGGATTACATCCACAGATACAGGGGGTGGGATTCCAACACTTATTTTGAGGGGGACACAATTCAATTCATAACAACATGTAAGAACTTTTCTTTGCTAAATTGTTCTGGTTCTATATATCTACTCTCTTACTAGACATGGGATAGGAAAAACAAATTTCAGCCATCTATCTGATCAAATACTAAGTAGCCTATGATCCCAAGCGACTCAAAATTTGATATCTCCACTGGGTTTATCAGCTTCTTTGTCACATTTCAAAATGTTTCCTACATCAGGGTCAGAGAACATGTTTAATCAGAGTATGTATCAGCCGCTTAATGCGGAAGAATACAATCCCATATTCCATACTTGAAGGTCAGAAATCTCACCTGCTTGACCACTTAGAAGCCTTTTTGACAATGCTGCTGCAGAAATAGATCGATGCCTAGGTATTGGTGAAGTCTTAGTACATGCTACGACATGGATGAACCTTGAACACATTATGCTAAGTGAAATAAGTCAGACACGAAATGTCAAATATTGTATGGTCTTACTTATACGAAATATCTGGAATAGGCAAATGCAAAGAGACAGAAGTAGGTTAGTGGTTACCAGAGGCTGGGGGAAGGGCAGAATGGGAGTTAGGGCTGAAGGTGTACTGAGTTTCTGTTAAGGGTGATGGAGAAATTTGGAAATGGATAGCAGTGATGGTTGCAGAAATTATACATGTAAAAATGGTTGAAATGGCAAGTGCTTTGTTATATACAGTTCATCACAATAAAGAAAAATTAGCAACAGACTCTATGCCGAGTCAAGTCTTAGTAACTCCTATGAGAGGTCAAGTGACCTGCTTATCGTTCAAGCCCTGACTAGAGCATCTCCCATCCACCAGAGCCGGTTGACCACTCCCTCCTCTGATCCATCACTGCTTGTAGGCCAACGATCCTCACCCAGGGCGGCATGTTCGAGTCCCCAGAGGAGCTTCTAAAATTCCGGTGCCCATGACACACCACAGGCCAATGAAACCAGAATCTCTAGGAGTGGGAGCCAGGTACCAGCCTTTTTTTTTTTTTTGGTAATTGCTTTATTGAGATAGAATTCACATGCTTTATAATTCACCGACTTAAAGTGTACAATTTGATGGTTTTTAGTAATTTCACAGATATATAAAACCATCACCACTGTCTAATTCCAGAACATGTTTATCATCCCTAAAAGAAACCACCCATGCATTAGTCGTCACTCCCCATTCCTCTGCCTCCTAAGCCCCTGGCAACCACTAATCTACTTCCTGCCTCTATAGATTTCCCTATTGTGGACATTTCATAGAAATAGAATCATATAACACGTGGCCATTTGTGTTTGGCTTCTTTCAGGTATTTTTAAAAGCTTCCTGCATGATTCCAATGAAGTTGGGGATGAGAACCACTGATTTATACAGACTTCTATTATAGCATTTTTTGCCCCATGTTTCCATTTTTGTTTACATGTCTCGTCCCTTATTAGACTATGAGCTCCTTGAAGGCAGTGACCTTGTCTTATTTTTATTGTACTCTAAACACCTAGCCCAGTACTTGGCCCATAGTGGTAATTCAATAAATATTTGATTAAAAAATGAATAAGTAAACACATACCACCCTGTTACAAACACTTCATTTAAGGAGTAATGTTATTAAAAACTCTATTCTTTGTAAAAAAAAAAAAGACAAGTATTAAAATCTTACAGACTCCTGGTATGGCCTTATCCAAAGCCTATTTTGTGTCAGGCACTGTTCCAGGAACTTGAGATATTGTGGTGACCAGAACAGAAATTTCACATTCTTATGGGGCTCCAAGTCTGGCGGAGGAGTCAGATCATAAACAAGTAAACAACTGAACCAGATCATTTCCAATGGTAATAAGTGTTAGAAGACAGTAGAACTTAGTGGAAGGGACATGGACAGGGAGAGTGGGAGGAGAGAGCCGTTTGGACATCTGGGCAGGGAAGACTATGTCCCTCAGATTGATTACATATGCAAGAACCAGCTCCAAATCAAACTTTTAGACGGAATGTACTGAGTGCAGAGAAAATTGTTAATCAGCAATTGAAAAATAATGAAGGTAATTTAAAAAACATCACTGTGTGCAACAACAGCATGGTGTGGGGAAAGAACATTGGTCTAGCAATCCGAGCCAGTTCTATCCCTAAGTTTCCTACTACCATGGGCAGTAGGAAACCAACATATGACACCCCATCTTAAGCCATAACCCTTTTGTCACTAAAAATTTTTTTGATGGCATGTGTTTTCAGTATTGGAATGCATGCTTGCTAATTGAGTGTGTTGAAAATTTGGTTGTAATATGGATTTTGAGAAATATGATCTGGTAATACAAGCCACCAATAAGGTGAGTGGCACTCTGGCACCACCAATCTGTGGTATGACAATATACCAATAAGAACTAAATAGAGAATTTATTGTGGGTGCCTTTCCATTAGGTTACATACGGAACCTTTGGTTTTCCACATAGACACAGACAAACCAAAACAAACCCATTAGGGCTCTCTAAGTATCACACCGGAAAGTTATAATTATGCTTGCAAGCCTTCTCTCACAGAAATAAAGGGAAAAAAGGCAAAAGTTTACAAAACTAACACATCCAGGAAGCATTGCCTAATAGACTGCTCAACCTACACAACAATGAGGCTCCAACTCCAGACTGCTGAGCTGCATGCATTTCGAAAGCACCCACCTTGATGTTAAATGCATTAGAACCAGAATAAGGTACTACCTACGAGGTCCAGAGGCATAAACAGTGGCTGGTATACCTTTAAACCAATAGTAACTAAATAGTTAAATGGCCATGACAAAAGCAACATAGGGGCAAGGCTGTATTCCCACAGAATCCAGGGGAGGGCCCATCCAAATGACAAAGATTTCGCTTGAGTCCTGAACCAGTACTCTAGAATCCTACTTGTTGTCTAGTGGTACTATGGATGAAGTGTCCCTCTTCCCACTTCGTCAGGAATCTTCCATTATTGATTATCCCTTTCCTTTATCTTCAACTTCCTCTGGTCTGTTGGCTCTTTCCCATCAACATTTAAATGGACTCCAGTCTCTCCCATCCTAATAAACTCTCCCGGGACCCCACACACCCCTTCCATGTCACTGGAATTTTTAGCAGGAGAGGAAATAGATACAGGTGTCCGATGAAGGAAGTTAAGTAAAAATCTTGTAGCCCTGACTCTGAATGTGAGGATGAAAAGTTCCTATTCTCCAGACTCAAGAAAGGAAAAAAACTGCCTGTTCCTTAGTCATAGTTCAAGCAGCGAACAGAAATAACTAGACATGGTTTTAAACTACTGATCCCAACGAAAATAGTGTCAAAGTTGGGAGGGGCAGCTGGTTAGATTGGCATTGTCCTTGGTTTCCTCCATATTTTCTCATGAGTCGGTGGTGTTGCAAGCGCAGCCTTCCTAAGTCCCTAGTTCCTCAGTGTAACGGAGATCTTGATATAATACTAAAATCTTGCACAGAGCTTGTAACTAAATCACAAAGTATTGATCAAAATGCTCTTTGTACTCAAAGAGTTTGAGACAACAAAACCACATATAAATGCCAAATGATTTGCGGTATTAGACAATATCCCATGTTTTAAAACTACATGTGCCACAATTCATGTTTTCTATTTTTCTATTGTACTCAAGTTCAGTTGTTGCGTTTCTACTCATTTCTTTGTCGGTCTAGCTCTTTTTTTAAAAAATATTTTATTGTGTTTTAGGTGAAAGTTTACACAGCAAATTAGGTTCCCATTTTCCCACTTAACAATTTTTGTACAGATTGTTCCTTGACATTGATTACAGTTTTCACAATGCGTCAGCATTCTCATTATTTCCATTCTGTTTGTTCTGTTTCCATAGATCTAGCTTCTCTTTCCCTCTTTGCCTTCTCATCTTTGCTTTTAGGTAAATGTTGACTGTTTGGTCTCATATAGTTGATTGTTTAAGAGAGTACATTATTCACGGGTGATATTGTTTATTTTATAAACCAATCTATTACTTGGCTGAAATGTGACCTGCAGAAACAGCTTTAATTCCAAGTTCAAAGGGTATATTAGGGCAATAGACTCGGGGGTTCCTCTAGTCCCTGTCAGCCCAGTAGGTCTGGCCTTTTTTAGGAATTTGAGTTTTGTTCTACATTTTTCTCCCATTCTATTGGGACTTGTGTTCCCGGTCAGAATGGTCAGTAGTGGTAGCCAGGCACCGTCTAGTTCTTCTGGTCTCGAGTTAGAAGAGGCTCATGTGGGCTATTAGTTCTGTGGGCTAGTTTCTTCTCTGTCTTTGGTTTCCTTCTTTCTCTTTTGCTCCAGATGAGTAGAGAGCAATAGTTGTATCTTAGATGGCTGCTTGCAAGCTCTTAAGACCCCACACTCTACTCTCCAAACTAGGGTGTAGAATATTATCTTTATGAATGATGTTATGCCAATTGACTAATTTGTCCATGAGACTATGGTTGCTGGCCTAGTTTTTGAGCGATTTGTAAAAATAGTTACTTAATTTGCTCTGATCACATGTCATTTTTCTACCTTGGGCACCAGCTTGAGAAGGGGGAAATGTAGTGAATGGGAGAGAGAAACATACACACACACGGAGAGAATATTAGTGACTGGAGGACACAACAGCATTGTGTTTCTTGGTAATAATGTAGGGTATTGGGGTTCACAGCAGGAGAAACATGATAAAGAGCTGGACATTACTGTGTCTTGGATAAAAGCAGGGGTACTAGAGATGAAGAGTCATCCTCTGCTAAAAGAGTCAATCCTTTCATTTCTTTCAGGACATTTTGGAAAAATCCCAAGGTACATGGTATCCAAAATGGTTACAATACTAAAAGGAACAAAAATATTGCAATGGGGTGTGGCTAAATATTATTTTCCTCAAATATAAAGCCTATTAATAACTATAATTTGCTTGCTAGCATTTATAGCAACTTATATTTATAGCATTTATAGCAAGCTCAATATCACCTCTTAAAATTTGAAGTCCCCCCCTTTTTTTTCTGTATTTCCAGGAATATAAACCCCTGTAAAGGATGTAATCTAAAGTAACATATGAATATATGTACACATTTTCCGTCTGCAGGCCCCATATCTTAATTTATTAATATATCAAGTCATTAAGAGACATGACTGATTGGCTTAAATGATTAAGAAAATACAGGAGGAAACAATTTTGCATTGATAGAGAATGGACTAGAAAATTCAATAAGTCGCTTCCATTTCCAAGTTGATGATATATTTACAAGTGACATTACTAACGTTTGTGGTAATATGACTAAATTAATTATGAATAGTTAAGCCTTTATTTATAGCTTTTGTCATCTCCACATGTCTTAGGAAAAATTTTTATCACCCACGTTACAAACTGCCAGCCCATCTGATTTCTGCAAGGAAAACCATTGTTCCCTAGATGTCAAGCAATCGAATTAGCACACCCTGACGATGCCTTCCTCCTGAAAGCAAACAAAAGCTTTCCTTCCACAGCGACAAATCAACTTCCCATTGGATGCTGAAGTTATTAGGTACTATCTCAATGCCAAGGGAATGCTGCAAATTGGGCCATGACTGTGACTGTCTCATCTCTATGACCCCAGGACCCAGCACAGGGTCTGACACAGAGCAGGAGCTCTGTAACTGGTTGTTGAACGGTACTGAATGATGGCACTGTCCCTCCCCAAAATCCCTTGGATGACTACCTCTGCGCCAGGGACTATACTTCACAGAAATATATTTGCCAAGTTAGCAGAATATGAGAATAGGTCTAATGCCTTCCTTTAGGGAGCAAAACCAGAGCAAGTTCTGGGAACTACTAGCCAAGGATGACGTTCAACTGCCAACTTGAAGCACAGAACACCTCATGTCAGAATCACCTGGCCCAATCACTTAATTATACTGGAATAAAGATGGGTGCAAAAACAGAGACTGTATCACAAAACTTAGGTTGCAACCTACTGGACCTTTAGTTCACTGTTGTCTTTATATATTTAACAGAAGGTGTTAACTTGTCTGCGAATACACTTATTCAAATGAGCTGCCAAGACAGAGTCCCATAAAACCACAACATAGCCCCCTTCATTGACTTTTGTCAGTGGGATGTGCAGCTGAGTATGTATAATGTGATCTTATTGAGTCAGTTTTCACTGTACTTTTAATGTGCTTTAACTGAAAGAACACTGTAATAGGAATATAGCTTTAAAATCCTATACATTAAATCATGTAATCTAAAGATAACAACATCGAACAGTTCTAAGTCTCTTCATCATTCTAATTATAGTAATGTGTTTTTAAAAGGTCTTGAAAGGATGTATATAAATTTTCTTAGCCTGCCTCCCCAGGATGTGCAAAGAACAAAATGAAAACAACATTAATTTCCACTTGCTTGGCATAAATATTTGCTTATCTTGGTACAGGGCAATTTCATAGTGTTTTAGTCTTTGGGTGTCAAAGAAATTCCCAAGGTTACATACTTTCTGTTTCTGTCCCTTGATAGATGGCTTTCCAGCCTAGGTCAAAGTCAGCCCAATCCATGGTCCTACCATGATACTTTCAGTAGAGCACATAAGCAATGTCTTTTATTTTTGTATCCCTCATTGAACAGTATCTCCTCTATACTAGCAGCTAGCATTTCAAAGATGAAGCCTATGAGGTCTCTGCACTTGAAGAGCAATCCCTAACTTTATTCCTAATTATGACCCTAACCTTGACTCACTTAAGTATATTATTGTCAGCTGCTGTGGAGTCAACCCCCAACACATGGACACCCCATGCACAACAGAACAAAATACTGCCTGGTCCTGAGCCATCACCATGATTGATTGTGGATCGGACCATTCTGATCCATAGGGTTTTCATTGACTGATTTTTTTTTTGGTAGTAAAGTGCCAGGCCTTTCTTCCTAGTCCATCTTAGCTTGGAAGTTCTGCTGAAACCTGTTCAACATCACAGCAACATCACACTCCCACTGACAACATAAGGTGCATTGGCTGGGAATTGAACCTAGGTCTCCCACATGGAAGGCAAGAATTCTACCACTGAACCACCACTGCCCCCTACTTAGGTATGCAATCCCATAAATTACAATGAGTTTAAAAAAAAATAGCAAGTAGAACAATACATTATAATATGAATGTCAAACACTAGTCAAGAAGCTAATCTAGAAGTTTGGTCTAATAAAGGGATCAAAAACAGTGGAAAATACTGAATTCTAATATGTTTACCCTCTTTTTAATCTTCTCTCCAAGGCTCAGCATATGAAAATAGTCTTAATTCTTTTCTATAATAACCTGAAATTCTAAATTTGGCATAATGTGGGGGTTAAGAGCATGGATTCTGGATCAAACTTCCTGGGTTCAAATCCCAGCCATAAACTTGACTAGCTGTGTGGTCATGATTGAGCTACTTAACTTTACAATACTCTTGTTTCCTCATTGGAGAAATGAAGATAATAAATAATACATACCTCAGAGGGTTACATGAGAATTAAATAAGTTAATATGTGTAAAATATTTAGAACATGGAGTTTACTATTATCCTCATCAAGATTATTTACTCCCTCTCCCACCACCATTTTGATCTTTAGTTAATAATGACCCTTTGTGTTCATGAGATCATCCATCATTCCTTCATGCATTCCATAAACGTTTTCTTCAGTGCTCACCATGTCCTAATAACTGTGCTAGAAGTTAGAGTTTCAAAGACGAAACATACAAGGTCCCTGCCCTTGAGGGGCAACTCCTAACTCTGTCCCTAATCATTACCCTAACCTTAACTCACGCATGCGAACTCATAAATTACAATACAACAGGGCAAGTGCGAAAATGAATAACAT
This sequence comes from Trichechus manatus latirostris, assembly GCF_000243295.1. Taxonomy (NCBI): domain Eukaryota; kingdom Metazoa; phylum Chordata; class Mammalia; order Sirenia; family Trichechidae; genus Trichechus; species Trichechus manatus. Next base: position 1,213,074 of record NW_004444015.1, read on the forward strand.
GACTTGGCAGCCTTAGTCCCTCATCCTGACATTCCCTGGCTTTTTCCACTGTCTCTCTCACCTCTCTTCATTCAACAGATATTCATCCAACAAAATGTCTTGAGTGCTCACTTATGAAGACACCGTTTTAAGCAAATCTCTGCCCATGGATCTTATACATTAATGGGGGGGTGGGGTGGAAGATAGACATTGACTAAACAATAAGTAATTCCATAGTATGTTAGAAGGTTGTAAGTACTAAGGAAAAAATAGGGCACAGTAAGAGGATGGGAAGTATGGGTTGCATTATAGAGTGATCAGGGTGGACCTCTCTGAGAAGGTGAGATGTGAGCAAAGAGTTGAAGGAGCTATGGGAGGTAGCCATGAAGATATCTGGGTGAAGAGTGTAAGTGCTTCAGACAGAGGGACCAGCTAAGGCAAAGGTCCTGGGGTAGGAGCATGCCTGGTGTCTTAGGCAGGGTTCTCTAGGGAAATAGAACCAGTGATACACACACACACATATAGATACAGATATACACAGAGAGAGAGGGGGAGAAAGAGAGATTTACTTCAAGGAATTGGCTCACACAGTTGTGGGGCTGGCAAATCCAAAATCTGTAGGTCATGCAACAGGTTCTAGACTCCTGTTGGCTTGTGTCCCAAGATCCATTGGTCAAGTGATGTAAAGAGTAAGGTGAGAGTCCTGCCAATATATCTAATTCTAGTGTGGAGGCAGAACACACTCTAGGGAAACTCCCTTTTTGCTCTTAAGGCCTTCAACTGATCAATTGATTATAATACATTAGATCACATTACGGAAGATGATTATATTAGATGTAAGGTTATTACATTATGGAAGGTAATCTGCTTTACTTGAGGCCAAATGATTTAATGACATGTAACTACTCCGTAATAGCAACTAGACTAGTATTTGGCCAAGCAACTGGGAACTATAGCCTAGCTAAACTGACACAAAAAATTAACCATCACATCTGGTATATTCCAGGAACAGTGGGGTGGGCAGTGTAGCTTGAGTGACAAGAGTAGCCAAGGGAGAATAATAGGAGATAAGGTCTGAGAGGTAATAAGGTGGTTGGATATGCAAGGCCTCAGAGGCCACTATGACGACTTTTCCTCTGAAGTATAGATGGAGAGAGGACAGAAGCAGTGGGCTTGATAGGAGGTTATTGCAGCAATATTGGTGAGAGATGATGGCAGCTCGGACCAGGCTGATAGATGGGGAGGTAATGAAATGGTCAGCTTGTGGACTATATTTTGAAGGTAGAGCCAACAGGGCTTGCTGATGGGCTGAAGGTAGGTGTGAGAGAAGGAGAGGTGTCAAAGATGACTCTTGGAAGACTGGAGTTGTCGTTAACTAAGATGGAGAAGACTGGAGGATGGAGCCAGTTGGGGGCAGGAGTAGGGGATCAGGATTTCAGTTTGGGTCATGGACATGCTAACTTTGGAATGTCTCCTAGCAACTCCAGTGGAGAAATATTTCAAATCTATAGACATATCTAGCCATAAAAGCACTGAGTTTATGATGAGGAAAGCCTGTCTCAGGGACTAAGTTACTATGCATCCAAGAGAAAATTCCTTCAACTCTCTGGGTCTTATTTCTTTATCTGTAAAATGGGCATAGTAACATTTCCCCTGCCTACCTCACAAACTTGCAGAAGGCTTAGATAAGATTGTGGATTGTAAAATGTTTTATAAAGTGGATATCACTGCCCAGCGGTATAGAATGTGACTATGTGTCCATGAGAAAGTCTCTTCAACTCTCTGGGTCTCAATTTCTTTATCTGTAAAAATGGGCATAGTAACAATACAGACTCTTTTTACCTGAGACACCCACCCTATAGAGCAATCACCCAGGTTTGCCTGTGGTGTGCTGCCCTCACGCCACTTGAGGCAACCTTCCCCCTAAAGACTGGTCCCTCAGTGGTCCTAGATGGTCTCAGGGGAGCCTGTGTTATAGCCAAAGGACTTGGGGTGGACCCAAGGATTCCCATGGGGTTAGCAGGCAGAATGTGGCCCATCAGCCCTCTGTTCTCACCTGCCACTTATTCCTTCCCCATTATTTGGAGACAGCACTCAAGATAAGGCAGGGCGTGAAGCTGACTCATCACTAAACCAGAGGACCCGTACTGGAGCCAAGGAAGGCCAACACCAACTGGAAATGAAGGAAGTGCCACTTCCCTCATTTGCAAGCGAGAGCACTGAGGCTCAAAGAGCTGAAGGGACTTGCTTGTGGTCACAGGCACTTAGAGGCAAAGCCCTAAGGTTTGCTTGCTATCTTAAAGATAAAGGCCTTCCAGCTTTGGCCCAGAGGGAACACCTTTTGCCCTTTAGTTTGGTTAAGAGCCAGCCATGTATCTCTGAGAATTTGCAGAAAAATACACGTGCATCTGGAAGACCCTTATTCACTGGCAATAAATAGAAAGGATTTTTAGTCTTCGGAAAAATATCATTAGGTCTGTGCTCCACAGTTTCGTCTTCTTTTTTGGATGTTGGGTGAGGAGCAGACTGGGGTGGGGGTGGAGGGCAGCATGGCGACTCAACCCATGGAACGAAGCTTCAGAGGCAGGACGTTGCCTATCTCTCACCAGAGACCAACAGAAATAACTGCCTTCAGGGCCGAGATGTCAGACCGAGATTTCAGATGAAAGCACAGGCCAGGAAGTGGCTTCTGAAGCAATAGAAAGTCTATAAAGACAGCTTGCAGCCTTTCCTGTGTGTGTGTGTGTGTGTGTGTGTGTGTGTGTGTGTGTGTGTGTGTGTGTGTGTGTGTGTGTGTGTGTGTGTGCGTGTATGTGCACAAGCGTGTACACATGTTCAGGAAAGCAGGGAAGGGGTGGAAGGTAATATTGTTGGGTCGGATGGACCTGTTAGTAGATTCGTTCTACCCAGAAATAAGAGCTATTTTCCCTGGTCAAGTTACGCCAGCCTTTCAAATTTGATAGGATCTTAAAAATTACAGCAGCATCTATTCCTTATGGTGACTAAGTTGAATTCCCAAGATGCAGCGGGTGCACTGTAGAGTCCTGAAAAAGTTGCAGCAAATTCCGTGAGCACAGGAGCCACTGTGGACGCTATCCTAATATCAGACTCGAACAGCAACATAAGCCTTGGTTTGCCTTTTGTCCTTAATGCCGTTTTAGAGGTGAGTTGTCCGACACAGCCAAGTGTATGCAATAGCCTCCAGCATCAACTAATCAGCAGTGTCTAGAGGGGGGATTGGCCTGTTTCCTTTTCATAAAGCAGTGGATGGAATTACCTGAATTAGAGGAACAGAAGCACACAAATGAGTTTGTCTCGAAAAGCCTAGAAAAGCTGATCAGTCAGCTTAGAACAGGCTTCATTTCTTCTTTGCCGGGGGAGGCGTCTGATGAAACAACCCAATTTCCCAGCCTAGGACCTTGTACTCATCATGTTATTTTGCAGCCCTGCAACATAAAAGCTGGTCATAAAGCCGTGGTATAACATAATTTTTCAATGTATTAATAAAGATAAGTGAAATAAGTTCAATTACAGAATTGAGAGTGGCTTTAATTTTTCTTTATCTATAATCCTCCTGATTACCGTAGGAAGGATAGCATTATGGAATTGGAGATGTGGGCTTAAACCCTGATTCTGCCCTTTATTTGCTGTGTAACCTTGAGCAAGTGGCTTAACCTCTCTGAGCCTCAGTTTCCTTCTCTGAAAATGGCATTGACTTACGTGATAGCGTTGCGGTGAGGATTCAATAAGCTCACACTATGCGAGGCATCAGACTGCCTGGAAGAGTCTGTCCTCAGTGAGTGGTTGCTGTTTTTAATTAATATCCTTATTGGCAATTCTTTGGACAGAGTTCAACCCAATAACCCTGTCTATGGTTAAATCCTTACTTATGTCACAAAATACTGTAAAGCAACTATTTCCACCTTCCTGACTGGTGTCTTTGTTCCATCACTATCCTCCTCCACCTCCGCCTCCTGCCTTTGTTCTTAATACAGAATCCAGAGTATCTTGTAAAAACTCTTCTGCTTAAAACCCTGCCATGGCACCCATTTCACAAAAGTATAAGCCCAAGAGTCCTTACGAGGCCCTATAAGGCCCTCCTCAGCCCGACCCCATGACTTCTCTCCTCTCTCTCATACTCACCTCCTGGCTATTCTCCAAACAGACTAGGCAGGCCCCTGCCCCAGGGCCTTTGCACTTGCTGCTCTTGCTGCCTAGAATACTTTTTCCCAAAATAGCCACTTGGCATGCTCTCTTGTTTTCCTTAGGACTCTAATGCCACCTTATCTGTGAGGTTTTCCTTGGTTAGCCTACAGAAAAGACCGCCTCCCCACCACCAGCTCTCCTGATTTCTCTGCCTGGATTTACTTGTCTCCATTGTAACTTATCATTCAACACACTATTCGATGTTTTTGCTTATTTGTTTCTTGCCTCTCATTCCAGCAGAATGTAAGCTCCTTGAGGACAGGCTCTCCTGTCTGTTTTTGTTTATTGTTCTAGACTGAGTGCCCAGAACAGCGCCTGGCCCATAGTGGACATGTAATACACATTTGTTAAGTGAATGGTTAGCAAAAGAACCAAAGAAATTGCCTACATTATCTTTCAGAAAAGTAAAAAGTAACCATTAACAATATGAAACTGGCATTGCAGAAATTAATCCAATAAGCATTAAAAGCAATTAACTGGCCAAGCAGGGACAACTTATTGCTGATCAAATGACATGTATGAAAATGATGACAAGGCACAGGATTAACTTAATTGAATTCCGTGAGACCCATAGCTAGGCACAGACACCCTGATGGCCAGTGTTCTGAACTCAAGGAGAGAGTTGGGTCAGTCAGCTAGTGGTTCTTTCTTAAGGAAAACAGTTTTCAGTGAGAAGAGCTACATCTCCATAAGGAGGCAGGAGGCCTTGCTCCTCAAAGTGTGGCCCCAGAACCAGTAGCCCTGGCATCAGCTGCTAACTCCGTAACCAGTTGCCCCCGAGTCAACTCCAACTCATGGCAACCCCATATGTGTCAGAGAAGAACTGTGTTCTATAGGGTTTTCAATGGCTGATTTTTCAGAAGCATATTGCCAGGTCTTTCTTCCGAGGCACCTCTGGATAGACTAGAACCACCAACCTTTTGGTTAACAGCCAAGCACATTAATCTGTTTGCACTTCCCAGGGACTCAGGTAGCTCCTTAGAAATGCAGAATCTCAGGCCCCTCCTGAAACCTTCAGACTTGAGATCTGCATTTTTTACAGGATCCCCAGTGGATTCTGCTCCCATGTAAGGGCTCTTAAACACTCCATTCTGCTCCTGTGTGCAGACAGATCCCCTGGGGATGAGGAAATTGAGGCTCAGGGAGTACGTAGAGGACAAACCACTGATTCTGGGATCAGGCCTCTCCATTAGGCTGGTCTTCTCCCCTGCTCCCTCTGCATCTGGGCATCCCACCTCCAACTTGGTCTTCTGTCCTGTTGTACTCTTCACTGGATGTCTTCCCTAGCCTCAGGCTCATAGACCCATCAGAGCCACCTTACATCCCACCTTCTTAAACCTGTCCTTCCTTCAGTGCAAGGTGAAGTCTGGAACACCTCCTGGAATGAGGTGAACAAGAAACTCAACATCAGCGCAAGTCAGCCGATGCTGCTGGCACAGCCATTTTACATCACTTGACATGGTCATGTGTGTGTGAGAGCGTGTGAGGGTATGTGAGCACGTGAGTGTGTGAATGTGTGTGAGTGTATGTGTGTTAATGTGTGACTGAGTGTGTCTGTCAGTGATTGTGAGTGTGCATGTGTCTGTGTGCATGTGTGTGAGAGTGCATGTGTGCATGTGTGAGAGTGTGTGAGTGTGTGAATGTGTGTGATGCGTGCAAATGTGTTTTAGATGAATAGGGGTACTTCCTGTAAGCCAAAATACTATACAGACAAATTAGGTGGTGCCTATTCACTTCATAAAGTCCCAAGGTGGTGCAAACGGTGAACACCTGCTGCCGCTAACCAAAGGTTGGCAGTTCGAGTCCACCCACAGGCATCTTGGAAGAAAGGCAGTTCGAGTCCACCCACAGGCATCTTGGAAGAAAGGCTTGGTGATCTACTTGCAAAAAATCAGCCACCGAAAACCCTACGGAGCACAGTTCTACTCTGACACAACTACTACTCGGAATCAACTCGACAGCAACCGAGTTTTTTCTTTTTTAATTCACTTTACAGAAGGACTCTTAAGTTGGACAAATCATGATAACAGTTCTTTAATTAGCAAACTGAGGGCATTGAAAAAATATGATTCAATCGACACATGATATTTCAGGAACAAGAATACCACACAGCATGAGGTATATGGGACACATACATATATTAGCACATAGAAACTCACATATCTAAATAAGGCAATACTTGCCTTGCCTAATTCAGGTGATTGTTATAAGGCAGGGTTAGCAAACTTCTTCTGTAAAGGACCAGGTAGTAGATATTTTCAGTTTTGCAGGTCACGTGGTCTCTGTCGCAACTACTCACCTCTGTGGTTGTGGTGTAAAAACAGCTATAGATAATATAGAAGCAAACGGGCATGGTTGTGTTCCAATAAAACTTTATTTACAAAAAGAGGTAGTGGGCCGGATTAAGCTGATGGGCCGTAACTTGTTGACTCCTGTTACAAGGATTAAGGAGTGTATGCTCAATGGAATACTATGTATCCATTAAAAAGACTGAGATAGAGCTCTGGGTATCGGGATGGAAAGCCATCCAAGACCTACTGAGATAAGTTTAAAAAAAAGCATGTGCGAAACTTTTTTTTTTTTTTTTTTTGTAAAATAAACAAACTATATATGTGCTATGCTGAGAACAAGGTCTACAGGAAATAGACTCTAAGCAGTTAACAGAGACAGCTGTCTCCAGTGGTGTGGGATTGTGCGGACCGCCACTGTCAATATTGTATGTTTCTACAGTTTTGATGATATTTCAAAGAAGCAACCACATGCATGTAATCAGAAAAACAATATAGCTATTTAAAATAGTATGCACGGGTTTTGCAAAATTGGAAAGCCTCTGTAAGTGCTATTATTATCATCATCATTATTGTTGTAATAATTATCATTTTATTATTATATAATTTGCATGCCCATTCCTTCTATCCTCACCACTCACTCACACACACATACGCACACACACACACAGAGTAGGTGGCCCAGAAATATATGCACTTACTGTACGCACTTACTGCTTGGTGCATAAAGGGTCTCTGGATTAGCACTGAGCATTGGAGTTTGTTTTCAGGAACAGCGAAAAGGTTGTAGCTTCAGACACAAAGGCCAGTTAATAAGCCCCACGCTACTAGGTGTTTATTAGAAATGTCAAATTACATTACAAAGGTGCTTGCTGTTGGCCAAGTTGTGTCATGCCACATTTTGAAACAATTTTTCTTCAGGGTGGCATTAAAAAATAAATGAGACATAGATATCAATTGTTTGGGGTAGAAACAGAGAAGAGATGGAAATGCTCATTTGTTCCTACACTCAGGTTAGTCTGTGTTCATCCACTTTCACCAGCCCACCTGGGATGCTCAACCCTCCCCCAGGCCCCTCAGTGACTCATTTTTGAAAACTGACCCACTGTTCGCGGTCCTCCAGCTTCAAGAAGCACTTTTCATTTCTACATTCCATGCATCCCCACAGGTGAAAGGACATATTCAGAGCAGCAATACCATGCCCCCTGATTGCTTCAGTGGCAAGAGCACTGGACCAGAAGTCAAGGGACTTAGGTTTTAGTCCTGTCTTTGCCACTTGAGCAAGTTCTCTCCTCACTCTCGTCTATCACATCCTAGTCACTTACTACCTATGTGATCCTGGTCCAATTGTCTAACCTCCCTGTGCCTCAGCTTCCCCAGCTATAAAATGAGGATAGTGTAGCCCTTTCTTCATAGGGCTATCGTGTGGATTGAATGTGCTTCTGGCCCACAGTGGGCATTCAGCGAATGTTAGCCATGTTTACCTAATGCTTGCTTTTTCTATAGCCCCTTTCAGTTCACAAAGAGCTTCAGTAATCATGCTCTCATTTATCCTCACAATCTTCTGGGAGGTGGTAGGACTAATGTCACCACCTTATCCAAAGGAGGAGACTGAGGCTGAAAGGGGGGTCACTGACTGTCCCAAGGCCATAAAGCAAATGTACAGGCGCAGAGACTATAACCTGGGCTTTCCCCTCATACTCTCTCTGCTCTTCACATTCAATCCATAGATATTTCCCTGCTCTGCTCTGGGGATAGGGAATCTGGCTCAGTCCTTACCCTGGAGGAAATCACAATTAAAGTGGAGAGAGAGGATGCTGTAGTTCTGTAGATGCTGTAGATGCAACTAATTACCACACAGTGAGATGAGTAACATCAGAAATGTGCTCAACATCCTGTGGGAAGCCCAGATGAGGAGTGGCGCTGGCATAGACCATCTAGAAGGCCCCACTCAGATAAGCCAGTCTTTGATGCTATGACATGAAAATGCTTAATTTTTTTTTTAAATCTTTTCAGAAATATCACTAGAGGGAAGAAAAAAAGATTAAAGACAATTTAGCTTCTGGAAAGCATTCCGCCCCACTCCATATGTGGGCTGTACTATTTTCCCATCACCCTAATCCCCCAAAGAAGGAAGATTAAATCGGTTGGTTTATAACACACATCCTACCCGCACTGGAAGGTCTCAGGGCAAAGGGAGAGTAAGTGCCAAGAGACTAATGTCCAAGGGGTGCTCCAAAAATAGGCAGACCCTATGTTATGGTGGAAATAAAGGGCACTGTGAGTCAGGAGACCTCAATTTCAGTTGTAGCTCCGCCAACCAACTCACCGCATGACTGTACATGAGTCATTTTCCTCCTCTGGGCCTCAGTGGCTCTATCTATCAAATGAAGCCTTTAATTTAGTTGGTTCCAAAGGGCTTTTCCAACACTAATGTTATAGGATACCACAATACCCAAGAATTCCTCTTTAATAATGGACCTTTTATCTAACAGCATCCTGGAAGATCATTTCTCAACCTTTTGGCTAAGATCCACTGTAAATCTGAATTGCACCTGGAGGACATTCTTGGGCATATAAAGGAGTTACAGCAGGAACCACTAGGCAATAGGACAATTTCCCACATTTATCTCTTTTTAGGGTTCCTTACTCATCAGTTTCTTCTTTGTACTTTGGGTTAAATTAAGGGTGTCAGTTCTATTTGTCCCAAAACAATGTTACACACAGTAAAGAAGGAAGGTTTCATCCTTGCAACTGACCATGTAAAGACACCTACACATTAAAACTCAAACTCAACCAAGCTGGTGGCCCAATTGAGCTTACATTTGTGCACACATATACAGGCACCAATCTCTCTCTTCTCTTTCCCTATCTCCCCCCCCCTTCCATCCTTTCCAATCCCCCATTCCATGCCTATCCATATTTAAGATGTGATCTTGCCTTCCAGTTAAATACCACCAACATTCTTAAATAATACTCACTACAATTAATAATAATGAGCCAAACCCATTTCCCTCTAGCTAAAGGGGTTGGGTTATCAGATGCCTTTCCATCTCTTTTCAAGGGCCTCCCTTCATGGCTGCTCTCAAAGAATTACTCACCTGCACGCCTTGATCTACACCAGCCAGAACAAACATCTCTTGCAAGTAGAAAATCTGGTTCCAGGGGCCCCCATGGCCACCAAGGCTAGATCCCTCCAACACAGAGGTTCTAAGGTTAGCTTCTCTCCCTGCCCTGGGCCCAGGCCCCAGGTGGGTAGACAGGGAAGTGGCCATGGGAAGAAGGACTCTACTCAGGCATGCCATCCATTGGCTTCCTGTCCCCTCTGCTCAGTCTGCAGAGGTTGCCCCACCTTGTACCTGGTGCCAACAATGAGGCAGCCTTCCTCCATAGTCCTCAGACCAGGAAAGGCAGCCTTAGGACTCCTACCATAAGCACCTTTTCTTTGCCCGCTTTCTTCTTCCTGTTTTGTTCTCCTTTGGTTATTTTTCTTCTTCTTCTTTTTTTTTTTTTTTTTTTTGTTCTTGTTCACTTCCCTATGCTTTTGACAATCTGAGCTTTTCAGGAGAGTTCTGTTTCCAATTTCTCCCTGTTATGTCCAATTACTATCACCTTCATCAGCACCATCAACATCACTCACATTTCTTCAGCACTTATTATGTGCCAAGCACCAGTCTAAACTTTTACTTCCATTATCCTGGATATTCCTTACCAAGTCGCTAAGAGGGGAGATGCTATTAGCATCTCTGTTTTGTAGATGAAGCAACTGAGAGTTTACATTACCTGCCCAAGGTCACATAACTAATAAGTGACAGAACCAGGATTCAGAACCAAATCTGTCTAGACACCAAAGCTCACACCCTTCACCACTACACTATATGGCCTCAATTACCATCAGACCACGTGGTCAAGAAAATACGGGCCCCAATATCCTGGTTTAGATTTATCCGTGGGCTTCATGGGCATTTTCAGTCACATCAGAGAAATTTGCTGAATGAAATCCAAAATGCCTTAATTAGAACCATGTGAGACCTACAGTAAGAGAGCTATAAAACTTTACTGAAAGATGTTTTCAGAAGAGGCTTGAATAAGTAGGGAGACATACCACGTTTCTGAATTGGAAGACTGAACATTGTGAAGAGAAATCAATTCTCTCTTAAATAATTTATCATTTTAGTCGAACCCTAACAGGATTCTTTTGGGGACTTCACAAAATAATTCTAAGATGCAGTTGGAAAACAAATGGGAGATAATTGCGTAGGCAATTTTGAAAGACAAGAGGAATGAAAGGGAATTAGCTCTATCATATATTAAAATTTTTATTTATACTCCACTGCATTCAAAATACATGTTATAAATCTACAACTATTAACTGCTGGGATACTGGAACAAACATAGACATATAAATTGATGAAATCATGCATATCCCCCACGCTGATCTTACTATGTATATAAAACTAATATATGATAAAGGATATATCTCAAATCAAAGGAGAAGAAACAAATTATTGAGAAATGGTATTGACAAGTGGTTAACTCTCTAATGGAAAAATAAATGAAATCTTTGTTACACACTATCAAGTAAATTCTAGATGAATTATTAAGTTAAACGTTTAAAAAAATCAAACCATAAAACCAGAAGAAAACAGTAATAAATATTTATCAGATCTATAATGGGAATAGGAATTTCTAAATTTAAAGTAATGGAAGAAATCATTTTGAACATTAGTAAATTTGACTTTATATAGATTAAAAGCTCCTATAAAAAAATCAGCCAACCAACCCATAATCAAACTTGAATGGCTGTTTGTAAACTGATAAAAATATTCATAATAAATTTTAAAAAGGATTACTATCTTTAACATATAAATCATTCACACAAATCCATAAGTACAATACTAATACTCTAACAAACAAGTGGGCAAAATATTTTTAAAAAAACATTCACTGTATACAGACTATATTTAGAAAAAATATGCTAGGCACTAGGGAACATCAGAGCCCTGGTGACGCAGTGGTTAAGAGCTATGGCTGCTATCCAAAAAGTCGGCAGTTTGAATCCACCAGCTGCCCCTTGAAAACCCCATGGGGCAGTTCTACTCTGTCCTACAGGGTTGCTATGAGTCGGGATCAATTCGATGGCAACAGGTTTGGCTTTTTTTTTTTTTTTTTTCAGGTAACATCAAGTTTATAAGAAAAGTTCTCCTTGAAATCTATAGGGATACAAACATGAGAGAGAACAGCACAACAAAGTGTTACAGTTGCTGTGATAGAAGTCTGAATGAGGTATAAGTAGAACACAAGGAAGGTAGTGGTTGATTTTACCAAGGCTGGGGAATCAAGTTTCAAGGAAGAAGTGACTCTTGACTCAGTCTTGAAGGATGAGTAGATGTTCCCCAGCTGGACAGGAGATGGGATGTAACGGCATTCCAGAAAGAGGGACAACTGAAGCAGACACAGAGACGTGACATGTGTTTGTGTGTTGAATGGGGGTGAGACTTTCAGCTGAAGCCACTGAAGTTTTATCTATGGGCCATAGAATGGCAGAAATTATACTTTATCTTCAGGCAATGGAGAGTCCAAGAGATGTAAGCCGGCAATACTGTGAGCAAATATGCAGTTTAGAAAAAAAAAACTCTGGCTGCAGAAGAAAGGATATGTTGAAGAGTAGAAAGGCTGACGGCCCCAAGATCAGTAGGGAGGCTATTAAAGCAATCTAGGCTAGAAATGGTAAGACTCTGATTTAACACAATAGCATTGGTGATGGAGAAGGGCACAACTCTAAAGATGTTAAGGACAATCCATAAAAGATGAACTCCAAGTGACTAATATGGGGGGGGAATGTAACACTTATTAGTAATCAAAGAAATACAAACTACAATTTCAAAAGATTCCATTTTTCAACCTATCATATTAACAAAAAATTTTAAACATAATATGCAATGCTGACAATGTTGAGGTTAAACATACTTTTATACATTTTTTAATTGTACTTTAGATGAAGTTTTACAGAACAAATAGTTTCTCATTAAAGAGTTAGTACACATATTGTTTTATGACAATGGTTAACAACCGCACAACATGTCAACACTGTCCCTTCTCGACCTTGGGTTCCCTATTACCAGCTCTCCTGTCCCCTTCTGCCTTCTAGTCCTTGTCCCTGGACTGTGTGCCCCCATTAGTCTCGTTTTGTTTTATGGAGCTGTCTAATCTTTGGCTGAATGGTGAACCTCGGGAGAGACTTCATTACTGAGCTAAAAGGGTGTCTGGGGGCCATACTTTCGGGGTTTCTCCAGTTTCTGTCAGGCCAATAAGTTTGGTATTTTTTGTGGTGAGTTAGAATTTTGTTCTACATTTTTCTCCAGCTCTGTCTGGGGCCCTCTGTTGTGATCCCGGTCAGAGCAGTCAGTGGTGGTAGCCAGGCACCATCTAGTTGTACTGGACTCAGTCTGGGGGAGGGTGGTAGTTGTGGTCCATTAGTCCTTTGGACTAATCTTTTCCTTGTATCTTGCTCTCTTCATTCTCCCATGCTCCCAAAGGGGTGAGACCAGTGGAGTATCTTAGATGGCTGCTCACAGGCGTTTAAGACCCCAGACGCTACCCACCAAGGTAGAATGTAGAACATTTTCTTTATAAACTGTGTTACACCAATTGAGCTAGATGTTCCCCAAGATGTACATTGTTTTAATGACCACTTAAATGCCAAATAATATGAAAACGGTTACATTAACTATGATATATCCACTGGTCGGAATATTGTGCAACTATTACAAAGATACTTTGAAAAATTTGTGATTATGTGGGTAAATGCTTATGACATAAGCATCCACAGTCGCGCATTCAGTCAGCACTTACTGAGCACCTACTATGCACCAAGCATTGGGTAGAAGCTGGTTGTACAGTGGTGAGTAAGATATAAATGGTTCTCATCCTCCTGAAGTTTACTCTCTTATGGAGGAAACAGATGGTAAACGGCAAAATAAATAATCTATTTAAACTAAATAATAACAAATGGTGAGAAGTACTGTGGTAGAAGGAACCAAGGTGCAATGATTAAGAATAAGAGATAGGGTGGTGTGAACCTACCAAGATGAAGTCACCAGATAAGGTAACTCTGAGGTGACATTTTAACAGAGACTTTGGAGCCCTGGTGGCGCAGTGGTAAGAGCTACAGCTGCTAACCAAAAGGTCGGCAGTTTGAATCCACCAGCCACTCCTTGGAAACACTGTGGGGCAGTTCTACTCTGTCCTATAGGTCGCCATGAGTCGGAATCAACTTGACAGCAACAGATACAGAATGAAAAACAGTTGGCAATGTGAAGACCAGGAGAAATGACAGTCAAGGCCAAGGGAAAAGGAAGTACAAAGTTCCTGAGAAGGAAGAATACAGGGTGTATTTGATTAACTGAATGAAAATCACTTGTTGTGACAGGTCTTGTTCCCACCTCTGTATCCACCACATATCTTCTCCCATCACCCACAGGTAACTACTTTCATTAGATTTTTTATGAATCATTTCAGAGTTTTTATGCAGATGTAAATATATATTCTAGTTTTGTCAGTAGGGAACTATCTGAGGATTTTTATCATGTAACATGATTTCTCTTTTGAAAAGATGATTATGGTTGCTGTGTAGAGAATGGGTTGGAAGGGGGCAAGAATTAGGAGGCTGTTGTCATATCCAGGTAAAAGATATTGGCTAAGCCCAAGGAATAGCAATGGAGATATAAACAAGTGGGTGAATTCAAGACATGATGTGGGGTGGGATAGGCAGGACTTGGTGATAGATTGGATGTGAGAGGTAAGGGAAAGGGAGGTATCAGGGTGACTCCTTAGATTTTGGATTGAGCAGCTGGATTAAGACTGGTACCATTTGCTGAAATGGGCAAGACTGGAGGAGGCAGGTAGGGGCAGGAATTCAAGACTCTGTGCAGAGCTGTTGAGCTTGAGATGTTCATGAAACATTCTAGTGGAGATGTCAAGTAGGCAGCTGGACTAATGAACCTAGATCCAAAGAAGAGGCTTGGTCTATAGATAGAAATTTGGGATCTATCTGCATCTAAATGGTACTCGAAGTCATGGCAATGGAAAAATCATCTAGAGCATGAATGCAAAGTAAGAAGAGAAGAGGGGCCAGGCCTTAGTTCTGCAGAATTCCAACATTTAGTGGTCAGATAAAGGAGGCTATGCTATGTTGACAAAGGATACTGAGACCAAATGCGAAGTGAATCAGAGGCAAACTTGGAGAGTGTGATGACAGAGAATCCAAGGGAAGTAGTATTTCAAGGAAGAGGAAGTGGTTGACTATGTGCGCTGATGCTACCAACCAACAAACCAACCTGTTGCCATCGAGTGGATTCCAAGTCATAGTGACCCTATAGGACAGAGTAGAACAGCTCCATAGGGTTTCTGAGGAGTGGCTGGTGGATTTGAACCGCTGACATTTTGGTTAGCAGCTGTAGCACGCTGTAGCTCTTAACCACTGCGCCACCAGGGCTCCAGGCACTGATACTGGTGGATCAAAAAAGATGAGAACAAAGAATTTTAAGTAAAACATCTCAGAGTACAAAATTGTAAACATCCTTAGTTATATATATATGTGTATGTGTTTATGTAGTGTATAGACACACACGCATACACATAAATATACATCCATATACATATATATACCTATATACACACATATATACACATATTCACATGCATATATACATATGCATAGACAAATCACTATGCATATAAAATAACTGAAAGGAAAATGCTTAAACTATCAATAATCAACTTTCAGAGGTCAGATGATGTGATTTCTCCAATTACCTCATTTTTCTATATTTTCCTAGTTTTCTATATGAATATTTATTACCTTGGTAATAGAAAAACTGCATCAAAAAAAAGAGACTTCTTAGCTGGCCTTGAGATGGCCCTCACTCGGGAATATAAATGTAGTATGACAAAGGACCTGCTAGAAAACTAGGAAAATTGCTTCAGTTTGGGAGCGGAAACTCGCACCTTCAGGGAGGATTCTCAAACAGGTGCGTGCTATGCGGGTGGAGTGTGGGAGCAGGTGAGGAGAGGTTTAGCGTGGGCTAAGAAATCTGGTCCTTCTGCAAGCAGCGCTTTTAAAGTGTCTATTCCTTTTTTCTGCTCTAACTTCATCAAGATTTACACCACTGTGGCTCTTATCCTGACATTGAAGCAGCGTCGGACAAATTCTCTTCAATGTAAGCAAGATAAGCTTGGAAAATTCAACTCGAGCTGTCTGTTGGGAGCAGCCTCACAATTGGCATCACACTAACCCCTTGTCCATTGTGGTCCTCAGTGCCTTGGTGAAACACTGAGTTCCAAGGATGCCATTCGGAAGGCAACAGCCCTGATATACTTGCGAATTTCAGTCTTGCTCCTTTTCCAGACACACAGCGGCCATTGCCCTGACCAATCCAAGACAATATTCCCCAAACACATGTGGAAAGTGCCTCTAGTTATCTCTTCAGACAGCCATAGAGCTGCATTTGGCTAGCACCCAGTCAAGGAGGAGCGCTCCTATTCAAGCTCCAACTTTCATTTCCCAGAGCAGTGACTGCCAAACTTGATCAGTGCCCAGTCTACTTTGGCAGAACAGAAAATCCTGCAGACCTTCACCCAAAGCTCTGCCATTGCCAACATCCCAAACACCCACAAGAATCAATGCAAGGACCAGCACTGCTGGTATGTGGTGGGGGAGGTGGCTTCCTTCCTGCCACCCTCCTCCTACCTCACCCTTTCTCAAGGTACTTTGTTTCAGTGCCACAGAAAACGAACACACCAACTTACTACACGAGTTGCGGTACGGTGGGGGGCTGTGCTCTAGAGTTTGAGTCAAAATCCTGGCCCTACTACTTGGGCTTATCATTTCACTTTCTGAGTCTCGGTTTCTTAATCCATAAATCTGAAAGCATAACGTCTAATTTACAGGGGTCCTTGGAGTATTAATAACAATGACAGCTAATGTTTGCTGGGGACTTACTCTGAGCCAGGGGCAGCCTCAGGCATTTGACTTACCTTCCCTCCTTCACTCTTCTCAACCACCCTTACAGGTAGGTATTTTGTTTCCCTTTGGACAAGTGAAGAAATGGAGGCTCAGCCAGGTCAGGTGCTTTTCCCAAGGGTGCACAGCTGGCATGAGGCAGAGACAGAACTCACACCCCAGCCTGGCTGACGCCAGAGCCTGTGCGTGCTCTCCACTGAGATAATGGGAGATCAGCGGCCTTGTCAGCTGTAAAGCACTGAACAAAATAGGATTGTTTGAATGGCTATTTGGCATGTTCATTTTATTCCTGAATGTGGGCATAAAAACACAGAAAATATTACCTTTAGGAAGTGGCCCCCTTAAAACTGGAGTTGATGTAAAGAGAAATGATTGACTCTTGTTCCTCACCTTCTAAACTCTCCTAGGCGACGTCATGCTTCTCCAGACTTGAGCTACCCCAGTTAAGCACCAACCGCTTGCTGTTGAGTCAATTCTGACTCATGGCGCCCCCACGAGTGTCAAGTAGAACTGCACTCCATAGGGTTTTCAATGGCTGATTTTTAAGAAGTAGATCACCAGGCCTTTCTTCTGAGGCACTCTGGGGGGGACTCGAGTCACCAAAGTTTCAGTTAGTAGCCAAGCACATCAATGATTTGCACCATCCAGGGACTTCACCCCAGTTAGGGAAAGAGCTTTATTTGTACTTTTAGGCCAAACACACCCCATGTAATACATTCCCCAATGTAATGCTGATTTCAGTTTCCTTCCATCAGCTTTAGATCTTTTTCTATTTTGTTATTGTCTAATCTGTCATTTTCTAGGCTTGGCGAAAACTCCTGCCATGGTTTGTTCATTCACAGGAACCCAGTGTCTCTAGGAGCCAGCGACCCCTGTACAGCACTGTATTTATACAAGCGGAATGCCTTCGGTTCTCTTTTCGCTTCCTAGACTACCTGCAACGCACCCCAAGACAGGAGACATGTAGCTCGTTGAATTTGCATATGCCTTGAATTAAGTTAGAAGATAACTTCAGGGTAGTTCAAAGGCCTGAGTTGAACACTAAGTCCTAAGTTGTAAATTTTAAATCCTTGCCGCTTTGACACAATTTTCTAATAACTGAGAGACAGGCTGCAACTGAACAGCATCCACAGTTGGCTTAATGAAGTTTAGGGAAATAGGCTCATTAATGCAGCTTTGGAAGAAGCTTCCATTTTCTACATCGCAAGACATGAGTTTTACCATCTTTCAGCACTAACATGAAAATCGTTTCGATTCTACCAAGATGCCAAGTCACAGAGCGTGTGGAATTCGGAAGTTCCTCTAATTGCTTGTAAAATGCAATTGCCATCTGATTGGTTCTTGGTATGGGATGGCCAACGGCATCTCCCTGACTGGGACTGGGAACTGGGCACTGCTCTACGTATGTGTTGTAAGTAAATGGTAATGAAGAAAAGAAAGAAGGGACAAAAAGGTGAAGTGAAGGCTCCCAAAGAGCAGATCATATTCTTGCCGCTTAGAGTGACACTTGGGGCCTGCGTGTGCCATCTCGTTGTTTTCCGATTGCTTCCGAGGGAAAGAGTCACCTTAGTAAATCTCTTGTGATTTGAAGAAGTGAGCAGACTAGTTGCAAATGTCAGTCCAACCAGGCAGTTATTCCTGGGACGAATGATGAGAGTCACACAGTCACAGTTTGCATTTCTGTTGTTGTTGTTGTATGCCACTGAGTCAATGACGACTCATAGTGACCCCGTGAGACTGAGTAGAACTGCCTCATAGGGTTTCCTACGCTGAAGTCTTTATGAGAGCAGATCACCAGCTCTTTTCTCCTGCAGAGAGGCTAGTGGGTTCAAACCGCCCACTGTTTGGTTAGCAGCCAAGCGCTTAACCATTGCATCACCAGGGCTCACACGTAAGATCTTTTGAAAGCACCTTGCAAGTCCTCTCTCATTTGAAGCAATACAAAGCAAAATGGAAAACCCTGAGGATTTTTCTTGCCCTTGTTTAAAATTCCTAGAAAATATTTGGACAGGATCTGACCCTGAACTTGCACAACTCACCTCTCTCGCTTCCCCCCCAGTTCCCATTGGATCCTGTCCTTTGTATATTGTCCATGATGGATTTTTTGCATTAATTTTGATTTTTTTAAATATTGCATTAAAATAGTGTTTATCTTGATTATTGAGGGTTTTTTTTAGGGGGGTACCCTCTTCAATTTTGTGCTCAGGGTGAGTGCCTCATCTACCTCACCCTAGACCTGATCTGACCTTGACTCTGGGTAGTGCCTGGTGAGAAGTATGAACGGAATAAATATCTGTTGGGGAAAAGTCCAATGGGCGTAGACAGAACCAGGCCTACGCCACTCTGGTGCAAGGATAAGTATCAGAGCATGACAAGGAGTGAGCAGTTGACCGTGTTCATTACAAGGTGATCCAGCACATAGACAAGGGCACCACACAGAAGCTCTGCAGGCCCCAACCACCTGGGCAAATGCACTGCAGGAGGGGGAAGGTGGGGTAGGAAAGGGAGGCACAGAGCTTATGGTCGGTAGTTGAACATTACTAATGCGACAACCAGAAGCACCATCCCAAGAAGCCAAATGCACATTTTTTCCAGGAGCTAGGAGTGGATCCTGTTGTGACTGTAATGCCTGTCCCATCTTCTGTGTGTCCCTGCGTGTGCAACTGGGTATGGCCTGGTAGCAGTCAGTGGAGATGGGGCTACAAAATGAAGAGGAAGAGTGACCAGCTGCCCCCTGTGGTCCTGGTTTGGGGGCCTATCCTGCTACAGCCAGCCTGCTTTTGGGAGGCCTCCAGTACACTTCTCTTGATCTGTTCAGACCTTTGCTTATCTGGAGTGGCGCAGCTCCACAGCTGAGCAGGTACCTGTAGGGTTTAGCTGGTCATAGATGGGCAGGGACGGTCAACCTCTTTCAGGATGGCTGTTCTATTCTGTCAAAGCTGCCTGATTGGAAAAAAAATGAGCAACTGACTGGGATGCAAACTCAGACCACGTACAACAAAAATTACTAATGCAACTGCCTGCCTCTAGCAGGATCTTTACTGGGTATAATTAAACTTAGAATAGAAATAAGGGTCACACAATATTAGCCATCCCACTGAGAAAATTTTCATAAGATCCAAAAAGCAACATGTGTTTTATATACAATGAAAAAAGATCATAAAATAAGAGCTTCAAACCTGTTTGTTCCGATTCGAACCTCTGCTGAGAATGTGCCTTTCTAACAAGTTGCCTACTGAGAATGTGCCTTTCTAACAAGTTTCCAGGAAGTTATGCGTAAGAATCACCTGGAGATCCTGTTAAAATGTAGATTCCAATTCAGTATATCTGGGTGGAAATGCAAATTCTCAGCAGGGGACTTGTTAGAAATGCAAATTCTCCGCAGGAGTTTGAACCTGAACAAACCGATTGGAAGCCTTGCATAAAATACTTAGAAACCTAGAAAATCACCAGTTAAAACCTCTAACTGCAACACTTTTCAGACATGCCACATTGGAATTACAGTTAAGTTGGCCAGAGTTCTTCCCTATGGCAGAAGGCAATGGCAAAGGACTGGGGAGGCAGCTTGGGGTCATGGTAAGTATATAGATTTTAAGTAAAATAGATGCAGACTCCAGTCCCAGGTCTGCCACTATCAGTGCATAAGGCCTGGGCTACTTCCTACATTCTCTGAGCCTCTGCCTCCTCATCTGTAAAATGGGGATGTTACCCACCTCACAAGGCTGTTAAGAAAACTAAATAAAATGCCCTATGTAAACCCCAAAAAACCCAAACCCAGTGCCATCGAGTTGATTCTGATTCATGATGACCCCACGGGGTTTCCAAGGCTGTAAATCTTTACGGAAGTAGATTGCCACATCTTTCTGTAGAGCCACTGGTGGTTTCGAACAGCTGACCTTCCGCTTAGCGGTCGATAACTTTACCCACTGTGCCACCAGGGCTTCTCTCTATGTAAAGCATAGACCAGTAATGCTCATCTCCCCTGCCCTAGCCTCCATTTCCATCCACCAGCGAAAGGAGACAAAGGAAAGCATGTGATAGGATCCATTTGTGGAGGCTAAGGACAGTGTGTTGAAAAGAGTGTATGATCCCTAGCTATTTAACCCAGTAAACATTTGATTAATTAAATAAACTGGCAAGCACTGTAGAGTTTAAAGTTGGAAAATAGCCTCAGGATTTCTCGTTCTAAATGGCTGATTGAGGACACATGTTGACTTCCCTGGTCTGCAAGGATCCATTCAAATCACAGTAAAGATATACTGGGAAGCAGCATAGTGTATTGTTTAGGACCAAGTACCCTGGTGTCATTCAAAATACATAGGGGAGAAGGCTGAAGGGAGATAGGAGATACTTTATTTGGCAGAGCTCCTGAGAGGCTCCAAGCTCAGGGTCAGCAGGTACTAAGAGCAGAAATGGGCTGTGGGACACAAATCAGGATGGTCACATTGGAGCTCTGTCACTGGGTAACAGGGCTAGCTGTCCCCTCCACCTTCCCCATGCATACAGAGTAACTGGCTACAATATTTGCTCCTAGCTGAATCCCAAGAACTGTTTCTTAAACAGACTAGAATATTTGCCTGTGGAAGACCAATAGTATGGGTATTGCAGCTAGATGAAGAGGAAAGGTACATAGTAGGATGATGATATGCCTCTTCCGGAGGGGAAAAAAAAAGTAAAAGCATCTCCACCAAGGAATGAAATACGCTAAAGTATTCTACTTCCAAGAATAAAGTTTGAAATATTCTATCCCCAAAGTAAAGACCTCCTTACTTTAGCACTTACGTTGAACAGTCCTGAGTCAGCCTACCTATTTCTCACTAAGACACCTAAAGAGAACCCTCCTGGTTGACAGGACCAACTCACTTCCACAGAATCTACAATAAATATTCCCAATCCAGAGAGACACCTTTTGGAGAAATGTATACATACAACTGCAAAGGAAACCCATGTCAGCTACAGTACTAATCAATGTAGTTCTTCATTCATAAATATAAATGGTCAAAGATCACCGAATGTGTGAGCAAACCAATAGCATGAAAGAGAAATAAAGCAACTGACTCCAGAGGAACTAGATAATGCGAGAAATAGACTAGAAGTCACGAACAATCTCCTATGAAAAATAAGCAGTTACAGAGTAAGAAGGAGTTTGGAAATTAAAAAAAAAAAACTACAGAATTAAAAACATATAATGGCTAAATAAAAGAATTTTGACAGCTTAATACAACAGATGGAAAATATGAGGGAACGAAAAGGTCAGAAATACGCAGTATAGATCCAGAAGTTCCAACACTGATCTAATAGGAATTCTAGAATGAAAGAAATAGTATTGTTGTTGTTAGGTGCCATCGAGTCGGTTCCAACTCATAGTGACCCCATGTACCACAGAATGAAACACTGCCTGGTCCTTCGCCATCCCCTCAATCATTGCTATGCTTGAGTCCATTGTTGCAGCCACTGTGTCAATCCATCTCGTTGAGGGTCTTCCTCTTTTTTGATGACCCTCTACTTTACCAAGCATGATATCCTTCTCCAGGGACTGGTCCCTCCTGATAACATGTCCAAAGGATGTGAGACCAAGTCTTGCCATCCTTGCTTCTCAGGAGCATTCTGGCTGTACTTCTTTCAAGAGAAAGAAACAATAGAGGATATGATAGTACAAACATTTCAGTAGATGAAGAAAGACAGGAGTCATTAAATACAAAGGGCCCTCAGGGTTATGAACAAATTTGGAAACAGACAGTGGTGATGGTTGCACAACATGGTGAACGTAATTAATGTCACTGAATTGTGCACTTAAAAATGGTTGAAATAGCAAGTGTTTTGTTATATATACTTCACCACAATAAAACTTAAAAAAGAAAGGCTCCGAGTGCCAAACAGGATTTTAAAAAATAACTCATACTGACTCATGTTGAAATTTCAGTTCATGAAGGATGAAGAGAAAATCACTTGGCTGCCAGGATACCTCACTGATGGTGGTTTCTCACCTACGGCATTAACCATTCCTTCTTCGTCTTCTTACCACCTTTGCTGGTTACTTATCTCCAAACTTTACACATTGGAGTGACCCAGGACTTAGTCCTTGGTCCTTTCTCTTCTATCTCTACCTACTTCCTAAGCGGGATCATCCAATATCATAAATTTAAATACCATCTATAGGCTGAGGTTTCCTATATTAAGACTCGGAGATTTTAATTTCCATTTATTTTTTAGGGGTTAAAAAAAAATTCAAGAATGTATGCCAGAAAAGTAGAAAATAAATTCAAGAAAGAGAAAGTCATGGGATCCAGGAAATAGGGGAACTAACCAAAGTAGGAATGAAAAAGCATCCCAGAATGACAGAAAGCAATTGGTCCAAATCCAAACAGGAAGTTAGAAGGATGCTTGGAAAATATCTTCAAAAAGAAATAAAATTCTATCACATCAACTGTATGTGTAAGAACTTTGAGGATTTTTACGATGAAAAGAAGGCAAATGTCTCTTCTGTGAGAAAGAAGGGAGGGTATTAGAACTCTGGTTTAAAAAAAGCCTCATAAAACAAAACTATGGTTCAAATATGAAGCAAACTAAAATATGGCACTTTTTGAATAACTTATAGAGAGTAATAAAGAAGAATCCATTTGATCTTGACGCCTCTTAATGACCTAGGATTAGATTTCCTTCTCTATGAATTAGATTTATTAATAAATTCTTATTGAGCAGCAGATATTATTCTAGGTGTTCAGGTGGTAGGACTGGACAAAACCAGAAAGATTTTCTATCCTCATGAAGCTATCATTCAAATGGTGGGAGACAGATGATAAGCAAACAAATAAGTAAACAAGACTTTTTCAGCTTGTTCTAAGTGTTATGAAGAAAATAAAATCAGTGACCAGTAGTGGGGCTGTGTGTACTATTTGAGACTGGGTGGTCAGGCAAGGAGGTGATATCTGAGCTGAGACCTGAATGATAGAAAGAGCCAGCCAGAGAGGGAGTGAGGGGCTAAATTATGTAGGACCTTGCAGGCTATGAGAAAAAAAATTTTTATTCTAAATACAGCAGGACATCATTGGAGGGTTTTAAGCCAGTGGGGGTTGGGGGAGGAGTGACTGATTCTTGCTTTAAGATCACTCTGGCTACTCTCTGGAGAATGGAGTCCATGTACGAAAACAAGAATAGAAATAGGGAGACCAGTTAGGTGACTGTTGCTAGAGTATGATACAAGAGATGATAGTGGCTTGGATGAGGTTGGGAGGAGTAAAGGTGTTTTGAACTGATCAATTCACGATATATTTTGGAGGAGCAACCAAGACACCATGCTGGGTAGAGGTGGGGGTGGGGGTGAAAGTCAGAGAGAAATCTGAGATGACCTCGAGGTTTGGGGCTTCAGTAATTGATGGGTAGTGTTTCTTTTGTCAGTTTGGCCAGTGGTTTATTGATTTTGTTGATCTTTTCAAAGAGCCAGCTTTTGGACTTGTTAACTCTTTCATTTAATTCTGCTCTAATTCTTATTATTATTTCCTTCCTTCTGGTGCCAGAGGGCTTCTTTTGCTGCTCTTTTTCTACTTGTTCCAGTTGTAGGGTTAATGTTTTGTTTTTGGCCCTTTCTTCTTTTTGGATGTGTGCCTTTATTGCTATAAACTGACCTTTGGGCACTGCTTTTGCTGTGTCCCAAAGGTTCTGGTAGGATGTGTTTTCATTGTGATTTGATTCTATGAATTTCTTTATTCCATCCTTAATTTCTTCTATAACCCAGTAGTTTTTGAGCAAGGTGGTGTTCAGTTTCCATGTGTTTGATTTTTTTTTTCTTGCTTTTTCTGTTACTGATTTCTGCTTTTATGGCTTTATGGTCA
>NW_004444015.1:1237502-1247067 GCF_000243295.1 Trichechus manatus latirostris
TTTGCTTAATTTCCTTCCTAATTTCTTGAAGAGTTCTGTATATTAATCTTTTGTATTCTGCCTCCAGTAATTCCAAGAAATTTTCCTCCTCTGGAAAATGTCTAGATTCTTTATTTTGGGAGCTTGCTGAAGCCATTATGGATTGCCTCTTTATGTGATTTGATATTGACTGTTGTCTCTGAGCCATCAATAAGTTGTTACATTTATTTATTTTATGTTTTCTTACTGTGTCCTAGCTTCTTGTTTGGTTTTGATATGCCCAAATAGGCTGCTCGTATGAGGTAATTTGATTATTGGCACCTTTGAAGCTCTAATGTCCTGTCACCAGGTGGTGAGATCTGTTACTAGGTATTTGAGCTCAGGAGTCAGCCCACTCCTTCTGCATGGATTCAGCTCAGGTGCCCAGGTAGATGGCCACCAAGTGTGTGGTGTAGGCTCTCACTTACAGTCCTAGACAGGCATGGGGATTGGTGTAGGCACAGGTATCTGGCTGCAGCAGGGGGACACACTCTGAGTAAGGCAGAGGGCTGACGGCCACCCCTAGTGTCCAGGAGGAAGGTGTGTCCCTGTTCCCTAGAGTGCATAGGTGGGTGGGTTTTGCAGCAGAACTATGAGCACCTAATGCTGTTGGCTGTAAGGACTGGGTGGCACCTCTTATTCTTGGGCCCCTCACACAGGTGGCTAGGTGGTATGGGTAGAGCCACCAGTCCTCAGGCCCTTGATGTGGGTAGGTGAAGACCCTGCTTAATGGGCAGAGCAGTGTCAAATGCCAAGAGCCTGCCACTTCACAGCTGAAACAGTTGAAGTTAGACTTCATGTATATACCCTGTCACACTGCAGTAATGAGGGCCTATGCTGTTGAGATGGGCCCACACAAGTCTACGCAAGAGGAAAGGCACTCAAAGTCTGTGGATCCCTTATGCCTGTGCCTGGTCAAAGGAGCTGTGCCTACCCTGGGTTCCTGGCTTAGGGGAGCTGGCAGCTTATTTTTTCCCCTGTTTGTTAATTTGTTCATTCTCCAAGGCAGGGAGAATGGCTCCGGGTGTGTGATGGATCCTACTTCCGGCCAAGGGAACTCAGCAATTGCTGAAGCCAGTCCAGGACCCAGTGCAGAGCAAGGAGCAGGGAGGTAAATGGGAGAGAGGTTTTTCCCTAAGGGGGGTGTTTTTGATGCGTGTGGTAGGCTGTACGCAAGTACTTATCTTTTGCCGATGAGGGCTGCTTCTCACTCGTTCTGGGTGGTCGTGTAGAGTCTCTGGGGCTGTGTCTCTCCCGGTGCGGAAAACGCGCCTCCCGAGCACGGCTGCTTGCCTGCCTTACTGCTCACGCCCAAGCTGATCAGGCCTGAAGGGCTCAGGCTCTCGCTGGGTCAGGTCTGGCAACTCCTTGCTGCTTCCAAACCATCTCTCCCTCCCCCTGCCACTCAGTCCAGTTCATCAACTCTGCCTTTGATGTTCAGGGCTCCCAGATTGCCATATATTATCGAATCACTTGTTTTTTTGGGTCTCAGTTGTAAGAGGGTCCACTGGAAGTATCTGACTACTCCGCCATCTCGGCCCTGCCTCCTTTGTTTTCCATTTTTAAGACTCAATCTATAGAAAAAGTACAGAAAACGTAATTCTATTAGATCAAACCACACAAAATTGTTAATATTTGACTACTTTTGACCTACAAAATGGCAATTTCATATGGTTCAACTTAGTAGTTACAGAATAAATTGTAAATGTTATAAACCTTAACAACATAAAAGTAATAACATAGGAGGCAACAGTCAAGGGGATGAGGAAAAAATGGAGGTAAGTGTGGATGTGCTAGTTTCCTTAGTTTACAGGTAGTGAGTAAAAAATAGTATCAAAATTTGTCAAAACAAGAAATAGAACTGTAAGTACATGGTTTAAACTTAGAAAATAAAGTAACTAAAAAAACTTTAAAATATTATACCTAACAAAATCAAAAAGTTGAGGGAAGAGGAGATATGGAAGACAGTGTAGTTTGCTAAATTTCTTATCTATCATAGCAACAGAAAATACAGTCAATAGGTAATAACTAAAAAATGGCAAATCAAGAAGGAGCACTAGACTATTTATGGTGACATCTACCAGAATCATTAAAAATAGTTAAAAGCAACTTCTCTGGGAGGGGAAGAAGGAAGGGAGACTTTTATTTTTTATTTTAAATCTGTTATTATAATTTTTCTTATATATATTATTTTTATAATAATTACAATAACAATAATAACAACAAAAACAAAGAAGAGATAGTAACAACCTCCACTGGCTATCTCCACCCTCTCCAAAATCATCCGGTGGGTTACCGGCTGTGCTATCATTGGCTGGCTGTACTAACAAGCAACAATCCCAGATAGCTTCTTGTGTTATCCATACAGATGCACACAATCTCCAAATGTGAATTCTAAAATGAATTCTACTATTTAAAAATCTGGACCACAAAATTCCCCTGAGGCTGAGATATCTTTTGTACCAAAAAGAATAGATAAGAATCTGAAGTTCCTGATGGGATTTTTCAGTCTCCACCCCAAAGCAGATGGCCACTGTGTTAGAAGAGCTGTAGTACAAGGTGAAATTGGTAAAAACCCAAAGGAAGTTTGTCCTCATGATTTCTAAACATACTTATTACAAATTTGAAAATTACCAACCCCTTAAACCAAATTTAACGGAAGACTTAGTTCAGTTTCCCAATATTGGTTTTGTGACACTTAAGAGTGCCTCCAATTATCTTAAGGGGCATTGTGAAATTCTACTCCCTCCCCCTGAAAATAATTTGCATTCACTTTAATCTTAAATATAACAAATATAAGTCATTCATTTTATTTCAGAGAAATGGAGCTGGGATGGAAAGTTCTTAGAATAAATGATTCAAAAAAAAAAAAAACCCCGTTGTCATCCAGTTGAGTCTAACTCATGGCGACCCTATAGGGCAGAGTAGAACTTCCCCACAGGGTTTCCAAGGCTGTAAATCTTTACAGAAGCAGACTGCGACATCTTTCTCCCACGGAGCAGCTAGTGGGTTTGAACAGCAGAGCACTTAACCACTGTACCACCAGGGATCCCTGAAATAAGTGATAGGTTATCTCAAGTACAGAAGTGTTGGGAATCCCAGACTCACATCCTGGTTTGGATTTATATGAACAACTAAGTGTCCTGATCATCCAGGAAACTATTTATTTGTGGTACTAGTTCCTCTTTACTATTCAGATACTGTTCTCATCAGCCTCCTCCTCATTTATTCCAATCAGGGGCTGCTTTACCAGATTATATAAGGGCCCAAAGATATATTTTTACCCTTCACATTGAACCCTACCCTTGGCTGTAGACTAAACAGAAGCTTCCATAGGCTCTTTGATAGATGTTCAAATTTTTTAATATATTCCATTTCACAGAAGGAAATGAAAATTGGACTTCCTCCTTTCTCTTAATACTGCATGGAGATCACCTACCTCTCCTGACAACAATGGTGTATCTGCCTTGATATTTCTGTTCTATCCTTAAACAAGATCACAAGCCCATAATAAATTAGAAAGACTGCCCTGGTGGCACAGTGGTCAAGAGCTCAGCTGCTAACCAAAAGGTTGGCAGTTTGAATCCACCAGCCATTCCTTGGAAACCCTATGGGGCAGTTCTACTCTGTCCTATAGGGTCGCTCTGAGTCGTAATCGACTTTTTTTTTTTTTTTGGTTACAATCAATCTCTTACCCTGAGGCTAAGTTCTTCCAAGGGGATCAGCCTATGTTGGATAAAGAGGAATTACCAACTTCCAACTCTCCCTTCTGAGTTTTCAAGACCATCTTCTCAGCTGTGTTATAAGCATCTTGCTTGTTCTCCTGGTGAGACAATTTCTCCATTACCCCTGTGCTCAGATGTTTCCAGATGGAGCAAAATCACAGTGAATGAAGTCATAGTAAATGGTCTGGTTCCAAACAGGTAGCACTATTTCCCCCTAACTCCTTACTTTTTCAATCTTATAATATTCTGAAATTTCTTTTAATAGATTACCAGGACTGTGAATTTTAGCTCCCAGAATGCTAGGAACGATTGGCTAGAAACCAAAGGCAAGGGGCATTATACCCATTTGTTTTGGAACCAGATTTGCTCCCCGCTCCCTTCCTGGGTTTCATGCACATGTTTCCTTGGTACATAATGCTTCCAGTTTTACAGGGAGCAGTTCTGATAACTCATCTCTGTGGTTTTCAATAGCAAGCCTAAAATCTGCACCCTGTGATAACCAAGTCCATCCACAGCAGCCGAGTCAGGGGTAATCCAGCTGAAGTCTTAAAAACTGAAATATGGCTCCTCTGGGCCAGTAAGATTTTAGACCCAACGGGCCTGAGGTGGGAGCAGGCTTTTAACTGGTACATCCTGTTAGAAACGGAATCAGGCCGATGCATTAGCGAGCCGTGCGCGCCAGGCCCCCAGTGAGACACTGAGCTCCAAAGACACACTGTCACCGCATAAATGGCTTTAAAAATACGTGTTTGGAAAAGCACCAAGATGTTTTAGTCACCTTATTATGGCAAAACGAAGCCATTTTATAGCCCTAATAGAGGAAGGAAGCAGCAAGACACAGGCCAAAAACCACTCAGCAGGTCATATAAGCAAGCAGAAAGCAAACACCGCTGTCAGGTGCCGGGAGTGGGCTCTCATGATGCCAACTATCACACCCTGCTCTTTCCCAACCAGGAGCCTTTCAATCCATTGTGTACTGCCCCGAAATATGTTTTCCAAGAGTATTCCCCCAATTAAATGTTTATGATATTTATCACTTGGCCTATTAAAAGAGGTTTTTTTCAGCATCCACGCTAGGGATGCCAAACCACACCTCAAGAGCATTAGAGGGCTGTATAGATTCAAAAATATGCTTTGCTGTGAAAATTTCAGTGTATCCTCAGGGGTGAGGCTGTGGGGTGGGAGAGAAGAAAATAGTGGGCCTTTATTTTGTTCCTTCCCAAGATAGAATTTTTGAACACTGTATGTTCTCTAACTACAACTTCCAACAAGGACGAACTATCTTTGGAGTAAAATAACATTCTGGGTGTTTTGCTAGCCCAGGGTTTAGTAACATACAATTGCAGCAGTCAATAGCAAGAAAAATCAATCTCTTGAAAATTGACAGACAACACACACACACACGCACACACACACAATGCAACAGAGCCCTATCCAGTATATGAGCTCAAACATTTCAATCTAAATTAATCCAATTAGAGGTAATCATAGTGGATCATATTAAACTAATTCTCGGACAGGAAAGATTGTAATTTTAAATGGCTCCATAAAGCACTAATGAAAAAAATCATTTATTTCAATTAAGGAGGCCCATAACCAATACCTAAAGGTCAGTGAAAAACTGCCAGGGTGGAGATTTCTCTCCTCCAGCTGAACCCCGGCTAAGCCATAAGAGCCCAGGGTTCTGAAGCAAGATCCGCCTGTGATGGGATTGAGCGTGCAGCCGTCGATCATGCTAGACTGAGCGATGGCAGAGCTTAGTAATGACAGGAGTGATTACCTCTCAGGGTGGATATAATACTACATTTCAGGACTTAGGTGCATAACTACTTTTCTATTATTACATCTCCCTTTTGTACTTGATGTATTCTAGTCGATGGTTCTGTAATTTCCCAAGCAACTCCAGCTTCTGTAAGAAGCCCTCCTAATAACTGTGCCTAACCTCTTCCTTTCCTCCATGGAATTGAGAGCTACCAAGCATGAGACAAAAGCTGTTTTGCCTTTTATTCCCCAACCCCCTATTTAATGGGAGGGAAATCCAAGCAACTTTCCCCTTTGTGTTAATTATTTCTGAAAGTTGCCACAAAGTGATAGCTTGCCAGGCCCTATAAGCTAAGCCACCTTTTCACCACCCAGCAGGTGGCTATTTACATCTTGATTCTAGCCCAACTTAGGAGACCTGGGTTCTAGTGCTAAATGCTACCTCTGCCTTGTTGGTCGTGTGACCTTGGCCAAGTCATTTCACTAGTCTGAGCCTTAGTTTTATCATCGGTGAAATTGGTGTGTTAATACACTTGTTGTTCTAGGGCCCCTCTAAGGTGACGTAGGGAAGGCTGCTTCAGAGTTGGGGACACAGCTGGTGGGTCCAGCTTCCTTACTCACTTTTACTGAAGCACCTCTGCTTGCATCCATAGATCGAATGGGCCTTCACATAGTTTTAGTTTTGAAAAGAATTCAGCTGCCAAAATCTTTAAACCACTTGCCTTTAAGGTCTAACAATCTATGATTCGATGAATTCATAACTTCTACACCAATAGAAGAATCAAACCGGGTAAATCTTGTGGAGAAAACATCAACTTGCAAAGCAAGAAAGGCCTCGCATTCTACCCATTACCCATTGCCATCAAGTCGATTTTGACTCAGAGCGACCCTATAGGACATAGTAGAACTGCCCCATAAGGTTTCCTAGGCTGTAATCTTTATGGAAGCAGACTGCTACATCTTTCTCCCATGGAGCGGCTGGTGGGTTCCAACTGTCAAACTTTTGGTTAGCAGCCGAGCACTTAACCACTGTGCCTCCAGGGCTCCTTCCCATTTTTTAATAGGGGAAACTTACTATTTGGACATGGACAGTCAGTTTGCTTTTTGTCTCCATATACTATTGCTAGGTGATCTTCTGTTGATTCCAGTACACAGGAAGAATATTTTTCGCTTAAGAAGCTGAAGTTTCTGCTGTACTTCCTCAACAACCACTTGAACCCTTCATAAATCAGCCTACTCTTTTCGCCCTTTCATTCCTAGTGCCCCTTTTCTAAACCGGCCATATATATGTACGCTCTATTTTGTAAATGCCCAATCTCTTGTCTCTGTCCAGTTTACAAGCCAGAAAAGGTAGATGCTTGAAGATAGCAATGGCAATTGTCATTGGTTGATGTGACTCATACTGGGGATGAGAAAGAGCTTGAAGCGGGAGGTTTCTATTTGACCACAAGATTCCAGACAAGTCATTTAATGGCTTGGAGATCCTCCATATAAATCTGAGGGAAAACTAAAGGACGTTCACCTTCAACAAGTCTTATTTGATAGTATCTTACATTCTAAAGGAAACAGGGCTATTCACAGAGGCATTCTATTTTATTCATCTCTCTGAACGCATACACACCTATTCAGAGATATACCTGTATTTCCTACCTCTGCATATGATTACTTTAAATCACCCCGCACATAATCTCTCTTGTACCAAAAGGATTGATTAAGGAGTTTCCTTTTCAGTGTAACTGTTAAATCAGCCGCTTAGTCAAGATCTTGATGCAGGATGTAACAAGTTCCTGATAGAGTTGTGTTCCCTTCGAGAACAAGTGTTTTTTCATCACCTTCTTAGTCACCTAATTTGACTGAAATCTAAGATCTTAATGCATCAGTCTTGTTAATTCTCTTGCCAGTACGTAGGAAATTGAAGCAATAAACCACAACTTGTTTGTAGTGGTGTTAACATTATTAAGTACTCAGCTAGCTGACAAGAGCCCCATTTTTCCATTAAACTTCAATAGCAGCTTCATGCATATTGAGCTCTTTGACACTTTTCTTATTTTCCCCCTGATGACTTGTTTGAAAAGTTGACCTCCAATTCACTACACTCCGCTTCACTTTTCGCATAATCAACGTTATGACATGTTGGCTTAGCAAATTGCTATTATCTTTTTATTTTATTGTCTTTTTGTAAACACCATTCAACTGCCTACTCTCAATAAGGACACATATAGCTTTTTTGTCCCCTCGTTATGCGAGTTGATGGAACTGGACCTTGAAATTGCAGTACTGAATTTCACAAGATAGTATTTCAATGGTTAGGTATTTTTAAAAATCCTGTATGATTTATTATTGTTGTTGTTAAAATTAAGAGCTGCTGTGGGAGTCATTTGCCATTTCATCCAATTGATTAGTTTGCTCCAGATGCAAAAAGCTTCAATCTTTAAAGGATACAGTGGCCTTTCTGCCAGAGAATGCTATGGCCCTGACATCAGGGTCACTCTCATCACTCATGCCTTGGACACAGCCACTGTATGGCATGAGAACAGACAAAACAAGTTGCCTATAATCTCCATACCTAGTCTACTGGAGATTACTTGAAAACTGCTGGACAAGTATTCAACACTGTGTCTTCACATATTTAAAGCCCATACCTATAATCTTTCTCCCAAAATTAGCTTCCCTGCTAGATCCACCCCCCTCCCTCATTTCTGCCAATGGCACTTTGCTGTTATCCTCTAGAAATCTTAGAATAATCCTTGTTTCCCCCATTCCCCTCAGCATCAATCTATCCAGTCATCAGTAACTATCCATTTCTTCTTTGCAATCATTTCTCATTCTATTCCCATTGCTCCCACTATTGTCCGGGTCTTCATTACTTCACTCCACAGCAGCCAAACTGGTTTTCCTGGCTCTAGTCTTTCACCTAATATGTGCTATTAACAACAGCCAGAGTTATCTTCCAAAGACACCACTTTGTATGTAGGCCGTTAGTCAACAAATATTTACTGTGCTAGGCGCTGAGCCGACAGTGATAAACAAGGGAGGCATGGTCCTTTGACTCACTGAGCTTATAGCAGGGAAGCTAAACACTAACATTCCTCCCTTCTCAAAACCTTCAATGGCCCCCACTACCTAACACTTTGAATAAAGCGTAAGAACTCTTAGCATAGCATCCAAGGCTGTCCACAACGTGACCCCAGACTACTCTTCACCTTTATTTCCTACTAGTACGCCCATCAAACCCAAAATCAAACCTGTTGCCATTGAGTTGATTCTGACTCATGACAACCCCATGTGTTACAGAATAGAACTGCTCCATAGGGTTTTCTTGCCTGTAATCTTTATGGAATCAGATCACCAGGCCTTTCTTCTGTGGTGCCACTGGGTGGGTTTGAACCGCCAACCTTTAGGTTAGTGAACGAGCACAAACCATTTCCACACCCAGGGACCTCTGCTACCCTACAACAGCCCTATATTCATTATTGATTGTTCATTATTCCCTAAACATATAAATGCTCTTCTCACCAATTTAATCATGCGTTCCTTGAGATCATATACTCCTTGGATACTCAGCACTCAGCATGGAACCTTCCTTACGATAGAAATTCAGCAAGTGATTGCTCTTGTTAAGAATTCGTTTTACATTCTACTCCCTCATTCTGAGTTAGATGTCCCTACTACGTGCTACACTAACACCCTGGAGCCATCCCTGTCCTTATACTTATCACACTGTGTTATAATTATCTATAACCTCCACTAGAGTATATTTAGCTCACAGAGCGCACAGTTCCTTCCTTCCTTTTTTGCCTTTGTTTCCCCAGAAGCTAGTACGGTGCCTGAAACATAATATGTTCTCAATAAATTAATGGATGAGCAAAGCAATGAATGAATGTAGAAATAACCTTGCCATGGTGAATTACATGTTCTCTGGAAATGATGGATAATCAGGTAACTAAAGATATCCATTTACATGAAAATCAGAATTGTTTCATCAGTCACTAAGATATTAGTGCTAAGATATTGTTTAAGTAGGCAAAAGGAAGTTTGCATTTTTCTTGAAATATTCATTA
>NW_004444015.1:1247167-1248655 GCF_000243295.1 Trichechus manatus latirostris
TTTGTTTTATGTATTTTGGAGCCCTGTCGTTGGGTGCGTAAAAATTTATTATAGTTATTGTCCCCCTGGTGTATTGACCCTTTAATCATTGTATAGTGTCCGTCCTTATCCTTTGTGGTGGATTTTACTTTAAAGTCTATTTTGTCTGAGATTAATATTGCCACTCCTGCTCTTTTTTGAGTCTTATTTGCTTGATATATTTTTTTCCATCCTTTGAGTTTTAGTTTCTTTCTTATTTTTAAGTCCAAGGTGTGCCTCTTGTAGACATCATATAGACGGATCGTGATTTTGTATCCAATCTGCCACCCTCTGTCTCTTTATTGGTGCATTTAGTCCATTGACATTCAGCGTAATTATTGATAGGTATGAGTTTAGTGCTGTCATCCTGATATCTCTTTTTGTGTGTTGTTCACAGTTTCTTTGTTCCACTTAATTTTCTGTTCCGAGTCGTTTTTCTTTATGTATTTTCTTTTCATCTTTTTCATTGTTGTTGATTTTGTGTTTGCTGAGTCTTTACATTTTTCTAGTTTTTTATTTTGACTTGTAGGATTGTTACTTTCCTTTGCAGTTACCTTAATATTTACCCCTATTTTTCTAAGTTTACACCAGTCTTTTATTTCTTTATATCGCCTTGACTTCCTCTCCATAAGAAAAATCTATGTCTACATTTTTTGTCCCTCTGTTTTGTTTTAGTGTTGTCATCTTTTACATATTGATGTCTCTGTTTCCCTATTTTCAGTGTTTTGGCTTTGATTTACTTTTGTGACTCCCCTATCTGGGTTGATATCTGGTTGCGCTGTTCTGTGTTCTAGTCTTGGGTTGTTATCTGATGTTACTGATTTTCTAACCAGAGGATTCCCTTTAGTATTTCTTGTAATTTTGGTTTGTTTTTTGCAAATTCCCTCAACTTCTGTTTATCTGGAAATGCCCTAATTTCACCATCATACTTGAGAGATAGTTTTGCTGGATATATAATTCTTGGCTGGCAGTTATTTTCCTTCAAGACTTTATATATGTCATCCCATTGCCTTCTTGCCTGCATGGTTTCTGCTGAGTAGTCTGAGCTTATTCTTATTGACTCTCCTTTGTAGGTGACTTTTCATTCATCTCTAGCTGCTCTTAAAATTCTCTCTTTATCTTTGGTTTTGGCAAGTTTGATTATAGTATGTCTTGGTGACTTTCTTTTAGGATCTACCTTATGTGGGGTTCGATGAGCATCTTGGATAGATATCTTCTCATCTTTCATGATATTAGGAAAGTTCTCTGTCAACAAATCTTCAACAACTTTCTCTGTATTTTCTGTTATCCCCCCACCCCGTTCTGGTACTCCAATCACTCGTAGGTTATTTCTCTTGATAGAGTCCCACATAACTCTTAGAGTTTCTTCCTTCTTTTTAATTCTTTTATCTGATTTTTCCTCAAGTAAGTTGGTGTCAAGTGCTTTATCTTCAGTCTCACTAATTCTGATTTCCACTGCCTCAATTCTGC
>NW_004444015.1:1251989-1283477 GCF_000243295.1 Trichechus manatus latirostris
ATATATGAGAAACCCTGGTGGCTTAGTGGTTAAGAGCTTTGGCTGCTAACCAAAAAGTCAGCAGTTTGAATTCACTAGGCGCTCCTTGGAAACCCTATGGGGCAGTTCTACTCTGTCATATAGGGTTGCTAGGAGTCGGAATCGACTCGACAGCAACGGGTTTTTATATATATATGTATTTTCACATTTGGATTCACATCTGTACTTGCATACACACACATTTATGGAAAGAACTTAATTGTCTAACTAATTGCTGCTCCAAATAATAGCCCTTTAGAGAAGAATATTCATAAGGTTTTCACCGGCCCTTTTTTTAATGTAGATTGCCAGGCCTTTCTTCCTAGTCTCTCTTATTCTAGAAGCTCTGCTGAAAACTGTCCACCATGGGTTACCCTGCTGGTATTGGAAATACTGGTAGCATAGCTTCCAGCATCACAGCAGCACACAAGCCACTACAGTAAGACAAACTCAGTCTCATGTACTTTGGACACGTTATCAGGAGGGACCATTCCCTGGAGAAGGACATCACGCCTGGTAAAGTAGAGGGTCAGGAAAAAAGAGAGGGACTAACACATTGGCTGCAAAAAATGGTCCCAACACAGCAATGATTGTGAGGATGGTGCAAGACCGGACACTGTTTCATTTTGTTGTACATGGGGTCGCTATGAGTCAGAACCAACTCAACGGCATCTAACAACAATAGCAGAGAAGAATATGGGAAGAATATGGGAGCTATTCTTTTAAAAGAAAAGGATACGAAGTAAAACCATAAGCTTTACAAAGTCCCAAAAGGACTTCCAAGGTTGGAGCCGGATGCTATTACCAGCCACCATATATCATTCAAACATAGCTTTTAAGGAGGAAACCCTAACCCATATGGATCAAGTGGAAGAATTTGCAATTCATCACCTGTATTTTGGAGTCTGGAACTCCACTCTGTCCAACCTCATTAAATGTTCCCTCTATCATAAACATGCATGCATCCCAGTTAGTTAGAAACATGTATAGAGTCTGATTTTTAAATGGATACTGCTTGAGCATTACATAATTGTATTTTCTAAGTATCTAGCAGTTTCTGAGCATTCTCAGGCAAAAGGTTTTTCTCCTTATTCTAGGAGCTTGAACATTATCTTAACAATTTCATAAGATGAATAAGAACAGCGCCTACTTGCCTAATGACTGCTTTCACAGGCAACATAACTTAGTTCCATCGATTTATCCATACAAGTCAAACCATCGTCATCTATTTTATATCATTTCTCCCTTCTATGAATTTCTTCTAGAAAAAGTGTGTTTTATAGAGTGAATATGCATTACTTTTGTGATAAGAAAAACAAAAAAGTTATTTTCACTTTGAGAAAAAATAAGATTAAATGATCAACATTTCATGTAGTGTTTTAATTGGGCTATTAGCAAAACTGCATAAGATGTGAAATTCACTAAGAAGCAGGGGAAAAATAACATCATTCATGGAGAGGAGAAGAAAATGTTAAGGACTTGGAGAGGAAAAAAATGAGCTTTAGCTCTGTATTTTATATCCAAAGGCAATATCGACATAAATTGCTAAAATTTAGAAGGACTAGCAACATAGTTATAGAATATGGGAGTCCTATCCAGGTTATGAGGCGTCTTGGTAGCGCAGTAGTTAAGTGTTCGGCTGCTAACCAAAAGCTCAGAGGTTCTAACCCATCGGTCTGCTCTTTGGGAGAAAGATGTGGCAGTCTGCTTCCGTAAAGATTACAGCCTTGGAAACCCTGTAGAGCAGTTCTACTCTGTCCTATAGGGCTGCTATGAGTTAGAATCAACTCGATGGCAGTGGGTTTGGTTTTTTTTTTTTTTTTTTTATCTAGGTTATAGCTAATGCATCAAGTATTTACAGGTGCTTTTAAAATATGCTAACAAAATTCCCAAATTCAGCATTTATATTATGTTTATATATATCTGTCTTCCAGGAAGAAAGAAATATGAGTGAGATCACCAGAAAACCCGGCTCCTAAAGTACTTTTAATACAGTTACGAAACAGCCAGAAAAATGGAGCCTTTTCTGCAACCAAAGTGAAAATAAAGAAACAAGCTTATTCCATAATTCATTTAGGAATTTATACAATCCTCCAAGCCAGGCTGCCATGGTACAACCAAAAAAAAAAAAAACAAGAGTTAAGATGAAAACATGAGTCAGAAGTAGTAAATAGACTTGACACCACAGAAAGTTAAATCCTTAAAGCAGACAAATAAATTGAAAAACATTAAAAAATACTTGGTAGAGATTAGAGAAAAAAATAACCATTAGGGAAGGTAAGTCACATATCCTACCTACCATTTCCAGGTGTTTCTGAAGAAATAAATGGAGCAAATGGATTAGAAACAATCATCAAAGGTATAATAGAAGAAAATTTTCCAGTTCAAAAAAAAAGATCTGAGATTGGATACTGGGGAAGCTCACCATGTTTCATATTACAGACAAAATGACCAAACAAAGATCAATATATATATCAAATATATCCTTGTAAATTATTATTAAAAAGAATCTCGTTAGCATCCAAGCAGCAAACAAACAAAAACTCAAATCAAGTTATTTATGGTTTGTTCTTTTAAACAGTAACTATCAAAAGACTTGCCTTTCATGCAGGAGACTTGGATTCAGATCCCAGCCAATGAACCTCAAGTGCAGTCACCACCCCATCTATCAGTGGAGGCTTGTGTGTTGCTATGATGCTGAACAGGTTTCAGTGGAGCTTCCAGACTAAAACGGACTAGGAAGAAAGGCCTAGCGATCTACTTCTGGAAATCAGCCAATGAAAAAAGCCTTATGGATCACAAAGGTCTGGTCCTGTTGTACATGGGGTTACCATGAGGCAGGGGCCAACTTGATGGCAGCTACCAACAACAATCAAAAGACAAAGGAGCAATGTCTTCAGGGTTTTGAGGGAGCATGTTGGTGACCTAAGAATTTAGACCCTGCCAAGCTGTCTTTCAGGTGTAAAGGATACAGAAGTGTAGCCTCAGATCTGCAAGGTCTCAGACAATGAATCAGCTCAGTAAAGAGGCGGTCTAGATCACTAAGCATGAAAAGAAGAAGGTGGCGGCAAGCGATAAGACCAGAAAGGTAGTTTTTATCTTTAAGGCAATGGGGAGCCCCTGAAGGTTCTACAGGGTAGAGGTTAAAGGTGCGGGCAGGGAGACCAGTGAGGAGAATCCAGAAGAGGGAGGCTAGTGGCCAGAGGCAAGGATACTAAGGTGATAGTTTCTTGTTTGGTTTTTGCTTGTTTTGCTAAAAATAATTAAGGTAAATGCGGAATGAATCAGGTGAGCATCAGACTGATGGATGGAATTTTGCAAGAGAAAGAAAATGTGAAACAAAGTAATGAGATTGGTTTTCTTATGTGGACTGCAACTGTCTCTGAGAGCACCTGCATGAGAGTAGATAGAAAGCTCTGTGAAGTCAGAGGCCAGGCCTTGCTCTCCACTGTCTCCGGTACCTAGCATAGTGGCTGGCACAAAGCAGGCATTTAACAAACGTGTATGAAATGAATGAATGAATAAAGAGAAGATCTCCAAAAATGGTTTGACCAATTGCAATGTATTTGGAATAAGCATATTTTTACGAAGGAGACTAGGTTGAAGGATAATGCTCAATTAGAAAGGAAAACGTTCATTTAGAGAGAAAAGTTCTGGTGCATTTGTTAAAAAGAAAAGAAAAAGAATCCTTTGATTTTGTGTAACAATTTGAAGTTGATAATTTTCCGACGACTGCACCAAATGTCATGTATTAGCCACAGCGGGGGAAGAAAGGATCAAATGAGTTTGTTGTGTTTAATTAATTCACTGTGTTGGTGAATATATTTCTAGTCCGAGAGCTAATCATTGTTTAATTAGGTCCTCCTGCTTTATGAAATGTCTTAAACCAAAGAAAAATGGGATGAGCCTGACTTTATTCTGAATGCCTGACTTGTGATTATCCAGCTTACCTAGGAAATGCAGCAGCCGGCACTAAGTGGCTGGCCTCAGCACAGACTTGCTCACTTTTACAGGAAAGAAATTTATCACGTTGCTGGTTATTCTCCCTTTATTCTGTCTCTAGCCAGGATGCAAATTCTCCTAAAACTTTAAATGTTCACATTTTTACAATCTATACAACAAGCACCAAATTTCATGCTATGATAGTTCCATTTAGTCTACAAAGTTTTATTGAGTACTCCCTATGTATTGGGGGTTCCAAAAAATAAGACACTATCCCTCCCCTGCTGAGGAACACACATTACAGTGGGCTCTTTCACAAATGGGAAGACCCTGCTTGCTCATTCAAATCATCCACCCAGTCTGGTATTTGGGGCTTCCTGTAGTAATTTCTTAAACTACGTGATATTTCATTGAAAACTTGTGCTAAGTTGAACACTTGATTTCAGCTGTGGGTTACACCAGAAAACGTCCTTTAAAAAAGCTGACAAAGAATATATAATCAAGCCTAAATTATGAAGGCCCATCAAAGAAGGGGCTTGAGCTTCCCCATGCCTCTGCTGGGCTCTTAAAGAACATCACCTGCTGTGCAGTAATGAGATAAAGGAGGGACACCTTTTGCTCCTACACAACTTGACTCCCCTGAGAGCTGGAACACCAGCATGTTTTCCATAGAGTGGCTAAATACTGTCCCACAGGGTGAGTTCATACAGGTATGCAGAGCTAAATTTGTAAAACTGACGTTGCCTTATTTTGATCTTTTAGCCATATCCAGCACCATACATTTTCTAGAAAAGCTCAGAGTCTGCACTGTCATCTTCAAGGAGTCCCACCTTCTGATTCCCATCTCCCATGACAAGTTGAGCTTGAGTTTTGTGATGGGGTTTCCCTACTGGTATTTAGTACCTGGTGCATAGGTCACTATTACTATAGACAGGCGCAATATGAATTCAAAAGAGCAATATGACATAGTTCCTTCCTTGGAGGAGACCAGTATCTCGATTCAAAGGTCCCAGAAACTTCTAACTGAATGGTATTGACCTTGATCTTAAAGCTAAGACATCTTAGGTTGGAAACCTGGTGGTGCAGTGGTTAGAGCTATGGCTGCTAACCCAAAGGTCAGCAGTTCAAATCCACCAGCCACTCTTTGGAAACTCTAGGGGACAGTTTTACTCTGTCCTACACGGTCGCTATGAGTCAGAATTGACTCGACGGGTTTTTTTAGGTTCTGCCCCTGAGCACGAAAACTAAAGCTTGGGGTGGGGGCAGACGGAACACAGTCTCGGGAGTACTGAGAATAAACACTGGTATCAAATATCTCCCATGGATAATTAGCAAGTTGGAAAATCAAGTGCGGTATACATATGAGACTGCAGAAGAAAGAGACCAAGGGGGAGGGGGACGCACAAGCGTGTACTTTCATCATATAGATGTGGAAGAGGAATTGCTACTGGCATTGAAAAAGTTTAAGAGATTCTGGGCAAATTAATGAAGTGAAAACGAAATTAGTTAATGAAGTAAGCACCACAAAATTAATGAAGCAGGGACTGGTAGAGCTCATTTTCCAAGAGTAACTCTGTACATGCAAATTTGGAGTGTGGTCTCCGTATATTTTGAGAACCTGGCTTCTATTGCCCAAGACGGAACTGGATGATATATTGTCAATGACACTTCCTTCCAAATAATATCAATAAGCAACATATCTTCAGATCTCTAAGCCATGGGTTTATTTTCATCCTGCTGGAAAGGTTGGCATAAGATTAAATCAGATGAAAAGATCAAAGAATAATGAAAGAGGGAGCAGGTGAGGAAATACCAATTGAGACAATGACAGTGTTGCTTTAAGGAGCTGGTCTCACAGGCTTCACCCTACCCCCCACCTGTGATCCGCTAACACAACTGGCTTTTCTGTGTCATGGACCATGGGGAGAAACTAAAGGTGAGACTTGGACAATAGCTCAGCGTCTGGGTTGAGGAATCCTTTGACATGTGCTTCCTGTTCTGGTCTCCATTGCATTTCCGCTTCCTACCTCCATACTCTGGCTCCTGGTAGGTGCTCCTGGCTGGCCCTCTTTCCAGCTTTGACTCCTTTCTATGGTTTACTGATCTCTTCTGCCCTGTCCTAGGAACGCTACCAGCCTCTGCCCCCCTGGCAGGGAATGGAAGCCCACGTGACTGTTAACCAAACTTGCTCTTCACTGGGGTCCCTGGGTGGTGCAAATGATTAGCATGTTTGGCTGCTAAGCAAAAAACTGGAGGTTTGAGTCTACCCATAGGCATCTTGGAAGAAAGCCCTGGTGATCTACTTCTAAAAAATCAGCCACTGAAACCCTCATGGAGCATAGTTCTACTCTAACACACACTGGGTCACCATGAGTTGGAATTGACTGGACAGCAACTGGTTGGTTGGTTGGTTGTCATTCACTGAGTGCTTTCTAACACAGCCATGTGCTTAATATTTGATATCCCGTCTGTCTTTCTTCTGTGGGACCTTTCTCACATAACCCTCTCAGGTAGATTTTATTCGTATTTCATGTTAGGAATGAGGAAATGGAGGCCCAGTGAGATTTGATGCCTTATCCAAGTTCACAGAGCTACTAAGTAGCACAGCCAGGATTTAAGCCTAGGTCAATCTGACTCCAGAACCTTTCATGTTTTTTTTTTTTTTTTGTAATAAACATTTTCTTTTAGAATAGTTTTAAATTAATAGAAAAGTTGCAAGGAAAGTATAGAGAGTGCCTATGTAACCTGCACCCAGTTTCCTCTATTACTATTTCACGTTAAATTCAATTTTCCACCTATTCTCACCTGCATGCAAACAGCTAGCTATGCTGTTGTTGTCGTTAGGTGCTGTTAAGTTGCTTCCGACTCATAGCAACCCCACGTACAACAGAACGAAACATTGCCCTGTCCTTTGCCATCCTCACAATTGTTGTTATGCTTGAGCCCATTGTTGCAGCCACTGTGTCGATCCATCTTGTTGAGGGTCTTCCTCTTTTTCACTGACCCTCTACTTTACCAAGCATGATGTCCTTCTCCAGGGACTGATCTCTCCTGATAACATGGCCAAAGTATGTGGAATGAAGTCTCACCATCCTCTCTTCTGAGGAGCACTCTGGCTGTATTTCTTCCGAGACAGGTTTGTTCGTTCTTCTGGTAGTCCATGGTATAGTCAATATTCTTCGCCAACACCATAATTCAGAGGCATCAATTCTTCTTCAATCTTCCTTATTCATTGTCCAGCTTTCGCATGCATATGAAGCGATTGAAAATACCATGGCTTGGGTCAGGGGCACCTTAGTCCTCAAAGTGACATCTTTGCTTTTTTATACTTTAAAGAGGTCTTTTACAGATTTGCCCAATGCAATAGGTGTTTGATTTCTTGACTGCTGTTTCCATGGGTGTTGACTGTGGATTCAAGTAGAATAAAGTAGGTAGACTAAATTGTTAGCATTTGCATTTTTGCCTTCAGACTTCATAAAGCTTTTCTGATTATAAATTGGGAAACACAGACACATGAGGCCATAAATATTTTGATTTTCAAAAATGATTCCCCATGCACAAAAGATGGCTCACCACTGGAGGAAGGCATGTGCTTGCCCAGTCCAGGATACAGCTGATCAGGGTCAATGATCACAGTTGGAAATGTGATTGGTTCTTCCATGCCCATGAAAAGGAAAGCAAATAGAAAAGCCAGACACAAGTCATAGCCCCCCACCCCCACCACACGTGAATGTTCCCAGGCCCACCCACCCACTCACTTACCCCTCAACCCATGGCCTCTGACCCTCCTCTCCCCAGATCCCTTCTTCTTTGCCTCCACAGTAACATCTAAGCCTCTCTCTTCTTCTGATGGCCTGTTTCCTCCCTTCTTTGCTGTTACTGACCTCAGCCACCCCCAGTTCCATCAGGCTGCATATTTCCTTGATTTCCCCAGTCCCAGATTCTCTGGGCAAGACACACTTCCACCACTAAACTCAGCCCTGCAGGGTCCCCCACAGCTACAGCCAGGCCAGGACACATGCACATTATAAAAGTGGATTTCTTCTTCATAGCAGTCCCAGAGTTGTGCACAGTTAAGTGCTCATCTACTAACTGAAAGATAGGCCGTTTGAATCTACCCAGAGGTGCCTCAGAAGAAAGGCCCGGTGATCTGCTTCTGAAGAATTAGCCATTGAAAACCTACGGAGCACAGTTCTTCCATGATACACATGGGGTCACCATGAGTCAGGGGTGACTCAACAGCAACTTTTGTTTCTTATTCATAATAAACCAATAATTTTGTGAATAAGAACCAGCACTAAGCTAGTTCTTAGGAGGCAGAGATCAAGTATATCTCTGCTTTCCAACTTCCCCATTGTCTCGGACACCAGCTGCTCCCTTCCCCAAGGCACTTTCTCTATTTCTCTGTGAAGTTCAGTAATTTGCTGCAATGTCACACAGAACTTACAGACTATACTTACAATTATGTGGTTTATTAGGATAAAGGATACAACTCAGAAGTACAGGATATGAACAGACAGGGATAACAGGATATAATTCAGGAGTAACTGTGGAGCAACATGAAGAGGTACTCGGGGGAGGTTTGGAAAGATCCCCAAAGTGGAGGGCATGTCCCTCCCCAGCAGGGACAGATCACCCAATAAGCAAGGTACACGCTGGCTTACTTGTGCTTACTTACTAATCTGTAGTGCACAATTTCACCTGTGAAATCAAAGATGCGGTGAAACCCATGTGAAATTGTGCAATACCTTGCTTACTGGTTAAATGCACCCCTGCTCCCCAGGAAGCTCTCCATCCAGGATTCTCTCCCTCAGGATGCATCATTGAGCCCATCCGCATGCTCATTATTGGACTCCCAGACTGGCTGCTACTCATTATTACAAACCCTCAGGTGTGGCCAGTGTAGCCCAGCTACTCTAAGAGTTACTTCACAGAGGCCAGGGACAAAGGCCAAACAGCTTGAGGTAAAGTAACTCTTAACCCCACACTTAGCAACAAGGCATTCGGCTCAGGGATATACAACAAGATTGGGGCTAAGAGGAAACAGTGAGGAGAGATTTTGTGG
Organism: Trichechus manatus latirostris; assembly: GCF_000243295.1. NCBI lineage: Eukaryota > Metazoa > Chordata > Mammalia > Sirenia > Trichechidae > Trichechus > Trichechus manatus. Next base: position 1,261,015 of record NW_004444015.1, read on the forward strand.
CAAATAGATCAGAACATCTTGCTTTAGCAAGGATTTGGATTCTTGTTTCCCAGCAGTTTCTACTTCAGTGCACACTTCCTCTTTGATGAGGGACATTTATGTCTCTAGTGAAGACTGGCAGAATGCTAACTAAGATAATCCCTAAAATTAACAGCGAAAAGGCAAGGGGTGATTGCAAATATGTTGACTGGAAAGCTAACACTCAACCTGCTCTTAGAGTAAATGATCATCTGGCAGTCTCTTCCGAAGGAGAATGGAATTTTCAAACGGTCAAGGCCCTGGGAGTCTTAATTGCTTTGACAATGTCGTCTGAAAGGTGGTAGAAGATGAAACATGTAAAGGATCATAATTAAGGTTATAAGAAATCTGCAGTTGTAAGTTCAAATCATGGGCCGCCTGAGTGTGATGGTATTCTGTGCTTTCATTCCATTCAACGTGAACACAGCCCTACAATTGATATGTCTTTCTGTAAAGCTTACCATGGGGAACAACGACAACAACCAAAGGAGTAAAGCAAAAGAAAATCTGCTTCCTGAGAGACACATCTAAATTCAAGCAAATGAGACACAGATACTTAGATAAATCTAAATGGAATTCAAGGCTTATCACAAGAACAATCTTGTTTGCTGAGCAGCAAACACCGGAGTGCAGGAAATCAGGGCTTCTAGAGTTTTCTCATAGGCAGGGGTTCGTGGCTTTAGGAAATATGAAATTAGTTTCCTTTATTGAAAAACTGTGCAGGCAGAAACAGCCTGGATATCCCATTTTGGAGGAAGCATCTTCAAATGGTCCTTGAGGGAAATCCAGTTTATGGGAAAATCTTTCTGAAAGTGCACAAGCCTCTTGATGATGCTGAAGGCCACCATGGCGATGGTGCTATTGCCCACTGCTGGTGTTGCAGCTCATTTACATCGAGCCTGCCAGATGGCCCAGCCTCCCTCATCACCTCAACTGCCACTTACAGGTATGAGGTAAGGGAATTGGTTTGGCCGAAGAGGCCAAGGCAAGATTTACCCTGGAGAGGCCGATTGCAGATGACTCAGGCAACTCATTGGAAGGCCCCAACTCAATGATTTGGGGAAAGACAAAATCAGGAGGTGCAAGGAATACCCTTGGGAGACATGTTCTAGGATTTTTAATGTTTATCCAAAGACGATAGCATTTTGCTTCTTAGCTGTTTTCTGAAAGACATTCCCAAACAGAGAGAATCAACTGTTCACTTTATCTGCCTTGGAAGAAGAAAGGTCTTTGTTGACATAGCTCATCTTAGAACCTGTGGTTTATGGGCCTGGGTATACCTAAAGCAGTCTCTCCAGCAAAGGGGTGGAGGATGACTGTGAATGGATAAACAAACTATTCCCTAAAGTAAATTCTAGTTCTCTCACCTAATAACTCAGGCTTTGCGGTGTTTAGAAATGTAAAAAGGGGTGATGGGCCATTAAGCCAAGAGAAATGCTGAATGTGGTCGGGCAGTGAAAAAGCAACGGCTGAAAATTCACCGTACAAAGTAGCAGCACGTCGATAGCTCAAGCATAAGGCAGAGTACCACCAGTTGCCATCGAGTCAATGCCGACTCACGATGGCCCCATGTGTTTCAGAGTAGAACTGTGGTCCACGGGGTTTTCAATGGCTGAGTTTTCAGAAGTAGATCACCAGGCCTTTCTTCTGAGAAGCCTCTGAGTGGGCTGGAAACACCATCCTTTCAGTCAGCAGCCAAGCACTCAACCGTTTGTACCACCCAGGGATTCCTCCAGGTGAGAACCATGCTCTAATATAGTGGGGGTTCAAAGCCACTCAGCGTTGGCTCACTTTAAATCCAGCTTGGTTATGATGGAGTTCAAGACACTGTCCAAATGCTTGTGTTGTCCTGGAATGTCATGATAGCGATGATATTGACTGCTGCTTGGAATAAGTGAGCCATTTCCTAGTCTTGAGGATCCCGTCATATCGGGATTTCCACTAGAATGAGATTTTTATTGTGGGAATTGGGGTTGTGAAGGCTGCACTTTGAATTACAAATACTGATGGCAGGCACAAGTCTCTCTTCAGGGAAACAGAACACTGTCACTGAGTTACCTTTGCAAACAAAGGACAAAGGGGAGGTTTCTTGATTGCCCTTGGAAGTGAGCAGATATCCTTTGCCGCAGATGGAAGAGAAGGTGTTTTGTGCTGGGCTTTCCTCTAATCAAACACGCCTCTCTGCCCAGCTGAGGCTTCCTGGGCCTCTCCAGGGGGCAGCCCCAGGGAGAACAGGGCAGGAGGTTAGAAAACAACGTGGAGAGAGGTCCTGGGGTCAGCTCTGGAAAAAACAAAATACAAAGAGGAAAAGATTGTTGCCCACTACAGAAGGGACTGACATTTGGAAACACATCTGCTCCCAGAGAGTTCAGGGGAAAGCGGGGTTCAAAGATCGCTGGTCGCCTGTGAGCTCTGACAGCCACAGACCATTGACTGAGAAACAGTAATTGCCAGAAGCCCTCTGTTCTGGGGCCGTGGTTCCCAGCTTTTTGTCTGCAGCCAAACCTTTCTCGCATCAAATAAATATATCAGATGCCCCTTTTCTAAAATTTCATTCATAGCTTTCCCTTCCTCTCATGGCCCTCAGTAACTGTCTTCACAGCTGCTTTCCACTTAGAGTTTCACCACCTCCACCACCAACACACTAGCCAGGTCCCCCACCATCTCTCCCCAGGACTCTCACCAGTAGTCTCCTAACTATTCTCCTCAAAACCACTATTGCTCCCCTCCAATCTCTCTCGCAGAGTAAACCAAAAAACCAAATCCACCACTGTCAAATCAATTCTGACTCATGGTGACCTGAGGTCTCCCAGAGTAACCTCCTAAAAATGGCCCACTGTCTAAGCAAAAACCAGGCACAGGATGCCAAGTCCCTGGACTTGAGTTTCAAAGGGAGCAGCCGGCCAGCATGTCTTCCTCATGTCCTCCCCTCAGCATCACCTTCAATGGCTTGCCCACAAGCAATAATACAAATGTCCAACTGCCCTCTGGGTAGTACACATGCTCCCCCTCTGCAGCGCCTCCCACAGCACACTTCATCAAATCCATTATCCTCCAGTTCTTATCCTGCTCTTCCTCTGGAACCTCCAGTCCAATCCTCCCCCATTCCCTCTTCAGGATCCCTTCAGATATCCCTATTCCCATCTCACCCACCATTTCCAAAGGCCCTCTCCAACACACACTCTTCTCACTCACCATGAATATAAATTCTACACTCAAATCTCTTCAGCAAGTTTAAGCACAACCCTCATACATTGGTGTTAGCAGCACTCTTATCGCCATTATATTTTAAGATGGGGAAATGTGGGGAGCTGCCTTTGCTAAGAAATCTCAGAAATGAGGCATTGAACTTGGTGTTCTTGGAGGTGGGGCACCTGATGGGCCAACTTCAAGTCTGCTGAAGTCAAATCACGAGTTTTCCAAACCACTACCTTGCAAAGCTCTTAAGCACCTTTTGACACAACTGAAAATCCTGGGTTTTCAATAAAGAGCAAGAGAGAGACAAGGAAAAGAAAGAGGACTGGGGAGATGTAATAACAGGCAAAAGGATTATTGGAGTGCAGGAATATTTCCGAGCAGGAAAGGCCTTGAAGACAGGAGAGGGGCTAACTGGACCATAAGCAAAGTTGAGATCCAAAAGCAGGAATAGGGAAGCAAGAATGTAACAAAGTGGGGTGGGCTGGTGGTTGTAGCCACAGAATGAAATACGGGAAAGCATTTCGAAAGATCATGACCCCGAAGTCTTATTTATTAGCTCAATAGAATAATAGAAGAGGACGTTGGTGGTTCAGTGATAGGATTCTCACCTTCCATGCAGGAGCCTTGTTTTTCGCCAATGCCTTCAGTGCAGCTTGCACTTCTTCCTACAGTACCATTGGTTCCTGATCATGTGCTACCTCCTGAAACGGTTGAATGTCAACCAATTCTTTTTGGTATAGCGACTCTGTGTATTCCTTCCATCTTCTTTTGATGCTTCCTGCATCATTTAATATTTTCCCCATAGAATCCTTCAATACTGCAACTCGAGGCTTGAATTTTTTCTACAGTTCTTTCAGCCTGAGAAATGTCAGGCGTGTTCTTCCCTTTTGGTTTTCTAACTCCACTTCTTTGCACTGTCATTATAATACTTTACTTTGTCTTCTCGAGCTGCCCTTTGAAATCTTCTGTTCAGCTCTTTTACTTCATAATTTCTTCCTTTCGCTTTAGCTACTCAACATTCAAGAGCAAGTTTCAGAGTCTCTTCTGACATCGATTTTGGTCTTTTCTTTCTTTCCTGTCTTTTTAATGACCTCTTGCTTTCTTCATGTATGATGTCCTTGATGTCATTCCACAACTCATCTGGTCTTCAGTCATTCGTGTTCAAAGCGTCAAATCTATTCTTGACGGTCTCTAAATTCAGGTGGGATATACTCAAGGTCGTACTTTGGCTCTCATGAACTTGTTCTAATTTTCTTCAGCTTCAACTTGAACTTGCATATGAGCAATTGATGGTCTGTTATGCAATCGGCCCCTGGCCTTGTTCTGACTGATGATATTGAGCTTTTCCATTGTCTCTTTCCACAGATGTAGTCGATTTGATTCCTGTGTATTCATTCCATCTGGTGAGGTCCATGTGTATAGTCACCGTTTATATTGGTGAAAAAAAGGATTTACAATGAAGAAGCTGTTGGTCTTGCAAAATTCTATCATGCAATCTCTGGCATCGTTTCTATCACCAAGGCCATATTTTCCAACTACCAATCCTTCTTTTTTGTCTCCAACTTTCGTATTCTAATCACCAGTAATTATCAGTTCATCCTGATTGCACGTTTGATCAATTTCAGACTGCAGAAGTTGGTAAAAATCTTCAATTTCTTCATCTTTGGCCTTAGTGGTTGGTGGGTAATTTGAATAATAGTCATATTAACTAGTCTTCCTTGTAGACATATGGATATTATCCTATCACTGACAGCATTGTACTTCAGGATAGCTCTTAAAATGTTCTTTTTGATGATGAACACAACACCATTCCTCTTCGTCATTCCCAGCATAGTAGACCATATGATTGTCCGATTCAAAATGGCCAATAACAGTCCATTCCAGCTCACTAATGCCTAGGATATCGATGTTTATGCATTCCATTTCATTTTTGATGACTTCCAATTTTCCTAGATTCATACTTCGTACATTCCACGTTCCGATTATTAATGGATGTTTACAGCTATTTCTTCTCAGCAAATGAAGGTCCCAAAATCTTGACTCCATCCACATCAATAAGGTCTACTCTACTTTGAGGAGACAGCTCTTCCCTAGTCGTCTTTTGAGTGCCTGCCAACCTGAGGGGCTCATCTTCCAGCACTATATCAGACAATGTTCTGCTGCTATTCATAAGGTTTTCACTAGCTTCAGATGCAGCACTGGAAGCGCTCACTAGTCTATGCCAAGAAATTTGGAAGACAGCTACTTGACCAACCGGCTGGAAGAGATCCATATTTGTACCCATTCCAAACAAAGGTGATCCCACCGAATGTGGAAATTATCGAACAATATCATTAATATCGCATGCAAGTAAAATTTTGCTGAAGGTCATTCAAAAGCAGCTGCAGCAGTATATTGACAGGGAACTGCCAGAAATTCAAGCTGGATTCAGAAGAGGATGTGGAACCAGGGATATCATTGCTAATGTCAGATGGATCCTGGCTGAAAGCAGAGAATACCAAAAAGATGTTTACCTGTGTTTTATTGACTTTGCAAAGGCATTCGACTGTGTGGATCATAATAAATTATAGATAACATTGCGAAAAATGGGAATTCCAGAACATTTAATTGTGCTCATGAGAAACCTGTACATAGATACAGAGGGAGTCATTCGAGCAGAACAAGGGGATACTGGGTGGTTTAAAGTCAGGAAAGGTGTGCATCAGGGTTGTATCCTTTCACCATATCTATTCAATCTGTACACTGAGCAAATAATCTGAGAAGTTGGACTATATGAAGAATAACGGGGCATCAGTATTGGAGGAAGACTCATTAACAACCTGCGTTATGCAGATGACACAACCTTGCTTGCTGAAAGGGAAGAGGACTTGAAGCACTTACGGATGCAGATGAAAGACCACAGCCTTCAGTACGGATTACACCTCAACATAAAGAAAACAAAAATTTTGTTTATTGGCCCACAACTGGAGCAATAAGCAACATCATGATAAACGGAGAAAAGACTGAAGTTGTCAAGGATTTCATTTTACTTGGATCCACAATCAATACCTATGGAGGCAGGAAGTCAAGAAATCAAAAGACGCATTGCATTGGGCAAATCTGCTGCAAAAGACCTCTTTAAAGTGTTGAAAAGCAAAGATGTCACCTTGAAGACTAAAGTGCCCCTGACCCAAGCCATGGTGTTTTCAATTGCCTCATATGCATGCAAAAGCTGGCTGGAATACTGAAGACCGAAAAAAATTGATGCCTTTGAATTGTGATGTTGGAGAAGAATACTGAATATACCATGGACTGCTGAAAGAATGAACAAATCTGTCTTGGAAGAAGTACAACCAGAATGCTCCTTAGAAGCAAGGATGGCAAGACTTCTCACATACTCTGGACATGTTATCAGGAGGGATCAGTCCCTGGAGGACATCACGTTTGGTAAAGTGAGAGTCAGTCAAAAAGAGGAAAACCCTCAAAAAGATGGATTGACACAGTGGCTGCGACAATGGGCTCAAGCATAACAAGGATTGTGAGGATGGCGCAGGAGCGGGCAGTGTTTCGTTCTGTTGTACGTAGGGTCGCTATGAATCAGAACTGACTTGACCGCACCTAACAACAACAACAACATGCAGGAGACCCAGGTTTGATTCCCTGCCAATGCACCTCATGCACAGCCATCACCCCTCTGTCAGTGGAGGCTTGCATATTGCTATGATGCTAAACAGGTTCCAGCAGAGCTTCCAGAGTAAGACAGACAAGGAAGTAAGGAGTGGAAATCTACTACCAAAAATCAGCTAATGAAGGCCCTATGGATCACAACCCTCCAATCCCACTGTGCATGGGAACACCACGAGGTGGGGGCCGACTCCTTGGCAGCTATAAACAACAACAAAGTCAACATATACAATTAAATGTATGACATTGTATATTATGTGTTATGTCCTCCATCCTCCATCTTGTATCCACCCATCATCCTGAACTCACCCTCCATCCTGTTCTGCCCTCTCTGCTGTCTCCACCCTCCATCTTATAACTGCCCTCCATCTAATACCCACCCTCCATCTTCTCTCTGCCCTGCTTTTTCTCAAAGGGTCTAACTGAGGGCTTCAACGACCTTGAGATAACTCTATTTTTAGAGATCTTGTATCCTGTGTAAAGCAGAACCAACTGAACTATTTTGGGATAAGTAACCACTGCTTGATGTTTCTGTTCCAAAGGATGTCAAAGAGCTTCCAGCAACACCAACAGCACCAAACTACTGCCCGACTACTGAACTTGGACTGAACTGACTGGAATGAAGAAGTAGAGGAGCCTAGTGAAAACTGAATGATAGCTGGGTTCTGAGGCAAAGAACATTGTGATTTTGGTAGCTCACAAACAGTGAGGTCTTTAATATCATTTCCGTGGAATATAATGTATTCAAAGACTTCATCTTGAAGTGGTATTGGACAATCTGTCTGTCTTCTGTACCAAAGGAGCTAACTTTGTCTGCCCTCCGTCTTGTCTCCGTCCTCTATCCTCCACTTTGGCTCCGCCTTCTATCTTACATGAACCCTCTATCTTATACCCAACCTCCAGCTTGTCTCCATCCTCCATCTTGTTTCCGCGCTCCATCTTGTCTCTGCCCTCCATCTTATACCCATTCTCCATCTTATACCCATCCTCCATCTTACACTCACTTTCCTTCTTGTTTCCACTCCCTATCTTGTCTCCACCCTCCATCTAATACCCACTTTCTATCTTATACCCACCCTCCTTCTTGTTTCTGTGCTTCATCTTGGCTCCACGCTCCATCTTGGCTCCACACACCATCTTGTCTCCACCCTCTACCATCCTTCTCTTGTCTGTCCTCCATCTTGTCACCACTCTCCATCTTGTGTTTGCCGTCCATTTAATACCTGCCCTACATCTTGTCTCCACCCTCCAGCTTGTCTCTGCCCTCCATCTTATAACCCCCATAAAGAAAACCCAAACCGTGCTGTTAAGTCCATTCCGACTCATAGCGAACCTGTAGGGCAAGCAGAACTGCCCCATACGGTTTCCAAGGAGTGGCTGGTGGATTCAAACTACTGGCCTTTGGTTAGCAGCTGAGCTCCTAACCACTGTGCAACCAGGGCTCCATCTTATACTCAGCCTCCATCATATACCCACCCTCCACCTTGTCTCCACCCTCCATCTCATCTCAACCTTCCACTCTCCATTTTGTAACCTCCCTCTGTCCTCCACCTTGGCTCTGCCCTCCATCTTATACCTGCCTTCCATCTTGGCTCCAGCCTCCAGCTTGGCTCCAGCCCCTTCTTGGCTCCAGCCTCCTTCTTGGCTCCAGCCTCCTTCTTGGCTCCACCCTCCATCTTGGCTCCACCCTCCATCTTGGCTCCACACTATATCTTGTCTCCATCCTCCACCTTGTCTCTGCCCTCCACCTAATACACACTGTCCATCTTATACACACCCTCCATCTTATATGTACACCCTCCATCTTATACTCACATTCCATCTTGTCTTCGCCCTCTATCTTGTCTCTACCCTTCATCTTGTCTCCACACTCTATCCTCCATCTTGTCTCACCGGCCACTTTTTCTCCACCCTCTATTCTCCCCTTTGGTTCTGCCCTCCATTTTACACCCACTGTCCATAATTTCTCTGTCTTCCATCATGTCTCCGCACTGCATCTTGGCTCTGCCCTTCATCCTCCATCTTGCCTCCATCCTCTGTCTTGCCTCTAACCTCTGTCTTGCCTCCATGCTCCATCTTATACCCATCCTGTGTCCTTCTTCCACCATCTGTCTTGTCTCTACCCTTTGTTCTGCATCTTCTGTCCATCTTCCATCTATTTTGCACCCTCCATCTAGTCTCTGTCCTCCGTCTTGTGTCCACCCTCCATTTTATACCCACCCCTCCATCTTGCCTCTGCCCTCCATCTTATACCCACCCTCCATCTTGTCTCTACCCCCTATCCTCCGCCTTAGCTCTACCTTCCATCTTATACGTACTCAGGGAAGGATTAACCAGTAAGCAAGGTACTCACAGGCTTATAGTAAGAAAGGTACACAGGCTTAATTGTGTTTATTTATTAATCTGTAGTGAACAGTTTCCACCACTTGTCTGTCAGTTTGTCATACTGCAGTGGATTTTGTGCTGCTGTGATGCTGGAAGCTATGCTACTGGCATATCAACTACCAACATGGTAGACAGGTTTCAGCAGAGTTTCTAGACTAAGACAGACTAGGAAGAAGGACCTGGCAACCTACTTCTGAAAATTTGACCTGTGAAAACCTTATGAGTAGCAGCAGAACATTGTCTGATATAGTGCCAGAAGATGAGAATACCACTGGGGAAGAGCTGCCTCCTCAAAGTAGAGTTGACCTTAATGACGCGAATGGAGCAAAGTTTGAGGGAACTACATTTGCTGATGTGGCAAGACTCAAAATGAGAGGAAACAGCTGCAAATATCCATTAATAATCAGAACGTAGAATGTACAAGTATGAATCTGGGAAAACTGGAAGTTGTCAAAAATGAAATGGAACGCATGCATAAAGACTGATATCCTAGGGATTAGTGAGCAGAAATGGACTGGTGTTGGCCATGGTGAATTGGACAATCACATGGTCTACTATGCCGGGAAAGGCAAATAGAAGAGGAATAGTGTCGCATTTATTGTCAGAAACAACATTTGAAAATCCTGAAGTACAATGTTGTCAGTGTTGGATATTATTCATACAGCTACAAGGAAGATCAGTTAATACGAGTATTATAAAAATTTATGCACCAACCACAAATGAAAAAGAAGAATTTAAAGATTTTTTTCCAACTTCTACAGTCTGAAATTGATTAAACATGCAATCAAGGTTGCATGGATAATGACTGGTATTTGGAATTCAAAAGATGGAAACTAAAAGGGATCAGTAGTTGGAAAATACAGGCTTTGTGATAGAAATGATGCTGGAGATTGCATGATAGAGTTTTGCAAGACCAATGACTTATTCATTGAAAATACATTTTTTCAACAACATAAATGGTGAATACATACATGGACCTCACCGGATGGAATACACAGGAAACAATCAACTACATCTGTGGAAAGAGACAATGAAAAAGCTCAATATCATCAGTCAGAACAAGGCCAGGGGCCAACTGCAGAACAAACCATCAACTGGTCATATGCAACTTCAAGCTGAAGCTGAAGAAAATTAAAACAAGTCCACCAGAGCCAAAGTACAACCTTCAATATATTCCACCTAAATTTAGAGATCATCTCAAAAATAGATTTGACACATTGAACACTAATAACAGAAGACCAGACAAGTTATGGGATGACATCAAGAACATCATAACATGAAGAAAGCAAAAGATCATTAAAAACACAGGAAAGAAAGAAAGAACCAAAATGAATGTCAGAAGAGACACTGAAACTTGCTCTGGAATGTCAAGTAGCTAAAGCAAATGGAAGAAATGACGAAGTAAAAGAGATGAACAGAAGATTTCAAAGGGTGGCTCGAGAAGACAAAGTAAAGTATTATAATGACATATGCAAAGACCTGGAGATGGAAAACCAAGAGGGAAGAACACGCTAGGCATTTCTCAAGCTGAGAGAATTGAAGAAAAAATTCAAGCCTCTGGTCACAATACTGAAGGATTCTATGGGCAAAATATTGAACGACACAGGAAGCATCAAGAGAAGATGAAAGGAATGCACAGAGTCACTGTACCAAAAGAATTAGTTGACATTCAACCATTTCAGGAGGTACCATATGATCAAGAATTGATGGTACTGAAGGAAGAAGTTCAAGCTGCACCAAAGACATTGGCGAAAAACAAGCCTCAAAGAACTGATGGAATACTAATTGAGATGTTTCAACAAACAGATGCAACGCTGCAAGTGCTCACTCATCTATGCCAAGAAATTTGGAAGACAGCTACCTGGCCAACCATCTGGAAGAGATCCATATGTGCGCCCATTCCAAAGAAAGGTGATCAAACTGAATGCGACAATTATCAAACAATGTCATATGCAAGTAAAATTTTGCTAAAGATAATTCAAAAATGGTTGTAGCAGTACATTGACAGGGAACTGCCAGAAATTCAGGCCAGATTCAGAAGCGGACATGGAACTAGAGATATTGTTGCTGATGTCAGATGGATCTTGGCTGAAAGTAGAGAATACCAGAAAGATGTTTACCTGTGTTTTATTGACTATGCAAACGCATTCAACTGTGTTGTTGTTAGGTGCTGTCGAGTCAGTTCCGACTCATAGCCACCCTATGTATAGCAGAACAAAACACTGCTCGGTCCTGTGCCATCCTCACAATTGTTGTTATGCTTAAGCACAGTGTTGCAGCCACTGTGTCAATCCATCTCATTGACGGTCTTCCTCTTTTTCTCTGAGCCTCCACTTCACCAAGCATGATGCCCTTCTCCAGGGACTGGTCCCTCCTGATAATATGTTCGTTCTTCTGGCTGAAGAATAAGAACTGATGCCTTTGAATTATGGTGTTGGGAAAGAATATTGAATATACCATGGACTTCCAGAAGAACGAACAAATCTGTCTTGGAAGAAGTACAGCCAGAATGCTCCTTAGAAGCGAGGCTGGCAAGGCTTCGTATGACATACTTTGGACATGTTATCAGGAGGGACCAGTCTCTAGAGAAGGCTATCATGCTTGGTAAACTATATGGTCAGCGAGAAAGAGGAAGACCCTCAATGAGAGGAATTGACACAGTGGCCTCAACACTGGGCTCAAACATAGCAACAATTGGGAGGATGGTGCAGGATCTGGCAGAGTTTTGTTCTCTTGTACATAGGGTTGCTATGAGTCGGAACCAACTCAATGGCACCTAACAACAGCAGCAACATTGAGAGGGACAGCCAGGATTTGAACATACACCCCACCACCTCTGGTGGTGCAGTGGCTAAGCACTCAGCTGCTAATCGAAAGGTCCGTTTCAAACCCACAAGCCAGGTGATGGTGGTCCTAGGGCAGCATGGCTTTCATTCTAGACTTCCACACTCAGATTTCATCTAGCTTGTGCTTCCCATAACACCAAATCCAACACCTAAGGCAGCTATAGGATCCCTGGTGGCGCAGTGGTTAAGCACTCGGCTGCGAACCGAAAGGTTGGCGGTTTGAACCTACCAGCCGCTCTGCAGGAGAAAGATGTGGCAGTCTGCTTCCATAAAAATTTACAGCCTTGGAAACCCTATGGGCAGTTCTACTCTGTCCTGTAGGGTCGCTGTGAGTAGGAATCGACTCGACAGCAATGAATCGACTCGACAGCAATGGCTTTGGTTTGGGTTTTTTTTTTAAGATCGAGGAAAAACCATTGCTGGGATAAGCCCCAATATCTGGCTATGCCCACAGCACTTTCCTCTCCCCTGGGCTCAGCTGGTTGAGGTCTTAAGGGCTTGCGTGTCCATGTGAAAATGGGGATAATTATAGGTGCCGCATGAGGCATTGGTGGTTCAGGCAAGGCAGGAAGGGGAGAGAACATCTGGTGCAGAGGCTGAGCAGGCTGCCAGGAAAGGATGAGCAGGCCAAGGAAGCACGTAGCTGTGTTGCCATGAGAAGAAGGTAGAGTGCCTTGGGCTGGAGAGGCTGCATGTTTGGGTGCTGGCAGGGATGGCCAGGCCACAGCGGATCATCTGGCCTCAGGTCCCCACGTGGCACTATGGCTCCCTCCAGCCTCACGGGGAGCCACACCTCTGTTAGTTTCCTGGGGCTGCCATAACAAACCACCAGAAGCATGGGTGCTTAAATCAATGGAAATGTATTCTTTCACAGTTCTGGAGGCCAGAAGTCCAAAATCAACACGTCAGCCAGGCCACGCTCCCTCAGCAGGGCCATGCTCCCTCTGGTGGCTCTAGGGGAGGACCTTTACTTGGTGTTCCTTGGCTTACAGATTCATCACTTCAGTCTCTGCTTCTGTCTTCACATAGCAGTCTCCCCTGTGTGTGTCTATGTCTGTGTGTCCAAATTTCCCTCTTTTTACAAGGCTACAGTCACTGGATTACAGCCTACTCTACTCCAGTATGACCTCATTTTACCTTCATTGCATCTGAAAAGACCCTGTTTTCAAATAAGGTCACATTCACAGGTACCAGGGGTTAGGATTTGAGAATAACTTTTGGGAGGGACACAATTCAGCCCATACAACACCCTTCATTCCCCCATGCTTTAGGCACACTGGGCCACCTTTTCGTTCAGTTCCTCGCACTCTCCCATCTCTTTCCTACCTTAGGCCCTTTGCACATGCTGATCTATTCCCAGAACACTAACCACCCTTTCTCTTCCATCCAGCTTTATGCAAGTGGCTCCTCCTCTTTCTCCTCATTCCTCAGGTTTCAGAAAGGCCTGCTCTGATGCCCTGCACTCCTTGTCTAAAATAGCCAGGCACAGGGCACACTGTCCTCCTCCAGAGGTCTGTAAGCTTCTGGTCTGCTTTTTCATCACTGTATCCCTGGTGTCTAAACAGTGGCTAGAACATAAGGAGGGCTCCATAAATATATTTTAAACAAATGAATATATGGTTATAGCAATGGAGGCAAGCAAAGGCACTGAGGGACATTAGGACCTTTTGACAGTCAGACTGAGGCCTTGACTCAGCTGTCTGTTGCCCTTCTCAGGATTCTAAACAGAAACCTGGGAGGTTGTTTTGTTGCTTCTGTGAGGTTGGGACCCAAGTGCTGGAGGACAAGCCTAGTACAGGGTTGGTAAACTTCTTCGATGAAGGGCCAGATAATAAATATTTCAAGCTTTGAAGGTCATGTGATCTCTGTCACAACTACTCAACTCTGCTGTTGTGGTGGGAAGTGACCATAGACAACATGTAAACAGATGAGCATGGCTGTGTTCCAATAAAATTTTATATACAAAAATAGGCAATGGGCCCAACCACTGGTTAGCTGGTCGCCATGAGAATGATTGGCAGCCATCTCCTAAGCTTTTAGCCCTAGCAAAGCCTAACATTAGTCTGGCTCCAGAGCCCATGCTCTAAACCCCTATAACTACCTTCTCTGAATAACCATTTGAAAAGTGAACTTGATTTCAATTTCTCTTGCCATACACCTCTTAGCAGAAAGCCTGACTCAGCCAATACTGATGCTTACACTTCTGGTCAGGTAGAACCTAATCCTTAAACTATTAGCTTGTTTGCTGGAGTATAAACAGAAGGGTGAATCATGAATTTAATTGCTCTTCCTGGTGGTTACAGATGCCAGCTGCGTGGTCATCGGCAAGTCAGCAATTCTCTCTCAATCAGTTCATCAATTAATGTTTATTAAGCACCTACTATGTGCCTGGTGGCACAGTGGTTAAGAGCTTGGCTGCTAATCAATAGGTCGGCAGTTCAAATCTACCAGCTGCTCCTTGGAAACCCCATGGAGCAAGATCTACTCTGTCCCACAAAGTTGCTATGAGTTGGAATTGACTCCGTGGCAATGGGACTATGTGCCTAAGGAGCCCTGGTAGCGCAGTGGGTGAGTGCTTGGCTACTGACTGAAAGTTGGTGGTTCGAACCCACCAGCCACTTTATGGGAGAAAGATGTGGCAGTCTGCTTCCGTAGAGAGTACAGCCTTGGAAATCCTATGGGGCAGTTCTACTCTGTCCTACAGGGTCGCTATGAGTTGGAATCAACTAGATGGCAATGGGTTTTTTGGGTTTTACTATGTGCCAGGAAATGGACTAGGTACAGAAGACATAGCGAAGTAAAGACAGACAAAATCCCCTGCCTTGCTGGAGTTTAAAGGCTAGTGTGGGAAACAAACTAACCACTAACCAAGGAACCATCCAAATACTTTAATAATTACGAGTCTTCAGCCAAAGCTAAGAAGTTTCCTGAATACAACCAAACACTTTGAGGGACAGAGTAGCAAGGGTGGGGGTCTGGGTAGCATGGTTTCAGGGGATATCTAGGTCAATTGGCATAACAAAGTTTATTAAGAAAACGTAATGCATCCCATTTTGGTTAGTGGCATCTAGGGTCTTAAAAGTTAGCAACTGGCCATCTAGGATGCATCAATTGGTCCCAACCCACCTAGAGCAAAGGAGAATGAAGAACGCGAAAGACACAAGGAAAGTATTAGCCCAAGAGACTGAAAGGGCCACATAAACCAGAGACTCCATCACCCTGAGACCAGAAGAACTAGATGGTGCCCAGATACCCCCAATGACCGCCCTGATGGGGAACACAACAGAGAGTCCCTGATGGAGCAGGAGAAAAGTGGGGTGCAGAACTCAAATTCTAGTAAAAAGACCAGACTTATTGGTTTGATTGAGACTGGAGGTGACCCTGGAAGACATGGCCCCCAGACTCTCTGTTAGCCCAAAACTAAAACCATTCCCGAGGCCAACTCTTCAGACAAAGATTAGACTGGACTATGGGACATAAAATGATACTGATGAAGAGTGTGCCTCTTAGTTGGAGTAGATACATGAGACTAAATGGGCAGCTCCTGTCCAGAGGTGAGATGAGAAGGCAGAGAGCTGATTGAATGGACACAGGAAATCAGGGGTGGAAAGGAGGAGTGTGCTGTCATAGTACAGGGAGAGCAATTAGGATCACATAACAATGTATGTATAAATTTTCGTATGAAAGACTAACTTGAATTGTAAACTTTCACTTGAAGTACAACATAAAAAATAATAATTATGAGTTATCAAAGAACTGGGAAGAAATGTTGAATATGGGCTTTTCTAGAAGTAGACTGAGGATGGGCCTAACCCCATCTGAGGAATCAGGGAAGATTTTCCAAGATTTTCTCAGGAAAGGGTCATTTTAACTGAGACTGGAAGGATCTCTGTAAGATGGAAAAAGGAAAGTGTTTCAGGCAGAGGAAACCACAGGTCTGAAACAGGACATTAAAAAAGAGCCGAGTGTGTTCAAGACCCGAGAATTCTGGAACAGTTGAGGAGGGAGCAGGGGTGGAATGAGAGTGGAAGGAGGCTGCCCAGGGTCAGAGAGGACAGTATCTCTCTCTCTAAAGGGTACCTGGAGCCTCGGTTGCCTCATCTATAAAGCCAGTGTTAATGATACCGACTACAAACAGTTGTTCAGAAGATTCGTTGAGCTAACATGAGATGAAAACATCTAGCACGGTGCCTGGTACAGGGAAGTACTAAATAAATATCACCTTTAGTTTCGGAGAGTCTCGGAATCCACTGACACTCTTCCTGGACCCTCACCTAAGAAAACACAATCACCTTAAATCTTCAACTCTCTTGAGGGCTTGGTGAAGCTCACGTTCGTAACAGAGCACGCCAAAAAAACTGAGCAGATCATATGAATTGTCATCTTCCATGTACTCTGACAAGTTTGTCTTAATAAAACAAAGAAACTTGCACGCACCTGAATTGCAACAATTCTTGGCCTTGTCTCATTCGCAAGCATGGTTTCTAAGGTCTGCACTACATTACGACATCAGGCACGTTAAAATCATGAGCCCTTTAAACAATGATTGCATAATCACTGTAATTAGTATATTAAGGGCAGACTCAATCGCAAGATAGAAAAAGTGAGCCTACCCCACTTTTGATTTTTTTCTTTTTGGTAGCATGCTTAAATTTAAATTACACCATAGGCACTTTTTAGCATAACATGTACTGTATATTTTTGCATTTCAATAAACCCATTTTCCCCCTACACATAACACTTGGTAATTCAGAGAAATGTATCTTAGTGGCTCCCAACTGCTGCTTCCTCAAGTTGGCTCATGGTTAGCATTTTTCTTCTTTTTGTTTTTTTTCTTAGTTAAGTGAAAACTGTGAGCTCTCTGGGAGCAAGAATAAACTTGATTGTCTTTGAGAAAAAGGAATTCCTTTTCTTTCCCTCCTCTTCTCTCAAAATCATAGTACCTGCAATGGAAGCGTCAGCCATATTTATCTGTAATAAAGTGATCAGAGGAGGAAAGCAAGTGAATAATTGTAGTGAAAATTATCATGTCATTAGCATTATACCATACCAATGAGCCATCTTTCAACACATCCCATTTTCCCTAGAGGAAGCAGACGGGCTCACTACAAACACAAGCTCTGTTGCCGAACAGACCTGGGCTTGAATCCTGGCTTTACCACCTACAAGCTCTGTGACCTTGGACGAATCTCCTAACCTCTTCAGCCTCCAGCCTAGTGTGAGGATTCAGGGAGATTTGTGGAGTCCTTGGCATAGTGCTCTGCACATAGAGGGGTTCAGAGATTGTCATGATGACTCATCCTTATGTTACTCTCCATTGGCTCTGCCACTCACTGGATCACAACTCATATATCAGAGATGTCACTGTTAATGTTACTTCCCGCTAGGCTTTATAAGTGCTGTCCTAGGTGGTACAGGAGAGGCTAATAATAATAATAATAACAGCCAAAACCTACTGAGCACTGTGATCCAGGCAAACTCTGTGCTCAGTACTTCACATGTAATATTTCTTTTAATCCTCTTGATAACAGCAACCCAGGGATGTAGCTGTAATGCCATTGCCATTTTACAGAAAAGGAAACAGAGGCTCCTGGAGATTAACAACTTGTCCAGGTTCACACAGTGATTACGCAGGGGCAAGCAGGATATGAATCCACATCAGTGTGACTCTAAAACCAGTATATTCAGTCACTCAATGCACTGCCTTTCTGGTGACCTAGTGGTTGAAGGGAGCATGAGCTCCGGCACCATATTTCCTGGGTTGAATCCCAGCTCCACCCCTTCTGCCCTCAGTGCTTCAGTTCCCTCCCCTATAAAATGGGGATAATAAAAATACTGCATCTTCCACTCCTAGGTCTGTACCCAAAAGAAATAATCTATGTTTACACAAAAACTTGTACAGGAATTCTTAGAGCAGTCCTATGGATAGTAGCCAAAAAGTAGAAATAACCCAAATATCCGTATGACAGAATATTATTCAGCCATAAAAAGGAATGAAGTACTGAGACATGCTACAAGATGGATGAACCTTGAAAACATTATGTTAAGTGAAATAAGCCAGTCACAAAAGAACATGATTCCACTTACATGAGATATCTAGAATAGGTAAGTGCACAGAAACAGAAGTAGATTAGTAATTGCCTAGATGGTCACCCATCTGTCAGTGTGTCGTACTGCGGTAACTTACGTGTTGCTGTGATGCTGGAAGCTATGCCACCGATATTTCAAATACCGGCAGGGTGACCCATGGTGGACAGGTTTCAGCAGAGCTTCCAGGCTAAGACAGACTAGGAAGAAAGGCCTGGTGATCTACGTCCAAAAATCAGCCAGTGAAAACCTTATGGATCACAACAGAACATTGTCTGATACAGTGCAGGAAGCTGAGCCCCCTAGGTTGGAAGGCACTACATAATGACCATAACAATGGATTTGAGCATACCAATGACAACAAAGATGGTATAGGACTGAGCAACATTTTGTTCTGTTGTACATGAAGTCACCATGAGTTAGAGCTAACTCCATGGCAACTAACAACAACAGTTTCCTAGAGCGAGTGTGGAATTGGAGGGAATGCGGAGTTACTGCTTAATGGGTACATAGTTTCTGTTTGGGGTGATGAACTGTTCTAAAATTGGTTGTAGTGATTGTTACACATATGTGTGAATATACGAAAAACCATTGAAGTGTACGCTTTAAAATGGTGAATTTTATAGTATGTAAAGTTTATCTCAATAAAGCTGTTAAAAAAAAACACTGCCACAACACTTCAGGTTGTTATTAGGAATAAATGAATTAAGGGCCGAGAACTGTGTGCCAGGCACGTGGGCAGCACTGAATACAAGTCAGCTCCTTTTAGGCTTTAAAAAGTTGGAAAGAATGTACCAGAACGAACTTGGTGATATTGGTTCCTGTTTGGGCACCACAAGAAATCACATTCAATTTTCACTCCAATTTTAGGGTGTTTTCCTCAATGTCGTTAAGTCCCCTCCATCCTGTCACCTGAAGCACAGAGTGGGAAGGACCAACTCTCATGGGAGAAATAAGAGAAAAGCCAAAGCAAACTAACACCAACATGTTGGTGGAAAGACCAACTGTGGTGGAAAATACCTCATCCTGTTGGTTTTTGGGGATGGATTAATCATCAGGGAGATGCTTCTTCCTGTCTTCTTTGCGCTGCCTCTCCTGCCATGCCCTGCCTACCCACACCCTCCGAAAGTTCAGCTACTTCTTTAAAGGTCAATCCAATACTCACCTTTAAAACTGCAAAGTGGAAGTGCACCTCTAATGCAGTAGCTGTTGATTTGTAGCCACCTATAACAGCAACTTTTCCTCATCCAAGGCGAAGGACTTGAGAGTCCCAAAAACTTGGCTGTACATTGGTTAAGGGATACCTGTGGCCACCAGGCTAAAGGACAGTTTTGTGGCTGCCACTCTCTGCGCACCACTGAGCTTCTACCCAGAGGTCCATGCTGCCATAGAGAAAGGGAAATGTAAAAGTACTTCAAGGAGCTGGGGAATGAAACCTTCACTCCCAACTTTCCCAAATGTTTCATTTAACTTTAATTATGGAAATTAGATTGCCTTATTTGCAGCTGTTCAAGTGAGGTTTCCTTGTCCTTAACCTTGTATCCTAGTAGGAGCTTCTTCAAGTAACACCCGCAATCACAGAGGGTGTTAGAGGCAGAGGCTAACTTACAGAGGGCTCTGTTCCAAAAGCCATTGATGAGTTCAAGACTTGGTCATCAACTAGTTTACTAGTCCAGCTCACAAATACTTCATTAATCCACATGTAACTTTAGTATGGATGTTTCCAACAACAGGGCCATAATTCCTCACCCCACACTCTTGGAGCCAAATGTCTTTCAGAAATCAGAGTTGTTTGGATTTCAGAAACGTAATCCAATGTGTATGCTGTATATGATGTAACATACCCATTGGGGTCTGGGGCAGTCCTCCACAATCAAGACAATAACTTCTCTGTAGTGAAGTAGATGAATACTCACATAAAGTAAGTTAAATCAAGACTGTAATAGCCTCACAGTCAGTTTAGGTCAAGTTTTGCTACCAAAGAAGTTTGTGAGAAACTTACAAAAAATGTTCCATTTTCAGTGTGGATTGGATTTCAGAATTGCAGGTAAGGGATTGTGAACCTGTACCTTCATGTACAGATTACCAGTTGTATAGGCTTGGGCAACTGCCTAACCCGGCTGAGCCTCCTTTTCCTCATCTGTAAAATGGGATCAACAATAGTTTGTTGTTGTTAGCTGCCACTGAGTAGGCCCCTGACTCATGGTGAACCCATGCACAACAGATTGGGCCTTTGTGATCCATAGGGTTTTCACTGGCTGATTTTTTGGAAATAGACAGCCAGGCATTTCTTCCTTGTCTTAGTCTGGAAGCTCCACTGAAACCTGTTTAGCATCATAGCTACACACAAGCTTCCACTGACAGGTGGGTGATGGCTGTGCTTAAGGTGCATTGGCTGGAAATCAAACCTGGGTCTCCTGCATGGAAGGTGAGAATTCTACCACCCAACCACCTCTGAACCCCCTCTAAACCACCACTGAACCACCACTGCCCCCTCCAACAATAGTTACCTCATATTAAAAAAGCCAATGCGTGTAAAGCTTTGAGCTTTGGCATGTGTTAAGAGCTCAAACAACGTTATCTCTATGGCTGCTACTGCTGCTGCTGTCATCATTAGCATCGTTTCCGCTTTCTGCAACAGTAGGAGCTGGAAGTGACCAGGTAGTGGCGGAGAATCCTTGTTGTTGTTGTGTTTAGGTGCCATTGAGTCGGTTCCGACTTATAGCGACCCTATGTACAAGAGAACGAAACACTGCCCAGTCCTGCACCATCCTCACAATCCTTGCTATGTTTGAGCCCATTGTTGCAGCCACTGTGTCAATCCATCTCGTTGAGAAGTCTTCCTCTTTTTTGCTGACCCTCTACTTTACCAAGCATGATGTCCTTCTCCAGGGACTGGTCCCTCCCGACAACATGTCCAAAGTACATGGGACAGAGTCTCACCATCCTCACTTCTAAGGAGCATTCTGGTCGTACTTCTTCCCAGACAGATTTGTTTGTTCTTGTGGCAGTCCATGGTATATTCAATATTCTTTGCCAACACCGTAATTCAAAGACATCGATTCTTCTTCAGGCTTCCTTATTCATTGTCCAGCTTTTGCATGCATATGAGGCAATGGAAAATACAATGGCTTGGGTCAGGCGCACCTTAGTCTTCAAGGTGACATCTTTGCTTTTTAGCTCTTTAAAGAGGTCTTTTGCAGCAGATCTGCCCAATACAATGCGTCTTTTGATTTCTTGACTGCTGCTTCCATGGGTATTGATTGTGGATTCAAGTAAAATGAAATCCTTGACAACTTCAATCTTTTCTCCGTTTATCATGATGCTGCTTATTGGTCCAGTTGTGAGGATTTTTGTTTTCTTTATGTTGAGGTGTAATCCATACTGAAGGCTGTGGTCTTTGATGTTCATCAGTAAGTGCCTCAAGTCCTCTTCGCTTGGGCAAGCGAGGTTGTGTCATCTGCCTATTGCAAGTTGTTTGGGGAGGGGCTGCGGCTTATTCAGTATTACCCACTTACTCATTTACATTTAAGAGTTGCCTGTGAGTTAAAACTAGTTGCCATTGAGTTGATTTTGACTCATGGTGACCCCATGCGCTTCAGAGTAGAACTGCACCCCATCGGGTTTTTTTAAATTAATTAATTAATTTAATTGTACTTTACATGAAGATTTACAGAACAAATAGTTTTTCATTAAACAGTTAATACCCATATTGTTTTATGACAGTGGTTAACAACCCCACGACATGTCCACACTGTCCTTTCTCAACCTTGGGTTCCCTATTACCAGCTTTCCTGTCCCCTCCTGCCTTCTAGTCCTTGTCCCTGGACTGTTGTGCCCCATCAGTCTCATTTTATCCTATAGGGCTGTCCAATCTTTGGCTGAATGGTGAACTTCAGGAGTGACTTCATTACTGAGCTAAAAGGGTGCGGGGGGCCATGCTCTCGGGGTTTCTCCAGTTTCTGTCAGGCCAGAAATCTGGTCTTTTTTTGTGAGTTAGAATTTTGTTCTACATCCTTCTCCAGCTCTGTCCAAGACCCTCTGTTGGGATCCTGGTCAGAGCAGTCAGTGGTGGCAGCCGGGCACCATCTAGCTGTACTGGACTCAGTCCGGTGGAGGCCTTGGTAGCTGT
Organism: Trichechus manatus latirostris; assembly: GCF_000243295.1. Classification (NCBI taxonomy): domain Eukaryota; kingdom Metazoa; phylum Chordata; class Mammalia; order Sirenia; family Trichechidae; genus Trichechus; species Trichechus manatus. The sequence goes on from NW_004444015.1 coordinate 1,283,344, forward strand.
GGCCCATTAGTCCTTTGGACTAATCTTTTCCTTGTATCTTGTTCTCTTCATTCTCCCTTGCTCCCGAAGGGATGAGACCAGTGGAGTATCTTAGATGGCTGCTCACAGGCTTTTAAGACCCCAGACACTACTCA
>NW_004444015.1:1283577-1313301 GCF_000243295.1 Trichechus manatus latirostris
TTGAGCTAGATGTTCCCCCAAGACCGTGGTCCCCACAGCCCTTAACCCAGCAATTCAGTCCCTCAGGGAGTTTGGATGTGTCTGTGGAGCTTCCGTGACCTTTCCTTGTACAAGTTGTGCTGGCTTCCCCAGTATTGTGTACTGCCTTACCCTTCACCACAGTTACCACTTATCTATCGTCTATTTAGTACTTCCCCCCACCCCTCCCATCCCTCATAACCAGCAAGGATTGTTTCTTTTTGTGTGTAAACTTTTTCATGAGTTTTTACAGTAGTGCTCTTATACAATATTTGTCCTTTTGTGATTGACTTATTTCACTCTCCATAGGGTTTTTAATGGCTGATTTTTCAAAAGTGAGTTGCCAGGCCTTTCTGCTGAGGTGCCTTTGGGTGGATTTGAACCTCCAGCCTTTCCATTACTAGCCGAGTGTTTAACCATTTTATAAATCATATTGTCAGTATAGCAATAGTAAACCAAAAACCCGTTGCCCTTGAGCCGATCACCGACCCATAGCAACCCTGTAGGACAGGGTAGAACTGCCCCGTAGGGTTTCCAAGCAGCGGCTGCATAGATTTGAACTAGCAGACCTTTAATGGTTAGTAGTTATAGTGCTTAACCACTGCACCACCACAGCCCGATAGCGGGAACAGCTTCCCTTATTGAGGTCTTAAATGTGCCCAGCACTGCACTAGGCACTTGACAGGTGTAAGTAATCATGGTCAGTATTATTATTGCTATGACTCAGAGGGGTTAAATAATTCACCTGCGGTCATGGCAGCTAAGGAGTGGCGGCTCCAGGACTCAACCCCAGTCCTCTCTGACTCTCATCCCATTATCTTTCCCCTACATTGCCTCTGTTGAGAGGGCCGACATGTGGCCACTTGGTCAACACAAATTGAGGGTGAATCTGATACGGATAAAGAGAATCCCGCACAGTGCTCAGACACATGCCTCTCACGGAAGAACAAAGCACCTACACCAATCCTCCTGGTTTTGACAAATATCAACATAATGTTGTGCATGTATGTACGTGTGTGTGTGGTCTTTGGGGGTGGGGTGTGAGGCTGATTATTCTTATGAAATTTCATTATGGTTTAATTATTTTTTTCATGACATAAGCCCAGAAGACCTTTGTTTCAAATATTATTTCTAATTATTCATGGCTTATGAACGCAATCACAAATAAGGGTGAGAAGGTAGGTTTATTATTTAATCAACTGCATAAAAATGATGTACTATTTAAATTTAAAAGGAAAGAAAGTCATCATATAATTAAAACCCTAGTCAGATAATGAGGTCTCTTTGGCTATCTCTAGTCTCTCATTGCTAAAACTTTTGAAAAATAAACCACCAGATACACAATCCAACATCATTAGGGCAGACACTGGGGTTCCGTCTGGGGTGCCCAAGATCCCTGCCCCTCAGAAAGGACCTTAGAGGTCAGCCAGGCCAACGTCCTGTCCTCTGCATAAAATCCTCTGAAACCCGGCTAGCAGAGCATCGCTGTGCCTTGGAGTGCATACTCAGAGTCACAGGGAGCTCATCATCCTTTCTGCAGCTCTTTCCTCTTTTGAACCACCCAACGGGCCACTGAGTGTCTCCTTGTGCTAAACCGAAGAGCTTAAATCCGATTCATCTGTAGCTTCCATCTTCCAGACCTACCTTTATCCTCTGCAACCATCAGACTTAGTCTACTCTCTGTCATCAAATTCCTGAACACAGGGACCAGACACACACACTCCCCTCTTAATCTGGGCTATATAACCTGGATTTTTTTCAGCTGCCTCTTAAAAGGCACGCTTTCTAGACCTTTCCACCACTCCTCTTTTCACCCACCTCTGGACACTCTCTCTGATGCAGGGCTTCTCAAACTTGGCTGCACATTAACAATCACCTGGAGAGCTTTTAAAACTCCTGATGCCTAGGCCACACTCCATACCAGTTGGATCTGCATCTCTGGAGGTGAGGCCCAGCCATCAGTATTTTTTAAGTCTTTCCAGGTGATTCAAATGCATAGCCAAGTTTGAGATACCAGTTACTAGCTGCCATCAAGTCGATTCTGACTCATGGCAACCCCATATGTGTCAGAGTAGAACTGTGCTCCACAGGCTTTCAACGGCTGATTTTTCAGAAGTAGATTGCTAGGCCTTTCTTCCAAGGCACCCCTGAGTGGACTTGAAACCATTTGCACACCCTGGGACTCCACATTCCATACCAAATGGATCAGAATCTCTGAAGTGGAACGCAGCCATTAGTACTTTTTGAACCTCTCCAAGTGATTCAAATGCATGCACAAAACAGTGTGAGAAGCCAGGCTGTAACGCACACTCTATCTCAGCCTTGTTTAGATATGTTGTTTCCTTAGATCCTATATTATTTCTTTGGTCCGCTATCTTATCCTCAAATAAAGCAAGATCTCTTCTGACTCAAGGTTTCCACAAAATGTTGGGTCAACCCCTGGCCCACTCTTTATTCATTCTGGGGTTGGCTAAACCCTTTCAGACCAACAGCTCGACCTTGGTCATTCAACTTCCTAAGTCTTTCAAGCTTAATCTAGGGCACTGTTTTCTAAACTAAAGTCCACTGTCATATTCTCAGGGTTCTGTGCAATCCATAAGATTACTTATAAGTCAGGGTTTTAATTTCAATCAAGAGATTTAAAAAATTACTATCAGCTGTAAGCATTTCAGAAACCATCTGGATGACTACCTTATAACTGGGCACTGCCTTGTGATTTCAGTGCCCATGCTGGCTTTTGTGTTTACAGTCATACCCGTGCCAATTAGAAATATTTTAAGCATCTTAGGCTAATGAGAAAATGACAGATACCAGTTTGGGCTGTGTAGCCAGGATTTTAATCCAGATTTGTGGTTCTGCAGCTTGCATCTTTCTTTTTCTTTCTTTCTTTTCTTTTCCCTTTCTTTGTCTTTTTAGCAAGTGCTCTTAAGCACAGTGTCACACCAGATGCCACCCTGAAAGACTTGTACTCCAGCAGCCCCCTTTCTAGGTTCTTCACATTCTCTACTGGAGCCAAGCCTAGTGCACCAAAATGGCATCTGCTTGAAGCATGTTGCCTTTGCCCCATGCAAAGTCACACTCAATGAGAAAATGCAATGAGAAAGAGCTATATGACATTAAGCCTTGATTTTGCTATGGGAAAGTTATGCGCACCAAGGAGAAGCACAGGAGAAACTTCTTTTAAAACTCCTCACTACGGAAGGGAAAGGCAACACGTAATATGGGGGACGTCAGCACAACATGACCAAAGCAAGAGAGGACACTGAGGAACACAAGAATAAAGGGCAACTACGGTAATTACTATAGCTTAGACAATCCTGCAACAATAGTATTAACAAACAATAATTTACAAATGGATACATAGGTAGGTAGATGCGCCAAGAGGTGTGGAAGGGTGGAAGGGAACACATCCACCAGCAGACACATGTTTGGTGGTGGATATTTCTGCATACATGACTGTAGGTGCAGCTCATATAGAGCACACAAGAGGTATAGGCAGGGAAACCTCTTAGACATAACCAAACACCTCACGGGATGAAGTTCCTAGGCTGGAAGACAAAGGACCATAGACTCAGGGGATGTCTATTCAGTTGGCTCAACATAGTTCATAAAGCCAATATTCTGCATCCTACTTTGGTGAGTAGTGTCTGGGGTCTTAAAAGCTTGTGAGCAGCCATCTAAGATATGACTATTGCTCTCTTCCCATCCAGAGCAAAGGAGAGTGAAGAAAACCAAAGACTCAAGGGAGAAATTAGTCCAAAGGACGAAGGGACCACATGAACCACAGCCTACACAACCCCGAGATCAGAAGAACTAGATGGTGCCCAGCTACCACTACTGACTGCTCTGACTGGGATCACAACTGAGGGTCCTGGACAGAGTGGGAGAAAAATGTAGAACAAAAAATCAAATTCACAAAAAGGCCAGACTTAATGGTCTGACATAGACTGGAGGAACCCCCGAGACTATGACCCTAAGACACACCCCTCAGACCTGGGACCGAAGCCATTCCCAAAGACCACCTTCCAGCCAAACAATAGACAAGCCCAGAAGATAAACAATAACACCTGAGAGGAATGTACTCCTTGGAACAATCAATTATACGAGATCAAAAGGGTAATATCTGCCCAAAAGCAAAGATGAGAAGGCAGGAAGGGGTAGAAAATCAGGAGGAAAGGAAATTGGGAACCCAGGGTGGAAATGGGGAGAGTGCTGACATACTGTGGGGAATGAAACCAAGGTCATGAAACACTTTATGTACAAACTATCAAAAGGGAAACTAATGTGCTCTGTAAAGTTTTCACTTAATGTGCACACACACAAAAATAAATAAATCCCTCACCATCATGAAATACTTTGCTTCCCTTGAGGAAATAATAGCATCTTTCGTTAGAAACATATGAACTATATAACTCAATATTTCTCAAACTGGGGTCAAGGGACTGATTCTCAGGGATCCTGGAGTTTTATAATAATTATTTAATTTTGTATTTTAATTTTAATGATAATCCAAAAAAACTCCATTTCATCTGGGTACACTCCTCATAGCAAAGTACTAGTATATACTGTCCAAACTCACAATTGCATTTTTGTACAAGAACTTCAGTGCCAAGTGAAAGCCAAATGCTGTGATGGAGGACCAAGAGAAGAGAGAGTAATTCAAAGAGAGGAAAGGGATGGGAGGACTGAGACGCCATGTGGCTTTGGTCCTATAGGCACAGAGAGTTCCAAAGAACCTGCAGCACTGTGGGCGAGACCAACTCACATTGCAAATGGAGGTATCTACCAACTTGTTAACTTAATGGTAGCTGTAGTTTAAATATGCCAAGATGAATTTTCTTTAAATGTTATTTTCATTATTTTAATATTATACTTAGGAATATTATATTTGATTTCTCACCAAATGAATCAATGATTACCTAAAATCTGTTGCTGTTAGTTGCTGTTGAGTTGATTCCAACTCATGGCGACCCCATGTGTGCAGAGTAGAACTGCTCCATAGGGTTTTCAAGGCTGTGACCTTTTGGAAGCAGATCTTGAGGCCTGTCTTCCACAGCGCCTCTGGGTGGGTTTGAACCACGACACTTTTGGCTAGTAGTTGAGCTCTTAACCCTTTGAACCACCCAGGGGCTCCTACTTAAAATCTAATTCCCTATTAAAAAGGAAAAATAACACTAAGTGACCAGGACCCAATGATGGTGGTGGTGTTGTTGTTAGGTGCCGTAGAGTCATTTTTTTCCCCGAGATCTGTATAGATTTTTTTTTAATTGAACTTTAGATGAAGGTTTACAGAACAAATAGTTTTTCATTAAACAGTTAGTACACATATTGTTTTATGACAATGGTTAACAACCCCATGACATGTCAACACTCTACCCTTCTCGAACTTGGGTTCCTGTCCCCTCCTGCTTTCTAGTCCTTGCCCCTGGGCTGGTGTGCCCCTTTAGTCTTGTTTTGTCCTATGGGTCTGTCTAATCTTTGGCTAAAAGGTGAACCTCAGGAGTGACTTCATTACGGAGCTAAAAGGGTGTCCGGGAGCCATACTCTCGGGGTTTCTCCAGTCTCTGCCAGGCCAGTAAATCTGGTCTTTTTTTGTGAGTTAGAATTTTGTTCTGCATTTTTCTCCAGCTCTGTCTGGGACCCTCTGTTGTGATCCCTGTCAGATCAGTCAGTGGTGGTAGCTGGGCACCATCTAGTTGTGTTGGACTCAGTCTGGTGGAGGCGGTGGTAGCTGTGGTCCATTAGTCCTTTGGACTAATTTTTTCCTTGTATCTTTAGTTTTCTTCATTCTCCCTTGCTCCCGAAGGAGTGAAACTAGTGGAGTATCTTAGATGGCTGCTCACAGGCTTTTAAGACCCCAGACGCTACTCACCAAAGTAGAATGTAGAACATTTTCTTTATAAACTGTGTTATGCCAATTGAGTTAGATGTTCTCCGAGACCATGGTCCCCACAGCCCTCCACACAGTCTCTGTCAGACCAGCAAGTCTAGTCTTTTGTGTGTATGTGTGTGTGCGTGTGTGTGTGTGTGAGTTAGAATTTTGTTCTACATTTTTCTCCAGCTCTTTCCAGGACCCTCTCTCCCTGTCAAACCAGGCAGTGGTGGTAGCCGGGCACCATCTAGTTGGACTGGACTCAGTCTGGTGAAGGCCAGGGTAGATGTGGTCTATTAGTCCTTTGGACTAATCTTTCCCTTATGTCTTTTGTTTTCTTCATTTTCCCTTGCCCCTAAAGGGATGAGACCAGTAGAGCATCTTAGATGGCTGCTCCCAGGCTTTTAAGACCCCAGACTTGTCGAGTCAATTTTTGACTCATAGCAACCTCATGTGACAGAGTAGAACTGCCTCCATAGGGTTTTCTAAGCTGTATTCTTTATGGGAGCAGTCTTTCTTCCGAGGAGATGTTGGGTGGGTTCGAACTACCAATCTTTTGGTTAATAGCCAAGGGCTTAACTGTTGCATCGCCAGGGTTCCTTATGCAGAAAGGAAGGAAGGGAGGGAGAAGGAAATAAGAGAGAAGGAAGGAAGGGAGGGAGGGAAGGTGGGAGAAGGGAAGGCAGGGAGGAAGGAAGGAAGGAAGGAAGGAATACAAAACACAAAATATGTATTTGGAGCCCTGGTGGCAGAGTGGTTAAGAGCTCAGGCTGCTAACCAAAAGGTCGGCAGTTCAAATCCTCCAGCCGCTCCTTGGAAACCCTATGGGGCACTTCTACTCTGCCCTATGGGGTTGCTATGAGTTGGAATCGATTCAGTGGCACACAGCAACAATAACTACTAAACTCAACAATAAATATTTAATTTTAGCAAAAATCATCTACCACATCACTGTTATCTATTGAGTTTATTGGTTTTGCCATTTGTTTATATTTAATTATACATTCTTTTTCGTTTTCTAGTTGTCTGAGAGCTATGAACGTAAGAAGTTTGTTCCTGGCTTTGTCTTTGTACCATCCTCCAGTTTCAGCAATGCTGCTCTGGTGTGACTCCTCTTGCCTGAATGGGATTTTCTTCCCTCACTGGCTCTCTGACATGCTGAACAGATGAAATGCAAGACAAACAAACAGCAGGCTTTCGTGTCTACTCAACCTGGCCTCTTCCTGTCTTTTTCCCATACCACTACCAGAGCGGTGGCTTTCAAAGTTGTTGACCATACTCCACGTATGAAAGACATTTTACATTATGATCTAGTACACACACACACATCGCGGAATACAAGTTTTGAATAGCAATACTCACCTTTACTACGTGAGATGCACTCTGATATCTTCTTTTCTAATTTTATTTTTTAAAAAGTCGGACATGGCAACCAAATTCATTTCACATCTCAATAATGGGTCCCAGCCCAAAGTTTTAAAAACACTGGCCTAGAGTAATATATTAGTGAAGCTTATTCTTCCCAGCTCTTTTACTTCATCATAGCTTCCATTCACTTCCATCAGGAAAGGTCAATAGCTAAAAAAGGGCATCATGTTTGGTGAAGTAGACGGCCAGAAAAACTGAGGGAAACTCTGCCTGAGATGGACTGACACAAGAGCCACAACAATGGACTCAAACATACCGACGATCATGAAGACGGCACAGGAGCAGGCAACATTTTGTTCTGTTATACATAAGGTCACCATGTGTCGGAGCTGACTTGACAGCAAGTAACAACAACATTCTTCCCAGGATGCGAAGCACCACTTGCAGTTATCACCCCACCCACCAACACACACATGCACGCCTCCTGTCCAGGTATTTCCTGGGAGTTACACTTTCTAACTGGATAAAGAGGAGCTATACAAATGGGCTGAGGGGAGAATAGTATTTTAGCAACATTAGAAAGGTGCACCATAGGGTAGAGGGACAATGACCCAGTTTTTTCATTAGGGCAACCTTGCATTGCTGAACCAGTGGGGAGATAGCAGGAAGGTGAGTTCCCTATCTGTTTGTCTAGCACAGATTGGACTGTGGAATGCATTATCCAGTCCAGTGCCAATGACTTTGCAGTTGATGGAAATTCTCCCATGGTTTTGGCAATAGGCTTGCCATTTGTCCTAATGTTCTGTACTGTGACTTCTATTCTCTCTTAAGTATCTTTATAGGTATTTTAAGAGAGAAACTGCATCAAGAGCTGGTAATCACACGTTATTTACAATTGGAGCCCTATAGCTGATGAACTTAATGAAGAGTTCACACTTATCTATCTCTGTTAGTTTGGAGCCATTATCCTTGCCCATAAAGACAATGTGGAACCTTGCTTATGTCTGCTAACATATCGTCACTTACTCCAGTTTTGTTTTATCTGAAAATTGGTGAGCACGTCTTCTATGTTGAGAGTATGGGTTGATGACTAAGAGGACAGTCTCTGGAATCAGTCCACCATCTTGCTAGCCTGGTGACCCTAAGCACTTTATTTCACCTCTCTTCCTCTGTTGCCTTATCTGGGAAGTGATGATAATAATACTGCTTACTCATAAAGCTGTTGTGAGAATTAAATGATTGAATATATGTAAAGCAATTGGAACTGTGCTTGGCTCATAGCAAGTGCTACTTAAGTATTAGCTATTATTAATATAATCATGATTATTTACCCAAGTCAAAGGAAAGCATTGAATCTGACTGTACGCCAAATGCACAGCCGTGTGGCATGCCCCTTGGAGACCTCTTTCCAATTTTGCACTGATCCATTAATCATCACTTTGGATGTAGTGGCTCCACCAGTCAGGAATTTTCTTAACTGTACTTCCATCCAGTGTTTCTTTCTCCATCTTCACTCCAAGGATACTGTAAGAGACCATGGCATGCCACTCTGCTCACAGTAAAATCCAAGGTCCTCCCTACGACCTACACTGAACCACACAACGTGCCCCCTACTTCCACCACCTGCCACCACTCTGTCCTCCTCTCCTGTCACTTTCCTCCTGGCTCACTCTGCTCCCCCTTCAAGACCTTTGCTCTTATCATTTCCATCCCCTCTACCTGGGATACTCTTTCCTCAAACAGCCACACGACTTGATCCCTCCCTTCCTTCAGGTTCTGCTCACAGGTAGTAATAGTAGTTATTATCACTTATTAGGGAGGCCTTTCCTGATCATCCTGTATTAAAAAATATCCCCCACCTGACCCCAGCCCCCACTCACAGAACATTCTCTAGACCCCGGCACTTAACATCAGCAGACGTATTATAGTAGGCATCGATTTGGTTGTCATCTCGCTTCCCCACTAGAATGTCAACTCCAAGAGAACATGGATTTTTAACTGTTTTGTCCACTGTTGCATCCGCTGTATCCCAATGTCTAGAACAGTGCCTGGCACAGAGTAACAGTTAGTAGCCATTCAATAAATATTTGTAGAATGAATAAATTTCAGACACTGTGCAGAAGACCAGATGGACTACACCTACAGCACCCCCCTGATTTAAAAGTTTGGTAGCAGACTTTTTAAATTCTTTTTAACTAGATGGTCAAGGCATTAAGTTTAGTTTAGCGTGACTTGTGCTCAGTGCACACAGAATTTTATACACAATAAAACAACTCTTCAACTTCTTGTGCAACAAAGTATACAAAGCCCTATTAAACACCTTTCTACTGTATTTGTGGATGTTACTGCATCCTTCGGCTCTGCCACCAGAAATCAGCTCTGGCCAAATGGCCTCACATCATCACTGATAGGCGTCTCTTAGTTCTGCTTCAGCAGGTTCTCAGTGGTACCAATGATGAAATAAAGGTAGGAATTTCCAGTTCTTTGGCCAAGAGGTGAAGCAAGGGCATATCTCAGCCCTGCTTCTATTCAACCTTCACCTTCATGGCATACTTCATCTTGAAATCAGATTATAGGGTATTTCATTATCCCACAAATTCTAAATTGCTGTTGTGTGCACGTAATAAACTTTAAGTCTTTGGCCTGCTTTTATTATCCAGTTTATATACTGGGTTGGCTATTCCTGGTGACTTTTCTCTTTTCTTCTTGGTTATATGTATTTTCCTCCTATTTTCTATCATTTTTTTAAAACGGAGGTAGCTCTAGGCCCTGGTCTGTCCTGCCAAGTTAGCAGTGGGTAGTATTGCAACTTGTTACTTGATGATGGGGTTCTATAAAAACCCTGAATGGATACTGCTGATGATCCTTGTTGACATTTTCAATGCAAAAACCATTAAAATATGGAATAAAAACTCAAGAATAATTTTTCCTGTTAGTAAATATTTTCTAAAATAGTATGGCATACTTTCATTCCATAAGATCTAGGATAACAATCTAATACCAAATTTCCAAAAGCTATCTTGACCAACATTTTTCCTCCCTCAAATGCCCCCCAAAACCTCTATCTCTGTGTTTACAAGTATCATAGAAGCTTATACCTGTTATAACCCTGGACTTTTTCCTTAATTTGTGTGTAATTTGTCCTCTTATAGGTTGCCTCAGTTCGTTTGTGAGCCTATTATATATGTGTGGGTGTTTATGTTGTTGTTGTTGTTGTCTTTAGGGGCTGTGGAGTCGGTTCCAACTCATAGCAACCCCATGTACCACAGAATGAAATGTTGCCTGGTCTTGCACCATCCTCACAATCCTTGCTATGTTTGAGCCCATTGTTGCAGCCACTGTGTCAATTCGTCTTGTTGAGGGTCTTCCTCTTTTTCGCTGACCCTCTACTTCAAGCCTGATGTCCTTCTCCAGGGACTGGTCCCTCCTGATAACATGTCCAAAGTATGTGAGATGTAGTCCCTCAATCCTTGCTTCTAAGGAGCATTGTGGCTGTACTTCTTCCAAGGCAGATTTGTTCATTCTTCTGGCAGTCCGTGGTATATTCAATATTCTTCGCCAACGCCACAATTCAAAGGCATCCATTCTTCTTTGATCTTCCTTATTCATTGTCCAGCTTTTGCATGCATACGAGGCGATTGAAAATACCATGGCTTGGGTCAGACGCACCTTAGAACTCATAGTGACTATCTATCTATCCATCCATCCATCTATCTATCTACCTACCTATCTTTGTGTGTGTGTGTGTGTGTGTGTGTGTGTGTGTGTGTGTGTGTATATATATACATATCTCCAAACTGTATGATTCACTTAAGGAATCATCTTTAAATATTAATTATCCAAAAAGAAAGTTGATGATTGCGGCAAGGGGGGAGATTGGCAATTTGGGAGAAAATGGGCTCTATATCATCAGTCAGTTGATTGGTACTGGGTATTTATTTTGACAAAGCACTTTCCTGGAAGTGATACAGTAAGACAGTAAAGGCCACAGTCACTAAAGCCATAGGAGCCAGACTGAAATTGTACTGTACCAAAGCGGGCCACTTAATAGATCTTCCTCTAAAACTCTTGCATAGTGTAATTCAGTGACCCAAATTCTATCAGAACAAAGGAATGGGGCTGAGACAATAAACAGTGCACACTTGGAAGCATTACAAACTAGTATCCTAAAGGCAATCTTGTATTTACCACCACCTTGGCAGCACGAATTGGGCCACTTTGGACTCACGTCATAATCTGATTCATGGGACCATAATGAAATCCCTAAAGAAACTGCCATTTCCCCTGAGAACTAGGTATCAAATTTATGTTGCTTTTAGCCTCACAATAGGAAGAACAAGTTTTATAAATAATGTGTGTTGTGTCAATTCATTTTTTTCCGTTAGATTTATGGGGTAAACGTAGACAGTGGTCTATTAGTTTAATCAATTTGTTGAATCTCTAAATCCACAAAACAGTAACCCAGGCACTGGGGATACAAGATGAATATGACAGGGTTGCTGTCCTCAACGAGATCACAATCCAGTGCGAGTAAGGCGAGGCGGAGAAAAAACACTTAAGCAATTTTAATTATTCTTATGATATGATCAGTGCTAGAACAAAGAGTGAGCAACATGCATTGGGGATCCAAGAAGACAGAGACATTAATGCAAGATCGGTGGCACGCGAGCCCATGGAGTAGAGTTCACAAGAGAAATGGTGAGGGATAGAGCAGAAGATTTGGTTGGGAGCAGATCTTCAAGGACCATCAATGCCTTGTAAAGGAGTTTGGACTTTATCACACACATGATGGGGAGCCATTATGTCAGCAGGTAGCATAATGCACATGTTCAGAGGCAACGAGGCTATTAAGAGAAGTTCGCACGATGCAGAAATTCTCAATCCTGGCTACATATTAGAAAGCAGTGAGCTTTTAAAAACATGTGTATGTGCCAACCCCATCCCAGTCCATTTGAAACCAATGTGTGGAGGTGATCTCAGACATCAAGATTGTTAAAAAAAAGTTCCTCCATATTATTCTACTGTACAGCCAGAGTTGAGATCTCCTGGGACTCCATTAACAAGAGTTGAAAGGTGTCTATATTAAAGCAGTGATGGTGATGATGGAGAAGAAAGGAGGAGAGAGGAGGAAGATGAAAGAGGTATTTCTAATGTAGAACTGAAAAGGCTCTGGCTGAATGGATGTGGGGTTTGAGGGAGAAGAGTCTGATTGGATGATGGTCTCTTTCACTGCTGAGATAGAGAACTGAGGAAGACAAATAGGGTTTGGTGGGGGGAAAAGCACAAGTCCACGCTCAGACATATGAAATGTGAGGTCCCCATACATCTGTAAGAAGATGTCCATTGGCAACTGGATATACAGAACTGGAGTTGAGGTGAGAAGTGAGGCAAAAGAGACTCTATGTGAATAGATCTTTGATCAATATTCCTCTTTTGGAGGCATATTTCTTCTAGATTCAGACTGAACACACATTGACTGAGTACTTTACTATGTGGTTGGAACTGTTACGATTTCACATACCATTTCCGAGGTAGTTAGGGAATAATGAAAAGGAATCAAGACTTCATACTGTGATTCTTTACTTTGGCTGCTCATTAGAATCACCTGGAGAAATGGAAAAGAACCCCAATGCCCAGGCCACACCCCGGACCAATTTAATCACAATCTCAGGTAGTGAGGCCCAGATATCAGTATTGTCTAATGTTCACCAGGTGTTTCAACTGTGTAGCTAATGGGGAGGGCCAACCAGAATCTCCTCTCCTGGGAAACCTGTCCACGTGGGTGGAGCTCATGGTTATTCACGAAGTCATCTCTTCCTGGAAATAACCCAAAAGTTTAGGTTTCATTGTAACCACTCATTGTGTTTTACAGGTATGTAACTCAAGTGTCTATTTACATTGGATTCTTCAAATATTGAAACATAAGTTTGTGTAGACCCTAGTTAAAACAGCAGAGGTTGATGATTTTTTTTCGAAAAACAATGCTAAAATGTTGCTAATTCTTACACTCAGAAATTTGCTATAACTTTGCTCTGTTTTGATCTTTATAATTTCTTTTAAAAATCACATTGTATCTACCCTTTGCTCTATAAGTCTTGCAATGGCCTTTGGCCAAAAGCAATAAAATTCTGACCTGAAGATATATAATAAGGAATGCTCTGCTGTTCTTTCCCCAGCAACCTAATAAAAGCAATAGTACTGTGAGCAAAAGTCTTTATACTCTTTTTATGATGCCAAATCAGTGGCATTTCCCCCGGTTGATGGTAGTGATTTTTAAAACCTATAAAAACAAGCAGTGACAAGGAATTTTCCTCTCTGTGCATTTTCCCTCAGAACTTGGCTGTGCCTCGAGCCTCTTAAGTCTGCAGAAGGAGAGTATTCTTCAAACACTGTTTATAGCCTTCCCCAAGCCATCCACCCAATTCATAGCTATTAAATCAGTAACACTGAGTCCCAAGGGGACGTAATCCATGCCACAGTTAATACTGGCTAAACCCTCTTGTAAGGGGGTTAGAGCTGAAATGGCCTTTTTTGAGACAATCAAGTCTAACCCTCTCCTTGCACACATGACAAACTGAGGTCCAGAGGGAGGCAGGGACTTGCCCAAAGTCACACAGGATTAGAACCCAGCCCACCTAATGTTTCCTTCCTTTCTATCTAGCTCTAGGTGGATCACAGACATCCAGAAAGTTAGTGACACCTAGCTCTAGAAAGGAAGTAATCCTCAAAATCTGAACTTTCTTCCATTCCTGTGATGATGATTATGGCCACTGCTGAATATGAAGCAAAAGATCCTAGGGAAGGTCCTCGAGCTTCCAGCCATAATTCCTGGGAATGAATATACTGCTCTTCCTTTAAAGCCACAGTCACCTTTACCTCAGTAGTTCCACTCCATTGGACGGAGAGTCAGGTCTTAACATGTGAAGTGATCCATTTTCCTGGTGGCCCAAAGTTGATGCTCATGCCCACTCTACTGTTCTCATTACCTAACAGGGGATACTGCATATTTTAAAGTCAGGAAAGGTGTGCGTCAGGGTTGTATCCTTTCACCATACTTATTCAATCTGTATAATGAGCAAATAATCCGAGAAGCTGGACTGTATGAAGAAGTACAGGACATCAGGATACGAGGAAGACTTGTTAACAACCTGCATTATGCAGATGACACAACCTTGCTTGCTGAAAGTGAAGAGGACTTGAAGCACACTTACTGATGAAGATCAAAGACCACAGCCTTCAGTATGGATTACACCTCAACATAAAGAAAACAGAAATCCTCACAACTGGACCAGTAAGCAACATCATGATAAATGGAGAAAAGATTGAAGTTGTCAAGAATTTCATTTTACTTGGATACACAATCAATGTCCGTGGAAGCAGCAGTCAAGAAATCAAACAATGTATTGTATTGGGCAAGTCTGCAGCAAAGAACCTCTTTAAAGTGTTGAAAAGCAAAGATGTCACTTTGAGGACTAAGGTGCGCCTGACCCAAGCCGTGGTATTTTCATCACCTCATATGCATGCAAAAGCTGGACAATGAATAAGGAAGACCGAAGAAGAGTTGATGCCTTTGAATTATGGTGTTGGTGAAGAATATTGAATATACCACGGACTGCCAGAAGAATGAACAAATCTGTCTTGGAAGAAGTACAGCCAGAATGCTCTTTAGAAGCGAGGATGGCGAGACTACATCTCACATACTTTGGACACGTTATCAGAAGGGACCAGTCCCTTGAGAAGGACGTCTTGCTTGGTAAAGTAGAGGGTCAGCAAAAAACAGGAAGACCTTCAACCAGAGGGATTGACACAGTGAATGCAACAATGGGTTCAAGCATAGCTATGATTATGAGGATGGCACAGGACTGGGCAGTGTTTTGTTCTGTTGAACATAGGATTACTGTGAGTCAGAACCCACTCGATGGCACCTAACAAAAGCAACAACAACAGACTGGAGACACCAGCGGAGGGGAAGGAGCATTAGCTGTGCAACCTTGGGTGACTCACTACGTCTTATGGCTTCAGCTTCCCCATCTGTGAAATGGGATAATAACAGTACCTACCACATGGAATTGGAGGATCACACTAGAGCAGTGGTTCTCAACCAGGGATGATGTTGCCCCCCAGGGGACATTTGGAAATGTTTGGAGACATTCTGGTTGCCATAAGTGGGCCTGGGGAGGGGGTGGTACTAGCATCTAGTGGGTAGAGGCCAGGGATATTGCTAAACATCCTACAGTGCACAGGACAGCCCCCAGCACAAAGAGTTATCTGGCTCCAAATGACTACAGCCAAGGTTGAGAAACTCTATACTAGATAGATGTGTGTATAGCATTGAGCATAGTGCTTGGAACACAGTACGTATTCAATAAGGGATAGTCCTTATTCCTTGGTGACTACAGGTGAGCTCTTGGTGTTTGGAGGGTGTGATGATTATGTCTCAACTGAGCTAGGCTATAATACCCAAGTATTTAATCAAATAATAATGTAGGTGTTGCTGTGAAGGTATTTTGTAGATGTGATTAACATGTACAATCAATTGACATTAATTAATGTAGAGGGGATTATCCTCAATAATGTGTGTGGACCTCATCCAATCAATGGTAAGGCCTTACATGCAAAACTGAGGTTTCCCACAGAAGAAGAATTTACAGCCTGCCCACCTGCCTTGGATTTTAGACTTGCCAGCCCCCATAATGATGTGAGCCAATTCCTTAAAACAAGTCTCTTTACACACACACACACACACACACACACATCCTACTGTTGGTTCTGTTTCTCTCGGGGACCCTGGCTGCTATAGAAGGCTTGTTTAACAGCCACCACACTCCCAGCTTGCTATGCAGGAATTCTGTTTCTCCACCTGCACAGGTGAATGTTCAAGTGCGTTTCCCAAACAGGAATTGTGAGGCACACTGATCACACATGTCTCCTAAAAAGTCATTTTGCCCCAAACAGGACCAATTTCTGTACATATACACACCTATACTCGTTTGCAAATCAGGTAATCCCCTGGCTTGGACACCCAATTTCCCTGTACAGACATGGCTTTCTTTCCAGAATTAGGCACAAACCTCTGAAACCCTGGCTCTTAAAGAAAAAAAAAAAAGCCTAGAAATTAGTGGGAGGTAGGTGGAGAAAGTCTTTTTCTAGATCAAACACACTTGAAAACAGACTCCACAGAGTTTCTCCACGTGAAGTCTTTCCCCCACCATCTCGGATCAAATACTGCAATGGAAGCTAGAAAATTCAGTCCAACTTGTCTTGAGCTGCTGGTATCAATTTTTTATTCATGTCTTTGAGTGTGTGTGTGTGTGTGTGTGTGTGTGTGTGTATGTGTGTGTGAGAGAGTGTGTGCGTTTGCCAAAAGCAACAGGTCTTAACAGATCGAATGTGAAGCCTATTGTTTAAAACTGGCATGCCGGGCTCGTCTTCACTTTCCACAACAGTAGGGAATTTTTCCAGGTATGTGGGAGGCAGGCTGCTTGGAGCCATTATAATGCTTGTTCCCGGCATGATCTCCTTCATTAAATAATCTTTTAATGCAACATTAATAGTAATTACAAGATTACAGTTCAAAATATTTGATAACATCCCACTATGGAGCTGAAATGTTACCATTCTCTTCTCTCAAGTAGTCGGTGGGAAGCAGGCCTCCTGCACAGTGCCACTAGTACAGTACCCAGATACAGAGCAATGCAAACCATTTGCTCTCCGCCTTGAAAAAGCAGATTGCAGAAGCTCTCGGAAGTATAATATATGGGTGGGATGGTAGCCAAACCGCCATATCTGTTTCAAGAAAACACACACACTCACACACACACACAGACATGGACACAGACATATGGACATAAGTAATTCTTTCTTCCACCTTCTCCTATCTCCATGCCCATCCTCCCCCAACTTATGCCTTTTCATTTAAAAATAAGATCAATCCATGGTAGTTTTAAATTTCTTAAAGGAAGGGAATCTGTACCATCACACTGTCTCAAGAGTGATCATTTTCTCTTTCAAGGAACTATTTTCATATCTATTGTGCTTCATACCTTTCTTCTTAGTGATTTGTGCCTACCTGAGGAAAATTGAATTTGCTGTTAATTATTTAATTTGGCTAAAAATGAACTGGAAGGAGGAAGAACCTCACAATGCTACCTGGTGGCTTTGATTTATTCTCTACCCTTGCTCTGTAGGCATCATTGTACTTAAAGGCCTGGGTTGGAGTCACAGCTTGCCAACCCCATGGAGTTGCCAGATGCCTGTGTAGCCACTGCCAAGACTTCACCCTCTAAGATAGAATCCCTTCAACTCGTCCTCATCTCCATTTATGGGAAAACAACAATAAGGCCTTTTGTTTCCTTCTAGCCTCTCCTGGCCCAGCTACATTTCCTTAGCTCAGAACTCACTGGAGTCCTGGATCAACACTTTTGGAATCTGGAGATTAATCTGTCCTCAGGTATCAAATGGATGTGAATTCACTGGGTCCTGCCCACACTGAGAAAGGTGTCAGAGAAGCACAGAATCTGGCACCCAGCAGGGCACAACTCTGCTGAAAAGTGACAAGGGGACTGCTACTTGAGAATGATTTGCTCTGGTAAGAGCTGGTAGGAACACGAGACACTGTGCCAACCTCCATCTTGCCAGACTCAAACTAGCTCTGTTAGTGCCTCCCTTTTTGGAGAGGTCTGAGCCCACTCATTGAATCCCAAGTGAACAGTTTCCTGGGCTCTGTGTGTGATCTATGCTGGCTTCCCGTCATAGGGCAAAGCCTTCTCTTCACACTGTCAACATCAGCCACATGGCTGCTGAAGGACGGCTGAACTCTGTCACTGGGCACTGCTGCCCAGATGCATTGCCGTGAACCACTCTGAAATCCATCCAAGTGTAATTAATCACCTGGGCCATTTTAACGCTCCCTCTGTATCTTAAAGGAGCCCTGGTGGCATAGTGGTTAAGTACTAGCTGCTAACCAAAAGGTCGGTGGTTCAAACTTACCAGCCGCTCTGCAGGAGAAAGATGTGGCAGTCTGCTTCCTTAAAGATTACAGCCTTGGAACCACTATGGGGCAGTTCTATTGTGTCCTATAGGGTCGCTGTGAGTCAGAATCAACCCAAAGGCAATGGGTCTATATCTTAAGGCTTCTTACAAATGAAGATACAATTTCCAAATGAGGGCTCATTATACCGAGCCGTCCCAACCCCACAAACAAATCATAGACACTGGGCTTTATTCATTTCATTGAACTGTGTTCAAAGAAACTGGATATTAAGGGGCTCTTTAATCTGTCTCATCCTCCTTGATATTCACAGGTTGATCTCAATTTAACGTCAGGTTACTGTAAGGAAGTATCATAGACATGAACACTCTGGATCCAAGAAGCAGTGAAATTGCCCAAATGACTCCATACATAAATTTCAAGATAACCATAATACTGTGGCTGAAGGATTTGTGTGCATGTGTGTATATGTCAATGGTTTACTCCCCCTAGGCTCAGATATACAAAAAAATGCTAATTTCTCCATAGTTTATCCAAACTTCATGAGACTGCCCACCCTCACCTTCTTGGATATCAGGAAAAACTAAATTTTTTGTAGTCACGTAAACTCAGCCCAATCCACTCCCTTCTGATTTAGACAGTCTTTTTGTAACTCAGTCTCTCTTGGGTAAACACTCGATCTTTCAGATTCCCTCTTCCTCTCTTCTTCTTCAAGATAGTGTACAGGTATAAGGAGGCTGAGGCTTATGTGATCTTGTGTGTATTTGTTTTCTATATTGTGTAACAAATGACCACACCTTAGTGGCTTAAAACAGCACACATTTATTATCTCAGTTTCTGTGGGTGGGAAATCTGGGCATGGCTTAGCTGGGTCCCCTTCTCGGGGTTTCACAAGGCCAAAATCAAGATGTTGGCCAGGGTTGGGTTCTCATCCAGAGGCTCGACTGGGGAAGGATCTGCTTCCAAGATCACTGAGGTTATTGGCAGAATTCATTTCTTTGCAGCAGTAGGATTCATGACAGCTTGCTTCTTCCAAGCCAGCAATGGAGAGTAGGAGACTCTAGAAAGAGTCCGCTAGCAAGAGGAGTCTTATATAATGTGAAATTATCATGGGTGTGACATCCGATCACTTTTGCCATATAACCTAATGAAATCATGAAAATGACAGCCTATCACCTTTGCCGTATTCTATAGGTTAGAGGCAAGGCACAGGTCCTGCCTACACTCAGTGGAGGGGATTACACAAGGTCGTGAACACCAGGAGTTGTGGATCATGGGGGACCACCTTAGAGTCTGTCTGCCATACTTGTGGTAGCAGTAACCAAAAAACCAAACCCATTACTGTCAAGTCGATTCCAACTCATAGCGGCCCTATAGTCAGAGAAGAACTGCCCCATAAGATTTACAAGGAGCAGCTGGTGGATTTGAACTGCTGACCTTTTGGTTAGCAGCCGTAGCTCTTAACCATTGTACCATCAAAGAAGAAAGGGTCCTTGGTGACTCTAGCAGAGCAGGTACTCTATTTTGCTCCCTGGACTGGTAACATCTAAGCTACTATGGATTCCCTATGGCCTTTCTGGGGTTACAAGCTGATATCCAATACTAGAGCCCGTTGTCTTAACCATTTTTCTTCAGACTTGAGGTCCCCACACACAAGGCCAATTTTGTTCCAACTCCAGGCATTCTCAGCATCTCCTCACCCCTTCACCCAGGTATGTGAATCTTCCAGCTTATGCAGGCCATGGGGATGCGTGAGTGCTGCCTTCCTGTGCCAATGCTGTGCTATTAGTTCTGCAGGATGTTGGATGTGGCCCCATGCAGGGCTTCCCCAAGAGGCCTGAAGCCTCCCCAAGTTTGTCCCTCATCTCCCAGTGTTCTTCAGGCTCCTTCATACCAACCTGGATACTTCTAAAGTAACCTCCTTACTCTAACCTAAGTCCCAGAAGAGAAGGAAAACAAAGACCTTGGCAGCTCAGTTCCTCCCTCTCCTCTCTGCTTTCCCTACTCACTATGCCTAGAAGGAACAGGGCTTTTACTTCTTCTCTGGTGTCCCAAATTCTCTCTTTAGGACTATCATAAACCTCCATGATCTAGTCAGCTATGCCCAGTTTCTTGTCTGTTAAGTTAGAGCTAAAAGGATTTAGGAAATCATTTTCTCTCACAACGAAGTTGGGCTTTCAAGACAATGGTATTTCTATGGTCTCAAAATAGTCCGTTTTGAGACTTAAAGCTGATCAACAACCTCTTTGTTTTGGGAAGGTTTTGCCCTCTCCTTCCTAGGAGCAATAAACCTCATGACTAGGTCTCGGGAGTAGAAAGTTAAAAGAGAAATTATTTAAAAGAAACATAAACATGCATTCACAGAAACACAGACACGCACGCACACGCACACACACACACGTGCATATATATCCAGGAGGTTAAACAGACAAATGTGCTTGGTAGGGTAATCCCTTCAGTAGACTTCAAAATGAAGTGGTAGAATCCAGTGTTGTTGAAATGCTCTAGAACAGAGCCCACCCAACTAGTGGGTAATAGGGGTACCCTTGTACTGAGCCCTTTAGCCCTCATGGTAGTTGGGTGGGACCTAGACAACGGGAGCCCCAGGCCTGTCTCTCATGTACAGCCTCGCAGGGCTACCCAAGGTGGCTGAGCATACATTACCACATTTTAATTGTTTCATGACATGAAAAAGTTTGCAAAGTGCCGTTCTAGAATGCCACTGCTAGAACAGAGCTCTAAAGTAGCAGAATATTAAACCTGGTAAAATCCACCTGTTCTTTTACAATGTATTTTTTTTTGTGAGAATAAGGGTTTAATCATATATAACCTGCTGCTGCATTGGATTTGCAGTTGGTGGGTGGTAGGCTGCACTCTGCCATCTACACTATATCTTGGTTGTCTTTATTGGTGATTAGTGGCGGTAAGGAGGAGCCTGCTGGTGCAAGTAGTTTGTGCTTGGTTGCTAACCAAAGGTTGGTGGTTCAAACCCACCTAGCAGCACTGTGGAGGAAAGGCCTGGCAAACTGCTTCCATAAAGATTACAGCCAAGAAAAGCCTACGGAGTAGTTTTACTCTGTAACACATGGGGTCACCATGAGGCAGGGGCTGACTTGATGACAGCTAACAACAACAGTAGCAGTAAGACTGTGGAAACTATCTTTCCTCTATACAAAGCTTAATGGCCCATAGGATAGTGTCACCCAAGATGCTAGCCTCATTACTAGTAGATTCTTACCAAGCACACTACTTTGCCCAGTAAGCAGTCTTGAAGTGCCAGATTGTCTCCAACAGGCCAGGAATGATGCCACTGGGGGCCATGTGTGAGCACTACTGGTGTCATGGCACCTTCCAAAGGAACCTCTTCTCTTCCCTTCTACCTCCACCTCCCATCCTCTTGCTCTATACGTCTTCCTGCATCCTTTCTCCTGTCTCCCTATCTCCTAGCCTTACTATGGGGATGCAGAGTCCCGGGCTAGCCAAACAGGCCCGGAGGAAGCAGTGGTGTTATCTGAGCAGCAGCAATGAGCATTTCAGTACTGTCAGGATGACAGCTCTCAGCTGGGACCATAAAAAACCAAACCTGTTGCCACGAAGTTGATTCCGACTCATAGCAACCCTATAGGACAAAGTGGAACTGCCCCATATGGGTTTCAGGGCTATAATCTTTATGGAAACAGACAGCCACATCTTTCTCCCTTGGAGCAGCTGGTGGGTTCAAACTGCCGACCTTTCAGTTAGCATCCAAGTGCTTAACCACTGCACCACCAGGGCTCCTGACTGAGCCTTGTTAAAACTGTCTTTGACAGAATGTGGTCCACACACTGCAAACGTTACCACGTCTGCACCTGGAGTCCAGAACTGGGATGCTCAGGAAAGAGCAGCACTTAAAGGGAAATCCAATTATTGTCTCTGTGTGTCCAACCATGCATGAAAAATTCAGAAAAAGAAAAAGCAACTCCCCTCAACACACACACACACACACACACACACACACTACAATACAATAGCATTCTGGAGACTGGGCAGAAACATGAAGTGATCTTGCTCATTTTTAAGCAGATTATAACAGAACGGGTACAAATGGCCTGGAGCATGGAGAGTCCTAACCCCATCACTTGACTCGGTTCTTACATCCTTAGTATCTGTCCCCATGTTCATCATGGCATGGCACGTAGAGCTGTCGGGAAATCGCTTCATAATCTCACACCCCTTAAATATAATGAAAAACAAGATAAGGCTTTGAAGAAAAGAAAAAAAAAATCCAAATCAAAGCAATCCAGCTGCCCAGATCCCAGAGGGTTCATAATGATAGTCTTTCCTACAGGAAGCAGTAGTCGGAAATTTAAAAAAAAAATGATAATTTATTTGGTATATACATACCACTGAGGATGAGGAATTCTTTCTGCATGAAAACCCAGCAAGTGGCACCTCATTAAACAGGACCTAGACTTAATCTAACTTGGAATAGATAAAAAAGAAAGGATTCATATGAAGCTCTCCAGCCTGGGGGCTTAATCTCAGAGCTTCAGAGTATAATGAATGAATTAAGTAGGGCAAGTGATTAACAACAAAGAAACTATTGCTTACTATTTAAAAAAAAAACTGGAATATTATTGAATTTAGAGTAAAGTGTTCATTGTTTATAGACAGGGTCAGGCTGTGATTTTTTTTTTAACCTCTGGAGAGAGAGCACGTGTGTGTGTGTGTGTGTGTGTGTGTGTCTAGAAAAATCGCAGATGGAAGCTGACTCTCAAAAGGTAGCATGAGTTATTTCGAGTCTTTTTGGAGTACAGCACCTTATCTTGTTGTTATTTTATCTGATGCCCTACTTATCTCCTCTCTCAAAAAAATGTCATGTGTTTATCTAAGAAACATAGCCATTGAAAATTAGTTCTGTAGCATGAAAATTGTAAAAACCGCCACAACGTTCCATGAGTTAATTGGAGACACTTGGGGATATCAGGCAAGGAAAGCTGGAAATGTCTCTGCTGATATTGAGATAAAGAGCCCTGACATTGGGAAAACAGCAACCCAATGAAGCTTATTTTGGAGACTATGCAAGGCCAAGCATCTCAACAGGGGAAAAAGATCAATTCGTGCATTAAATTGTAGTTGTTTGTGCATCAAAAAACTAGCTAGCTTATTTCTTCACTATTCCAACTGGCCATATTGATAACAAAAGCACATATCTAATACTCAAAGCTTATCAGTTCTCATTTATTCATCTTTGGAGCCCCACTAATTGGGTACTTAATGCATTTTTGTTGATAACATGGATGAGTAGATAGAGGAATGCCTAAACGAATGAAGGAATACGATTTCCACAGGCCTAATCTCCAAGTACTTGTTTTGTTGAGGTGAGTCACAATTATTTCAGTATGTCTTAAATTTTCCCACCTAAGTGTCCCTGGCTGCAGAAGAGTCTGACTGTATTTTCCTAGGACTATACTGTCAACAAGCACAAACTGTTATTGAACTATCATATTTGCCTTAGATTTCCACACACATTTTGCCTTCATCTATTTCACAACTATGTATTGAGAGCCTAGTATATGTAGGCACTACCCCATGTACCAAGGTTGCTTCAGTGAACAAAGTGGACACAATCCCTACTTTCTCAGTGTTAACATCCTAGAAGCAAGAGAGATAATACATCAAAGAATCACACACCTCAATAGAAAATAACAGCCGTGATAAGATCTATGGAGAAGAGGAATACAGTTCCACGATAACAATGACAACCCAAATGATGGTCCATCATGCAAAACTTCAAAGCAAAATTAAAAAAAAAATCAAGCCCACAACAAGTGAAAAATAAAGCAAATAGATCTTTCCTCTATTAGGTCTATGATTCAAGATTTAGTTTCAGCAAAACATTATCATCTGCCTACTAAACTAATGTAATTGTTTTGGATGTCATTGATTTTGTAGCTTTGTTTGTATCTTGTTTTATTTTTAGTTGGATAGTTGTATATCAACATGAGCCTGAGAAGTTTGTACTCACTTTTTTTTTTGCATAGACAGGTAACATTGTAATAAAAAACAATTAGGCCAACAGAAATTTGATAGTAATTTACTTTTCCTTTAAAAAGACTCTGTTCATTACTTAAGTTAGAAAACAAAACAAAAAGAAAAAAAAAACCACTGGTGAAATTGATCATGTCTGCCTTTTCACTTTAGCTGCCAGGAAGCTCAGAGTCAAATTTAAAATTCTACTATAGCAATTCTGTTGGTTTTTTAAATCTATGTATTAGTGTTATTCTTTCTACAGTTTTCAATTTCTTTATTTTGACGGATATTTTCCCTGAGTCTGATTCATGTATATGTTAATGTTGTTAAGCCCCCTCAAATCCTTTGCAGAATGAAGTGTGAAATAAATGTTTTAAAAATAATGATTATGTGAGCATTTTATTCCTATCAGTGAAAGCCAGGAATGGACCATGTACCCAAACACATTGTATCATCAAATATGGACAATTAAATGTCTGGCAGATAATCCTGATTCCCTGAGTCCATGTGCACAAATTCAGAGCCGTCCTTATGCTGGGGTGACTGACAGTACCAGGCAGTGTTCATCCTGACGAATCTCTCTAAGGATTCAGAATAAAAAGGTAAGCTTTCCAAGAGGAGAGATGTCCAAAACTCTGTAAGGAGAGACAGAAACATTCATGGAACTGAGCAGTCCTCATTGGGCTGCAGCCTGCAGATGGTGGAGGCTTTGCACACTTCAGCAGAAATGATTTGTAACCAGGCTGTTATAGTCACCCCAAACTGAGATTATCTTCTCAGTGAGCCTGCCTAGTGTGCTGAGTTAGACTACAAATTACTCCAGAGAAGAGTTCCTACTTCTCTGCTATCTCCCCAGTGCCCCTGATCCTGTGCTCTTGACTCAATGAATCCCATTGTTTATTGCAAAGAGATGCAGGAAGTAATTTGATAAGCTGCATCCCTGACAGAGGTGGGAGAAAGCATTGATTTATTCTACCGCGCTTTCCATTCTAGGTAATTCAAGTCAACAAATGTGTAGCAACTACTCACTGTGTACCGAGCACTGTTCTAGGTCCTACAGAGTCATGCTTCTCAAACTGGAAGGTGCTTATGAATCACCTGCAGACCTTTTAAAGGCAGATTCCAATTCAATAGTTCTGGGGTGGGCCTGAGATTTTATATCCCTAATGAGCATCCAGGAGCCCTGGTGGCGCAGTGGTTAAGTGCTTGACTGCTAACTGAAAAGTCAGTGGTTTGAACCCACCAGCTGCTCTGTGGGAGAAAGATATAGCAGTCTGCTTCCATAAAGATAACAGCCTTAGGAACTTTATGGGGCAGTTCTACCCTGTCCTGTAGGGTCACTATGAGTCAGAATTGACTCAGCAGCAATACTTAATAAGCACCCAGTGTACCTGGGGGGCGCAAAGTTCAATGATGGGCTACTAACCAAAAGGTTGTAGGTTTGAGTCCAACCAGAAGCACCTCAGAATAAAGGCCTAGTGATTCTACTTCTGAAAAATAAGTCATTGAAAACATTATAGAGCACAGTTCTATTCTGACATATATGGGGGTCCCCATGAGTTGGAGTCAACTTGACAGCAACTGGTTTTGTTTGTTTTAAAATGAGCACCCAGGTGATGCCAATGCTGCTGGGCCATGGACCACACCTTGAGTAGCCAAGCTATAGGGGATTAAAAGATAAATACAATGCATTCCTTGTCTTCAAGGCACTTATAATTTACTTGGACTGGTTAGTGGGGTTAAACATGAAGACATATAAGTACCATATGAGGCAAATCATGGTGGGAAGACTCCATCATAGTACTAAGATCCCTGGGAGATCCAGTTGGGGAACGGGAAAATTCATGATACTGACGGAATGAGTGAGTGAGTGAGTGAGCAAGTGAGTGTTGGGAATCAGGGCTTCGAATCAGTTTGGACCAGTTCAGTCATGGCTGATGGAGCGAAATTGGAACAGACCCTAATTTTTACTGTTTGGATGAACTGGAACAATAACCAGAATAGGAAAAATTACAATCAAAGCCCTGGAATGGGAGACTCGGAGAAGGTGTAGTGAGCCCTTTTAGGAGCCTAATTCAGGAGACTGGATTATTGCCAAGACTGTGGAGAGTGACACATATTCAAAGTGGCGTGGCTGGCTGCCATCTTTGAGCGGGGCACTGCTGTTTCCAATTCTGACAGTCAAGAGATTTGCTCACTATGGAACATGCACACTGCCCTTGTTTTCTAAGAGGGAGATTAAATTTCTAGCAGGGTTTCAACTTGTAACTTTTCCCATTCTGGGTATCGTTCCTGTTCACCCACATTTTAAAAATTTAGGTCTGTTAGTGTTTTTCTTCATCAGCTATAACTTAACCAGGAAGAACTGCTTCGAAGCCTGTTGGGAATTGAGGAGTGGAGTAGAAGAAATATCATGGAGGAAGGTATACGAGACAAACTTCGAAGGATGAATGGAATTTCAACAGGTGAACACATGAGGATAAGAGCATCAGCTAGGACAACAATATGAGCAAATACTATACTCTTATGCAAATAATATACGACTTCTACCTTTTTTGCCAACTGCACCCTCCCCGCACAAGGTATTTTCATAAGTGACACTATGGTAATCTTCTTTACAGCAACATATAAAAAACATTGGCATAGCAGCAATCATGAAAATACCTCACAGGGGAGGGTGAGGTTGGCAAACAAACTTAGAAGGCACACATTATTTGTGTAAACATACAGTGTACGAAGGCAAGAGAGTACTGGATCTATTTAAAGAAGAGCTAGTAGTCCTATTTGCTTGTTGCATAAGGACAGTAATGGAAAATAGAGATGGATTGGGAATCTAGGAACAGATTATAAAGAGCCTTGAAGGCCATGATGAGTGGTTTGTACTTATTTTGATAGGTAATAGGGAGCCCTTGAAGGTTTTAGAACAGAGGAGAGATATTATGAGACCTATTTAGGAAAATTTTGGCAGTGGCTGTAGAATTAGAGCAGTGGTCCCTGGACCTGCAGCATCATCATCACCTGGGAGCATGAGAGAAATGCCAGTTCTCAGGCCTGCTGCAAAATTAGTGAATTGGAAACTCTGGAGGTGAGGCCCAACAGTCTGTTTTTAACAAGTCCTCCAGGGGATTCTGCTGCACTCTAAAGTGTGAGAACCACTAGGTTAGAGCAATAGATCACAACCTTGGCTGCCTGTTAAAATCACCCGGGGAGTTTTTTTTTTTAACTGATGTACAAAAACCCCCTACCAGACCCACTGAATCAGAAACCTTGGGGTGAAGCGTGGGCATTAATATTTTTAAAAGCACCTCAGCTGATTCTAATGGAAAACCTGGGCCAAGAGTGTTGCAATAATTTAGTCAAGGGATTATGAGGTCCTGAACTAGGGCTGTGTCCTATGACAGAAAAAAGTGGATACGAAAGATGTTGCAGAGGAAGGCCTATCCTATAGGATTGACCAACTACCTGTATCTAAGGTGAGAGAGAAGTCCAAATATTTCAAGGCTTCAAAGAAGTGGTAGGGTTGGTATCAAAGAGGTATGCCTGCTACAGGGAAGTTTAAAAGATGAGTAGAAAAAACTCATGGGATTTAGTCATTTGAGTGGCATTAATAATCTATAAGATAGCATTTTAGCACCAAGACAGAAGCAGAACCAGTAGCGAGGAAGAGCAAGCAGAGACGGTAGAGCACTCTTGAAATCTGTTTGCTATTTCTTTGGGGAAGCCTTTTCTGACACACCACATCCCCCAGGCTAGATCACATTCCAGACTATTATAGCACCCTGGACATCTCCTTTGTTTAATTGTTCACCATAAACCCCCGTGAGTGAAGATTTTGTTTCACCTTCTTTTTTTATGATTGTGTCAAAGCATCTAGCATATTATCTGGTACACAGCTTATTGTTGTTCTCTGCCGACGAGTCAGCTCCTAACTCGTGGTTATCCCAGGCACAATGGAAGAAAACACTGCCTGCTCCTGTGCCATCACCATGATCAGTTGTGGACTGGACCACTGTGATCCATAGGGTTTTCATGGGCTGATTTTCCGAAGTAGATCACCAGGCCTTTCTTTGGCAGCCGAGCTCTTAAGTTTACTTCAAAATACCTAAATGGAAAAGTTATAGCAACATGGTTTAAAATTCATTGCTGAGCTCACAAGAAAGTAAGGTAAATTTGAAGTGGAAGGTAGAGGAGTTGAGTAAGGTGGGGGGAAAGAGGAGGAGGAGCAAGCTGAAACCAGAGCAGAGTAATCAGCAAACATAAAAGCAAAGACATCCAAGGGTGAAAATATTCATGCCAGTGACCTAGAGTTTGGAAAGTGGGAATGAAATCCTAATTCTTGAGCCTAGGCAAAGGTAGAAGCTGCACCTGAGACCTGCTACTTAAATCTGGCCCTCTTGAAAGCGCTACATCCATCAATGAAAGATAGACCAGGTACAAAATCTTTCAGCCATCAGAGTAAGCCCACAAGGACACCTTTCTTCACCACAGCACAAGATGGGAAGACATTAATAATAACAGTAATAGCAGTAGCAGTCCCCACCACACACCCACCCCCAAGAATTTGTTTCCAGAGATCTGTCTTAGAAGGGACTGAGAATTGAATTTATTCAGCCAGCATGGTTGGGAAACACTAAGACTAGAAGTTAAATTACAGTTACTCCTGGAAGTTATTCCAGTATGGTAGCACCCCTGTTGCCCAGCAAAAGCAAATAAATCATCTATGAATAAAGCATCCTCAACCCAGGACTACAGGAGTCACACAGATTAAGTTTAGCCAAATAGAAGAACACAATAATGATCACTAAATACGCAAGGAAACAAGTTTCCATGATCAAGACTCAGAAGAAACAAGATAGAACAAATTTAAACCTTTAAGGATTTTAGGTACTATTGATAAAAAATATAATATGCAATAAAATGGATTTTCAAAGACATAAGAGAAACAAAATGTGAACTGAAAACAAGAGATCATCAACAATGAACACAAAGATTTGAGAATTAAAAATAAAGACAGAACTAAAAATAAATATAACCACTGAAATTAAATCTTGATGATGATTTAAGTAACAGATTAAATATAGCTGAAGACAGAACTTGTGAACTAATATATCAACCTGAAGAAATTATCCAGAATAGAGCACAGAAGAACTGAAAATATGAAAGAGAGGCTAAGAGATATGGAGTATAGTATGAGAATGTTTAACATAAGTCTAATCAGAGTCCTAGAGGGAAAAACTAGAGAGAATGGAAAGGTAATACTTGAAGAAATAATGGCTGAGAATTTTCTAGAACTGATTAAAAAACCTAATCCACATTTTCCAGAAGTACAATGACTCCTAAGTAGGAAAAACAAAGAGAAATCTATACCTAGACACATCATAGGAAAAAGGGAATACCTTTAAAGAAGTTAGAGAAAAAAGACAGAATTTTGAAGAAATGGTGGACTGACAGCTTGCTTCTCAAC
>NW_004444015.1:1314152-1315650 GCF_000243295.1 Trichechus manatus latirostris
TCTTAGCTTGGGAACCCCTTCTAGCCGGCACTACTGTGTAGCATGGGAGCTACTCAATTACTCTGCACACACGTGCAGTGGCATCCCTAGGGGCATTTCTTTTTTCTTGTTTTTTTTTTTTTTTTTTTGGTTTCTTTTTTTGTTTTCTTCTCTCTCTTTTTCTCTTTTTGTCTTCCTTCATTTCTTAGTTTCTCAGCTCTCTATACTTACCTTCTCTTCCTGTCTCCTGAATTCCTGGCACTCTGTGACACCTCTACCCCTTTAGCCAAGCTGTTCTTCATATCCTGGGAGCAACTTCCTCAGTCCTCACAGACGCACTGGTGGGATCACTGAGGGCTCTTTTTTTTCCTAATTTTCATTTATTCATTTTTTTCTTTTACCTTTTTTCTTTTTCTCTTTTTGTTTTTCTCCATTTCTCAGTCTCTCATCTCTCCACTCCAATGGCAAGCTCCCTTAGCACTCTTTTTTGTTTGTTTGTGTGTATGTTTTCGGCTCTTGTTCCTCTCTCCTCTCTCCCATACCCATCTTAGCTCCATACATCACAATCTCCCCCCTCCTTACTGCCTACCTGCACCATGCGCAGAACATCACACCCATAAGCAGCACAGGCAAGGCCTACCAGAACCTTCACTGCACTGATTCCTGGCCCGCCCTGTCAACCACAGTACGTCCCACAAACAACCCATCACAGCAACTCCCCTTCCGCTGGACCTGCCCTGTTGTACCATACCTGAGCAACTGACCCTGCCCATTGGAGAAGGAGTTGAAAAGTATTGTGCCTACAGTCGAGAAAACATCAAAGAACGTACAGCCCACCTGCTCGACATAACCAAATAAAGCAAAAAAGCAGGACAAAACAAACAAATTGACAATCAATAAACGAGGAAAGTAACTACTGAATGCCCCAAAGACAGCAGACAATATCAAAACATATAAAAAACAGGATAGGATAGTTCCAATAGTCATACAAAATAAAACACCAGATCACTTCCCAGTAGAAGAAAAGGCACTAGAACTACCTGATAGGGAATTCAAATCTCTAATATTCAGAGCTATCTTAGAGTTGAATCAAAAAGCAGACAAAAATGAGGAAAAAATAGACACATTCATGGAAAAGGCAGACAAATTCATGGAAAATACAGAGAAAAAAATGGAAGAATTCAGGAAAATAATCCAGGAACAAAATTGACAGAATAAATTCACAACTAGAAATCATACAAAACAACAATTAGAAATCCAAAAGATAAACAAGATTTCAGAAATGGACAGTGTCATAGAAGGGCTGAGGAACATGTATGAAATGATGGAAGACAGGATCAGAAAAATTGAAGACAAACACTTGGATACCACTCTGAGGAAAAGTCATAAAAAAGAATGAAGAAAAATGAAGAAACAATGATAATGATGTGGGATATAATCAAAAGCAAAAATTTTGGAGCGATCACAGTTACAGAACAGGGGAGAAAACAGAAAACACAGAGAGGATCATTGAAGAACT
>NW_004444015.1:1317839-1319698 GCF_000243295.1 Trichechus manatus latirostris
TACCAGGTATGCAAGGATGGTTCAACATTAGAAAATCAATCAATGTAATCCACCACATAAATAAAAGAATCACATGATCATCTCAGTTGACACAGAAAAGGCATTCAACAAAGTCCAACACCCATCCCTGACAAAAACTCTCAATAAAATAGGTATAGAAGGGAAATTTCTCAATATAATAAAGTGCATCTATGCAAAACCAATGGTCAACATCATTCTTAATGGAGAGAGCCTGAAAACATTCCCCTTGAGAACAGGAACAAGACAAGGATGCCCTTTATCTCCATTCCTATTTAACATTGTGCTGGAAGTCCTAACTAGAGCAATAAGGCAAGAAAAAGAAATAAAGTAATTGGTGAAGAAGTTAAACTGTCCCTGTTTGCAGACGATAAGATCCGTCATGATGAGATCTGATATAATGTGATCACCTCTATGATGGGATCTGCTATGAGTAGCCAATCAGTACTATACATAGAAAACCCTAAACAGTCCACAAGAAGACTACTGGAACTAATAGAAAGATTCAGCAGAGTAGCAGAATACAAGATAAACATACAAAAATCCACTGGATTCCTATACACCAATAAAGAGAATGATGAAAAGGGAATCAGGAAAACAATACTATTTATAATAGCCCTTAAAAAAATGAAATATTTAGGAATAAATCTAACCAGCGATGTAAAAGACCTATACAAAGAAAACTACAAAACACTACTGCAAGAAGCCCAAAGAGATCTACACAAATGGAAAAACATACCATGCTCATGGATAGGTAGACTCAACATTGTGAAAATGACAATTCTACCCAAAGCAATTTACAAACACAATGCAATCCTGATCCAAATACCAACAACATTCTTTAAAGAGATGGAAAAACTAATCATTAAATTTATATGGAAAGGGAAGAAGCCCCGGATAAGTAAAGCACTATTGAAGAAGAAGAATAAAGTAGGAAGACTTGTGCTCCCTGATCTCAGAACTTACTACACAGCTACGGTAGTCAAAACAGCCTGGTACTGGTACAATGACAGATAAATTGACCAATGGAACAGAATTGAGAAGCCAAAGGGCCCAAAGTCCATCAAATAGGGAAAAGACAGTCTTTTTAACAAATGGTGCTGGCAAAACTAGATGACCGTCTGCAAAAAACTGAAACAGGACCCATACCTCACACCATACACAAAAACTAATTCAAAATGGACCAAAGACCTAAATATAAAGCCAAAAACTATAAAGTCCATAGAAGAAAAAATCGGATCAGTGCTAGAGGCCCTAATGCACAGCATTAACAGGATACAAAACATAACCAACAACACACAAACTCCAGAAGATAAGCTAGATAACTGGGATCTTCTAAAAATTCATCACTTATGCTCATCAAAAGACTTCACCAAAAGAGTAAAAAGAGAACCTACAGACTGGGGAAAAATTTTTGGACATTACAAGTCAGAAAAAGTTCTAAAATCTACAAGAAAATCCAACAAAAAGACAAATAATCCTATTAAAAAATGGGCAAAGGAAATGAACGCTCGCCAAAGAAGACATTCAAATGGCCAACAGATATATGAGGAAATGCTCGTGACCTCTAACCATTAGAGAAATGCAAATTAAAACCACGATGAGGTATCATCTCACCCCGGTATTACTGGCACGAATGAAAAAAACTGGAAATAACAAATGTTGGAGAGGCTGCGGAGAGATGGGAACTCTTATGCACTGCTAGTGGAAACGCAAAATGATACAACCATTTTGGAAAATGATATGACGCTTCCTTAGAAAGCTACAAATAGAAATACCATATGATCCAGGAATCCCATTCCTAGCAATATATCCTAGAGAAATAAGAGCCATCACACAAA
>NW_004444015.1:1320491-1345307 GCF_000243295.1 Trichechus manatus latirostris
GAGACTGGAGAAACCCCGAGAGCATGGCCCCTGGACACCCTTTTAGCTCAGTAATGAAGTCACTCCCAAGGTTCACCATTCAGCCAAAGATTAAACAGCCCCATAAAACGAGACTAATGGGGCACAACAGTCCAGGGACAAGGACTAAAATACAGGAGGGGACAGAAAAGCTGGTAATACGGAACCCGAGGTTGAGAAGGGACAGTGTTGCTATATCATGGGGTTGTTAACCATTGTCATAAAATAATATGTGTACTAAGTGTTTAATGAGAAACTGTTTGTTCTGTAAACCTTCAGCTAAAGTACAATAAAAAAATACTTTAAGAAAAATAACAGAATTTGCTACCAACAGAGCCTTGCTAGAAGAAAACTAAAAGATATACTTCACACAGAAGGACAGTGATGGCAGATAAAAGGCCTGAGATGCAAGAAGGATAAAAAAAATTAGTAAATGTGTGGGCAAATGTAAATGACCATTGATTGTCTAAAACTGTAATAATGGTATACGGTAGGCTTAAAAAACTGGATAGAAATAAAATATGTGATGGTAATGGGGGGAAATGGAATAAAAATATGCTAATGGGTACTGGCGGGAAAATGAGCAAAAATGTGCTAAGTTCCCTGTCCCCTCCAGGAGAAGGGTAAAGTTACTCATTATTATTAGTTAAGTATGGATATTAAAACTAAAAGAATGGAAGTTAAGTATGCATGTTATAATTAAGGAGGGAGTGAAATGAAAATACATGCAATCACTCCAAAAGCTAGCAATAAATGCAAGGAAAAAATAAATAAAACAGTCAAGACTAATTGAAGATATTCAAAAATTAGGTTTGAACCCAACATGTCACTAATTACATTAAACGTAAATGAAGTAAATGCTCCAGTTGAAAGACAAAGATTGTTGCCTTGAATTTTTAAAAAGTAAACTAACTGCTAGTGACAAGAGACATGTCTAAACCACAGGGATATAGAAAGGTTGAGAGAAACAGAAAATACAAAGTTATACCATCTGATACTACCTCAAAGAAAGCTGAAATAGCTCATTAACATCAAATAAAATCAACTTTAAGACAAAAAGTGTTACTAAAGATAGAGGATCACTTCAAACAACCCAGTAGAAAAACAGGCAAAAGACATTAACGGGAATTTCACAGAATAATAAATGTGAATGGCCATCAATATACGAAAAGATGCCTATCTTCGTTAGTAATAATGAAAACACAAATTTGAAACACAACGAGGTACAATTTTATACTGACAAATTGGCAAAAATTGTAAAGTCCGACAATACTAAGATTTTCTAAGGATGTAGAGCAAGGAGAGTTTTTCATACTGTTGGTGGGAATATTAATTGGTGTAGTCATTTTGAAAAAACAATTTAGCATTTTCTTAAAAAGTTGAAGATAAACGTATACTAAAGCTCAGCAATTTCTCTCCAAGGTATACACAGGCAGTCCCCGGGTTACAAGCCAACTTCCGTAAAGTCTATTAAATTAAAAATTTGAGGTACATACAATGATTCATAATAACAAATGGGTGCTACTTTGCAATGTGCATCAAAACATTGTTATTGTTGTTGTTGTTAGGTGCCATTGAGTCAGTTGTGACTCACAGCGACCCTATGTACTACAGAACGAAACACTGCCTGGTCTGCACCATCCTCACAATCGTTGGTATGCTTGAGCCCATTGTTGCAGCCACTGTGTCAATCCATCTCATTGAGGGTCTTTCTCTTTTTCACTGACCCTCCACTCTAGCAAGCATGATGTCCTTCTCCAGGGACCAGTACCTTCTGATAACATGTCCAAAGTATGTGAGATGAAGTCTTGCAATCCTCGCTTCCAAGGAACATTCTGGCTGTGCTTCTTCCAAGACAGACTTGTTTGTTCTTCTGGAAGCCCATGGTGTATTCAATATTCTTCGCAAACACCACAATTCAAAAGTGTCAGTTCTTCTTTGGTCTTCCTTATTCATTGTCCACCTTTTGCATGCATCTGAGGCGACTGAAAACACTATGGCTTGAGTCAGGCGCACCTTAGTCCTTAGAGTGACATCTATTCTTTTCAATACTTTAAAGAGGTCTTTTGCAGCAGATTTGCCAAGTGCAATGCGTTGTTTGATTTCTAGACTGCTGCTTCCAAGGGCATTGATTGTGGATCCAAGTAAAATGAAATCCTTGACAACTTCAATCTTTTCTCCGTTTATCATGATGTTGCTTATTTGTCCAGTTGTGAGCATTTTTGTTTTCTTTATGTTGAGGTGTAATCCATACTGAAGATTGTAGTCTTTGTTCTTCAACAGTAAGTGCTTTAAGTCCTCTTCACTTTCAGCAAGCAAGGTTGTGTCATCTGCATAATGCAGGTTGTTAATGAGTCTTCCTCCAATCCTGCATATAGTCCGTCTTCTCTGATTATTTGCTCAGCATACAGATTGAACAAGTATGGTGAAAGGATATAACCCTGACACACACCTTTCCTGACTTTAAACCATGCAGCATCCCCTTGTTCTGTTGGAACGACTGCCTCTTGATCTAAGTACAGGTTCCTCATGAGCACGATTAAGTGTTCTGGAATTCCCATTCTTCGCAATGTTATCCATAATTGTTATGATCCACACAGTTGAATGCCTTTGCATAATCAATAAAACACAGGTAAACATCTTTCTGGCATTCTCTGCTTTCAGCTACGATCCATCCGGCATCAGTAATGATATACCTTGTTTCACCTTCTCTTCTGAATCTGGCTTGAATTTCTGGCAGTTGCCTGTCGATATACTGCTGCAACTGCTTTCAAATTATCTTCAGCAAAATTTTACTTCCATGTGATATTAATGATATTGTTGGACAATTTCTGCATTCTGTTGGATCACCTTCCTTCGGAATGGGTACGTATATGGATCTCTTCCCATTGGTTGGCCAGGTAGCTTTCTTCCAAAATTCTTGGCATAGACAAGTGAGCACCTGCAGTGCTGCATCCATTTTTTGAAACATCTCAACTGGTATTCCGCCAATTCCTGAAGCCTTGTTTTTTGCCAATGCCTTCAGTGCAGCTTGCACTTCTTCCTTCAATATCATCAGTTCTTGATCATATGCTACCTCCTGAAATGTTTGAATGTTGACAAACTCTTTTTGGTACAGTGACTCTGTGTATTCCTTCCATCTTCTTTTGATGCTTCCTGTGTCATTTAATATTTTCCCCGTAGAATCCTTCAATATTGCAACTCGAGGCTTGACTTTTTTCTTCAGCTCTTTCAGCTTGAGAAATGCCGAGCGTGTTCTTCCCTTTTGGCTTTCTATCTCCAGGTCTTTGCACATTTCATTATAATACTTAACTTTGTCTTCTTGAGCCGCCCTTTGAAATCTTCTGTTCAGCTCTTTTACCTTGTCATTTCTTCCGTTTACTTTAGCTACTCTGCATTTGAGAGCAACTTTCAGAGTCTCTTCTGACATCCACTTAGGTCTTTTTTTTTTTTTCTCTCCTGTCTTTTTAATGACCTCTTGCTTTCTTCACGTATGATGTCCTTGATGTCATTTCAAAACTCATCTAGTCTCCGGTCATTAGCATTCAATGCCCCAAATCTATTCTTGAGATGCTCTCTAAATTCGGGTGGGATATACTCAAGGTCGTACTTTGGCTCTTGTGGACTTGTTCTAATTTTCTTCAGCTTGAACTTGCAATTGAGCAATTAACGGTCTTTTCCACAGTCGGCCCCTGGCCTTGTTCTGACTGATGATATTGAGCTTTTCCATCATCTCTTTCCACAGATGTAGTCGATTTGATTCCTGTGTATTCCATCTGGTGAGGTCCACGTGTATAGTCACCATTTATGCTGTTGAAAAAGTGTATTTGCAGTGAAAAAGTCATTGGTCTTGCAAAATTCTATCCTGTGATCTCTGGCATCATTTCTGTCACCGAGGCCATATTTTCCAACTATCAATCCTTCTTTCTTTCCAACTTTCCCATTCCAATCGCCAGTAATTATCAATGCATTTTGATAGAATGTTTGATAAACTTCAGCCTGCAGAAGTTGGTAAAAATCTTCAGTTTCTTCATCTTTGGCTCAGTGGTTGGTGTATACATTTGAAGAATAGTCGTATTAACTTGTCTTCCTTGTAGGCCCATGGATATTATCCTATCACTAACAGCGTTGTACTTCAGGATAGGTCTTGAAATGTTTTGTTTTGACGATGAATACGACACCATTCCTCTTCAAGTTGTCATTCCCGGCATAGTAAACCATATGATTATCTGATTCAAAATGGCCAATACCAGTCCATTTCAGCTCACTAATGCCTAGGATATCAATGTTTATACATTCCATTGCATTTTTGATGACTTCCAATTTTCCTAGATCCATACTTTGTACGGAAACCCTGGCGGCATAGTGGTTAAGTGCTATGGCTGCTACCCAAAAGGTTGGCAGTTCGAATCCACCAGGCACTCCTTGGAAACTCTAGGGGACAGTTCTATTCTATTCTATAGGGTCACTATGAGTCGGAATCAACTCGACAGCAACGGTTTTTTTTTTTTTATACTTCGTACATTCTATGTTCTGATTATTAATGGATGTTTGCAGCTGTTTCTTCTCATTTTGAGTTGTGCCACATCAGTAAATGAAGGTCCCGAAAGCGTGACTCCATCCACATCATCAAGTTCGACTCTACTTTGAGGAGGCAGCTCTTCCCCAGTCATATTTTGAGTGCCTTCCAACCTGAGGGGCTCATCTTCTGGCACTATATCAGACAATATTCCACTGATATTCATAAGGTTTTCACTGGCCAGTTTCTTCAGAAGTCAACTGCCAGGTCTTCTTTCTAGTCTGTGTTAGTCTGGAATTTCCTCTGAAACCTGTCCACCAAGAGTGACCCTGCTGGTATTTGAAATACTGGTGGCAAAGCTTCCAGTATCACAGCAACACGCAAGCCACCAGTATGACAAACTGACAGACACGTAGTGGACTACTGTATTATTATGTTAAAGATGTTTTAGTGTATCTGGAAGTGTTTCTTTAATTTTTTTGTGCATAGAAAGGTACACTATATACTAAGACAAACATTTGACTAACTGACATTAGATAAAAGCCATACCTAACTGTTCTGACTAACGTACAGATTCAACTTAAACACAGACTTAGGAATGGAACTCTTTAGTAATCAGGACAGTGCTTATACCTAAATAAACTCTTGCATATGTATATTAAGAGATATGCTTAAGAGTGTTCATTAGTAGAAAAAAGATGGGAAACAATCCAAATATCCATCAAAAGAAGAATGGATAAATAAATTATGTTACATTCCATGAAATACTATACATCAATGAGAATGGATGAATGGCAATTATACGCATTGACATGGATGGATTATAAAAACATACTCTTGAATGAAAGAAACAACTTGCAGAAGAAAAAAACAGGCAGGATGACACCATTCATATAATGCTCAACAGCATCAACAATATATTGTTTAAGGAGTCACACACACTATGTTATAAAATTATAACTGAAAGCAAGAGAAAAGATAAAAAGAAAATCCAGAGTAATGTATACCCCTGTGGGGAGGGAGGGAGCACAATAGGAATGGGAGAGGTACACAGGAAGCTTCAATGGTGTGTTTGTAATGTTTACTTCTGAAGCTTTGGGGAGGTACATGTGTATTCATCCCAGTTTTCTTTATATCCAATATAAAGATTATATATCTATGTCTGTATATCTGTATGTATATCTGCATATACAGTGAAATCTGTGAGAGCCGGAACTTGACGAGACTGCCTTGTTGTTCTGGGTCTCACAAGTTTTCCACCTTTGAAAAGGTGCAGTCTTAACACTTTTCTATCACTCTCAGTTAATGGGAAATATTTATGTTTTCCATCTCTGACAGGTTTCCACCTTACAGAGGTTCTAGCTTTCACAGGTTTTATTGCATATATACACACACATGCACACATACACACACACATACATTCATTTGTATGTGTACAATATATCATAACACAAAAGAGAGTAAGGGTAATTCTGCAGAGACGAGACAGCCGTACATGGTGAGGGGCACTGTGGTGGGATTCAAGGCTAGGGGAGAATGATGGACAATGTGGGGAAGGTGAAAGGAAATCAACAACAGATTTCCAAAATCATTCTGAAGAAGTATTCACTGGGCCTTCTCAGGCTATATGCTGACAACATAAAATCACTTCTTCTTTACCCCCTCCTTTCCTTGGCTGTACACCATAATAACAATAGCCATAATAACTACCACATTTTGAATGCCCACCATGCGCCAGCTGCCTTACACACAGAAGGATTATTGTCTTTATCTTACAGATGAGAAAACTGAGGAAGGACCAGAGAGTTTCAATGGGTTGCTCAAGGTCACACAGCTGGTAATAGGAGCTAGTAGTAGTTATAGGGAGCCCTGGTTGCACAGTGATTAGAGCTATGGCTGCTAACCAAGAGGGTGGCAGTTCGAATCCACCAGCTGCTCCTTGGAAACCCTGTGGGGCAGTTCTACTATGTCCTATAGGGTCACTATGAGTCGGAATCAACTCGACAGCAACAGTTTGGGGTTTTTTCAGTAGTTATAGGAGCTAGTAGTAGAGCTGGGATTCAAACTCAGGTCTGTGTGACTCCAAAGCCTGTGTGCTTGCCAGTCTACTCTCTTCCTTATCCTCCACCGCCCACATCCCTTCATGCTATTTCCATGCTCTAATTTCTGGGCCTCCATGAGCTATATTGTGCTTAGGTTACTTCTAATCTGCCCCATGATTAGGATGAATAGACTGAGGGTTCAATGTCATGAGGAAACAATACCCTGGGTTGAAATAGTGTGCCTAATTCTGATCTCTACTTCTGACAGCGGTACCAAGGGAACACGGTGGGGGACGACAAACAGGCCGTGTCAAGCTAGCAACCACAGAAGGTTAGGAGTATATTCCAAAATCCTCTAGGTTCTTTTCATGACAAGCTATGGCATTATTAACTTTTCATGAATTTATCTGCAATCTGGCTGCATAAACATTTAGGGAAGAGGAAAGCTGCTGATGTAGACCTTGAACTTCCACCTGTTAAAGGACAGATTCTTACCTACTGCCACAGCCTCCACTGAACAGCAAAAAAGTCCTCCCACTCCTGCTCTGACCCTGCTCCTAAGCCACCAAAAATCTATGTTTCAAGCTCTTTCTGTCTTTGTACACTGCACAGATAGCTGTATTTCCCTCATGCCTCATGTACCTAACTGTAATGTAGTTTGAAACACACAAACGTGTAATAAGACTATTCTTGAGTCACGCCATGCACGGCAGCCCAGACCTGAAAGAAAACACTGGATAATGAATGACCCATTGTGGTCTGTCTTATTCTTGGTCGAAAATAATTCTTCCATAAAGAAATAACAGATCATACATAAGGCACACACTTACCTAGAATTACAATCTCTGGCTCCAGCAGATAAATTCCTAGTGT
The DNA here is from genome assembly GCF_000243295.1 of Trichechus manatus latirostris. Taxonomy (NCBI): domain Eukaryota; kingdom Metazoa; phylum Chordata; class Mammalia; order Sirenia; family Trichechidae; genus Trichechus; species Trichechus manatus. The sequence continues at coordinate 1,327,944 of NW_004444015.1, forward strand.
TGCTGATAGTCAGAGATGGAATTGGTTGGTTGTTTTTTTGTGAAATGTTATCTTTAACAACAGAGAGCCTCATAAACTAGTGTCAGGTGTCTTGCAGTTTCCACATCATTTAGAATAAAGTTTGGGGATGCAGAAGACAGACATCAGGGGACAACATGGGAACTCCTGATTGTTTTTCTGGCCAAGGACTAGTTTTGCCCCTGATTTTCTGTATTCCCAGTCCAAGAGTCGGAATGAATAAAGAAACAGAAAAAGAAAGCCTTAATTGACAATATAATGCCCACAAGCATCAACAGATGTGAGCCCTTGTAATGAAGCATGTGGGTCTAATTTGGCATCACTAAGCACTTGGAGGATCTCCTTGCTGAGTTCTTGCAGGCTATCCTTCTAAACCTATATTTGGCTGGCACCTGTGCCCTGTTGAAACTGGCATACCACCCTATGGGTGGGCACAGTGCCACCCTAACAGATGGTCATGAGAGTCATCATGCCAGAGAACTACTATTGTTTCTAGCAAGTTTAACTTAACAGCAACTGGCATCTCACTAAATAATGACAAAAGGGTGCGCTACCTTTCTGTGGAAGATAAGCTGTGACCTAAAACTGACATGCCTGAAATTGGTATTTCTGAGTCATTTCACACAGGAAATAAAGACCCATGGGGGAAGAAGTGGCACTGCGGTGGTGGATCTGTCCTAGGGGGCTAGCAAAAAGAGGGAACGGCACACATAAATTCAATTCTTAGTCCCCTAAAGCCAATAAATAATTCAAATTCAGTATCATTTTAAGTAATATTTCAAAGCATCCTCTCTAGAATGAACTTTTTTGCTTGGTCATCTACCTGGGCCTGCTCCCATTGATGAAACCCCCTGTTCCAGTAACAATGTCCACGTGATTTGGGAACATTTGATGTTTTTGAGGGAGAACCTTTAATTTTAAAACTCACGTATTTATAAATAACAGTTGGAAATGCTAGATATGGAGCCCAATAAAGGTTTGAGTCACGTCAAAAATTCTCAGGATGGGTAACAGAAATCATCCTGAAAAGTAGATTATAGGTATAACTAGTGCCCCAGTCTGGGGAGGGAAAACATGATGAGACAGGGTGGGAGTAGGGAGGTTAGGAGGAGCTGGAGGAAAAAACTACATTCAGGGTGCAGCAAACTCATTGCTGTCAAGTCGATTCCGACTCATAGCGATCCTGTAGGACAGAGGAGAACTGCCCCATAGGGTTTGCCAGGCTGTAAATCTTTCGGAAGCAGACTGCCTCATCTTTCACCCATGGAGCTGCTGATCTTTGGGTTAGCAGCCGAGCACTTAACCACTGTGCCACCAGGGTGCAGCAATCATGCATAATATGGAGAATGGAACATATGTTGTGGGCAATATACTCACACAACGTCTTGTAGGAAGAGGTTGGCCGCCTAAAATGACACAACTTCATGTTGTTTACTCTAAGGATGAACTCGGTGACTAACCCCAACCAACACTAACATGTCTGCAGACCTAGTTAGATCTACTTGAAGGGAAAAGAAGTAAAAAGAGAACTTATCTTTTATGAGCACCTACTATGTGCCAAGCATTGTACTTTGTACTTTATAGACAGTCCTCACTTTGCACAGTTCCATTACTGCACAAATTTCAGTTACTACAGTTTAGTAAAATAACACCAGTCTCCCGACAACATGGTTCAAAATTTAGTCATCGCAGTATATTAACTATGAGTGATTGCATTAACTACAAACTTCACTGCTAGCTCTTCAGACCAGACCAGGATCACTATATAAAGAATAGGTGCACATCACAGTCAGTGACCAGTTCCATCACTTCTTTTAAAGTCTGTCCATAATTGGTCACTGAGCACCTGTCATTCAGTTCATGCACAGACAGCAAGGTGTGTAGTGTGTTGCCTCCTTATCTCCTAGGAAAAAACTCACAGAGCATGTTACAAAAATGGATAACTAAAAAAGGGAATTGGCCAACAAAAATGACAGTGAAGCAAAGAAACAAAAAGTGATAACGCTGGAAGTAAAATTTGAATCAAACATAAACAGAGTTATAGAAGAAATAGTTGACCACAGAAAGGTTAACACTTTCACCATCTGACAGACTCTAGATCTGCAGCCAGAGGGACTTGGTGGAGGCAAATTTAGCAACATAAATGAGGACAGTGGTTATGATAAAAAGGATGAAGGTGGCACAGAGGAAATTATATTGGCAAAAAAAAAAACTTCACATTAAAAGGTATCTCTCATATATTTCACAACACTGAAAATGCAAAGGATAAAATATTAGAAATGGATCCAAACTTAGAAAGGAGTATGACAATTTGCTCAGGCACAGAAAAGATGCTCATCCCACATTGTAAGTTATAAAACAAGGGGGCAATAAGCACTGTTCAAACTACTCTTGATATGTTTTGGTTTTTTTACAAAGAAATAAAACATTTAATTCTCAACGTTTATAATGTTTTAAATTATAGTGTACTTAAATCAATATTAGTTTTATAATTTAATTTCACCTCCTTATACTTTTATAACTGACAGTAAGGGAGTTTATAATGCTTTGACAAATAGTTTTAAAGGTCATGAAACAATCGTAATTTTTCCCATTGATTAAGACCGCTTTGCATGGTTTTGGCATGCATGGTCATTTTTATGTCCTGCACTACTGTGCAAAGTAAGAACTACCTTATTTTATTTGAGACTCATGAAAACCCTAAAGGGTATATATACAGTCTACGTTTCAGAGGTGAAGGCAGAGAAGTTAATTGCTTCAGTAAAGGTCAGACAACTTGGAGATGATAGAGCTGCATGTAAAGTACTAGCACATAGTATGTGCTCAAAAAAGGTAAGTTCTTTTCAAAATGATGTAAACACACTCAAGTGTGTCTGGTCTCAAAATTATGCTCTTCTTTCTAGGTGGCACAGTCTCTTAAATGAAATATGAGTATTTCATTCAATATAGTTTAGAAATAGAAACTAATATATGTGGAAATTTAGTATGAGATAAAAATCATTTGGGAAAAGATAAATTCTTATTTTATAAATGGCATTTGGTCAACTGGATAGCAATTTGGTAAAAAAAAAAAATCAAGATTAAAAAAAATCAACCCCGATCAATACTAAAGTTTGTACATGGGATGAAATCAAAAGCTACATTACTAGTTGAAATTCTACCTGACGCTTTATATCAAAATTCAGTTCAGACAGATCAAAGATATAAGACTAAAAAGCAATACCATAGGCATTATGAAAGATAATTTGGTTGAGTTTTTCTTAAAACCTTGGGGTGAGAAATGCCTAACATGTTATAAGAACCAGAAACTATAACTTAAAGGTCTGGAAAATTTGAATATTTAAAAACTAAAAGTTAAAAGTTTGCATATGGTTAAATGTTACCTCAAAGAAAGTTTCAAGACACATGACAAACTGGGGGAAATATTTTCAACCATATATAAGAGAAAGGACCATATTCCCAGTATGCAATAAGCTCTTACACCCAAAAATCTAAAAAGAAAAAGTGCTATGACAGAAAAAAATGGCAAAGGACATCTTATAAAATAGGAAAAGCAAAGCAAATGGCAATGTGCTTGTGAAAGTATATTTAGCCTCAGTAATTTAACAGCAAAAAGATAAACTACAACGAGATATCATTGCTCGCCTAACAGATTAGCAAAGATGAACAAGTTCAACCCTAAAGAAATAATCACAAAATACATCCAAAAAAAAAAAAAAAAACAGTAGCCATAAGAATGTTTATTGTAGCACTGTAATAGTGAAAAACTGGAAGAAACCCAAACGTACGTCAATCGGCGACTGGTTAACTAAATTAACATAGCCACACAATGGACTCCATGTGACCAGCAAAAAAAATGTAGATTTTTTTTGACATGGAAATAGGTCTGCAATCATTTTTCCCCTTTTTTTAGTTTTTTTTGAATGATGCGAGTACGTTACAGAATTTAATATACATACATGTGCTGCCATTTATGTAAAATACGTGTTCCTTCTATGGTTCTCCATTGATTGTCATGGATTGTTTCGATTCATATGATTTGGTATTCTGAAACGCAAATCTATAGATTTGTGTAATATATATTTTGTTATTATTGAAAACACCTTTTACTTCTTTGTTTGAAACATAACAGACCAATTTGTTTCAATGAAAACTAATAAAATATATCATTAAAAATAGGATTTAGCATAGATAAAAGGCAGAAAAGCTATGTTTGGTTCAAGGAAAAGATTCAATTTACCCACTGCCAGCGCCATGCAAATGATTCATCTAAACAGTAATGTACAGTCCATAGTTACCTCAACTGTCCCAGCAGGAAAAAGACTCATCCATAACTTAGTACATAACTCTGGAATCTGCCACCATTTTATGGGAAACTCCCCAGCCTTTACAGCATCCTTGGAGTATCCTGGCCTTATTGTTAAGTGAGCTTTTCCCAAGTTAAGTTGCTTTGAGGGAAGAGCCATTTGGTTCTGCCAAGTCACTGATGTGCAAACTTTCTTATTCCCTGAGCTTACTTTTTTGTGTGAATACCCCCATTTTGACAAAAGAAATCAAATAATGTCTTTCAGTCTTGAATTTAATTTACCCTTCTTTCATCCATTTGCCAAGCCAGCCCTGATCTTGCACAAGCAATACTGCAGGATCTGAGTTTACCATTAGGCACAGTATTAGCAGAAGATGAAATGAGGCTGCACTTGTTTTCATGGGTCATTTTTGTGTCTGAGTCATTTGTTTATATAATAAGAAACAGTGCCTGAGCATTGGCCCTGATAGAATATACATTTAGTACAACCTTCCCTCTTCCCACCTTGGATGCACCTTCTCCCACAAATTGCAAAAGGCATTCTAAAGGTGAGTTCCTGAGCCCAGCAATTGTCCACATGGACATAGAAAAGTCACTGCAGCTCCTAGTTGCACATTCCCGTTTGCATATAATGGGAAAACAGTTTATAAGCATTTTCAAATCTTGGGCTAAGATAACCAATTAGAGTAAAAGTGGAGAAAAAAGAAAAATGATGTTTATATGATAATAGCATGAACAGTCATCTAGCAGAAAAAACATTGGTCTAAAAATTGTCTAAACTCTTCCTTCTCTGCCTCTTTCCTGGGCCCAGTGGTCAGGGCTGGCCAGTGGGATGCACCTTTCAGGTAGCTCCAAGCAGGGAGAGCCCATAGGATAGGCCTAAGCCTTGCAGGGAAGATGGGAGCCAGGCACCAGCTGGAGAGAACAAATGAGACACAAAATAAAAAAGCAAAAACTTGGAGTAGAGGTGGAGTCAAAGGTGACTTCGCAACCTTAAACACAATGCTTAACTTCTTTAAGCCTCAATTTTTCATCTATAACATGAGATGATTCCATCTGCTTTGCTGATATCATATGAATATATTTTGGAAGAGTTTATACAAATGTAAGGAGCCCCAGTTTGCAGTGGTTAGGCACTCGGCTGCTAACCAAAAGGTTGGTGGTTTGAACTCACCAGCTGCTCAGTGGGAGAAAGATGTGGTAGTTGGCTTCCATAAAGATTACAGCCTTGGAAACCCTATGGGGCAGCTCTACTCTTTCCTATAGGGTCACTAGGAAACGGAATCAACTCGACAGCTGTGGGTATACAAATGTACGAACTTGGTTTTATGAAGGTACAAATGTTTTGTAATTAGGAATTTCCCTTTCTTGAAACTGAAGGATGGAGCGATGACCCGCAGAGACTAAATGTGTGTTTTTCTTTCCTCTATTGTGAGAAGTGCAAGAAGAAATGTCCTGAAACCATTGAATGTTACAAATTTTCAAAAACATCTCTGTGTGGCAATGGCAAGAGTGAACTTGGCTTCCAGTTTTCCCTCTAATTTAGGTGTAGAACCCAGGATGCCCATTCTCTCTGAACTGTGGGAACTCCTAGAAAACAAACTCCTGCAAATGGCGTGGGGTTCTGGAAAGAGGTGTCAAGAGGAGATACTGGATTTCCCACTAATGAGCAGTTGGGAGTTTGAGTAATTACTGGAAAAAATGAAAGGGATAGTTGATGACTCATGTTCACCTGACCCAAGCCATGGAATTTTTTATCACCTCACAGGCATGTTAGATAATTTCCGCATTCTAATAGATTACCGTGTCTTGGAAGAAGTACAACCAAAATGCTCCTTAGAAGGAAGGATGGCGAGACTATGTCTTACATACTTTGGACATGTCAGGAGGGATCAGTCCCTGCAGAAGGACATCATGCTTGGTAAAGTAGAGGGTCAACAAAAAAAAAGAAGACCCTCGACAAGATGGATTGACACAGTGGCTGCAACAATGGGCTCAAGCATAACAATGATTGTGAGCATGGCACAGGACAGGGCAGTGTTTACTTCTGTGGTACATAGGATCGCTATGAGTCAGAACTGACTTAACGACATCTAACAACAACAACAACAACAGACTACCTTTCTTTGGAATGGGCATAAATATGGATCTCTTCCAGGTGGTTGGCCAGGTAGCTGTCTTCCAAATTACTTGACATAGACAAGTGAGCACCTCCAGCGTTGCAGCCAGTTGTTGAAACATCTCAATTAGTATTCCGTCAATTCCTGAAGTCTTGTTCTTCACCAATGTCTTCAGTGCAGCTTGGACTTCTTCCTTCAGTACCATCGGTTCTTGGTCATATGCTACTTCCTGAAATGATTGAACATCAACCAATTTTTTTGGTACAGTGACTGTGTATTCCTTCCATCTGCTTTTGATGCTTCCTGTGTCATTCAGTATTTTGCCCACAGAAACCTTCAATATTGCAACTCGAGGCTTGATTTTTTTCTTCAGTTCTTTCAGCTTGAGAAATGCCAAGCATGTTCTTCCCTTTTGGTTTTCTATCTCCAGGTCTTTGCATGTGTCATTATAGTACTTTATTTTGTCTTTCCAAGCGAACCTTTGGAATCTTCTGTTCAGCTCTTTTACTTCATCATTTCTTCCGTTGGCTTTAGCTACTTGATGTTCAAGTGCAAGTTTCAGAGTCTCTTATGACATCCCTGTTGGTCTTTTCTTTCTTTTCTGTCTTTTTAATGACCGCTTGCTTTCTTCACATATGATATCCTTGATGTCATTCCATAACTCGTCTGGTCTTTGGTCATTAGTGTTCAATGTGTCAAATCTATTCTTGAGATGGTCTCTAAATTAAAGTGGGATATACTCAAGGTCATATTTTGGCTCTAGTGGACTTGTTCTAATTTTCTTCAGCTTCAACTTGAACTTGCATAATTGATGGTCTGTTCAATTCAGAAATTCAAGTTGGATTCAGAAGAGGATGTGGAATGAGGGATACCATTGCTGATGTCAGATGAATCCTGGCTGAAAGCAGAAAATACCAGAAAGCTGTTTACCTGTGTTTTATTGGCTATGCAAGGGCATGCAATTTTGTAGATCACAACAAATTATGGACGACATTGCAAAGAATGGGAATTTCAGAACACTTAATTGTGCTCATGAGGAACCTGTACATAGATCAAGCGACAGTTGTTTGAACAGACAAGGGGATACTGTGTGGTTTAAAGTCAGGAAAGGTGTGCATCAGGGTTGTATCCTTTCACAGTACTTATTCAATCTGCATGCTGAGCAAATAATCCGAGAAGCTGGACTATATGAAGAAGAATGGGGCATCAGGATTGGAGGAAGACTCATTAACAACCTGCATTATGCAGATGACATAACCTTGCTTGCTGAAAGTGAAGAGGACTTGAAGTACTTACTGATGAAGATCAAAGACCACAGTCTTCAGTATGGATTACACCTCAACATAAAAAAAAAAAAAAACTAAAATCGTCACAACTGGACCAATAAGCAACATCATGATAAATGGAGAAAAGATCGAAGTTGTCAAGGATTTCATTTTACTTGGATCCACAATCAACACCCATGGAAGCATCAGTCAAAAAATCAAAAGGCGCATTGCATTGGGAAATTCTGCTGCAAAAGCCCTCTTTAAAGTGTTGAAAAGCGAAGATGTCACCTTGAGGACTAAGGTGTGCCTGACCCAAGCCATGGTGTTTTCAATTGCCTCATATGCATGCAAAAGCTGGACAATGATTAAGGAAGACTGAAGAAGAACTAACGTCTTTGAATTGTGGTGTTGGAGAAGAATATTGACTATACCATGGACTGCCAAAAGAATGAACAGGTCTGTCTTGGAAGAAGTACAACCAGAGTGTTCCTTAGAAGCAAGGATAGCAAGACTACGTCTCACATACTTTGGACACGTTATCAGGAGGGACCAGTCCCTTGAGAAGGACATCCTGTTTGGTAAAGTAGAGGGTCAGCAAAAGAGAGCAAGACCCTCAATTAGACAGACTGACACAGCAGCTGCAACAATGGGCTCAAGCATGACAATGATTGTGAGGATGGCGCAGGACCGGGCAGTGTTTCATTCCGTTATAAGGTCGCCATGAGTCAGATCTGATTTGACAGCAACTAGCAACAAATAGGCATATTTTCTCCCTGAGCTTGTAGATTAGCTCATACAAGTTATTTTTATGGGATACTTATTTGGTAATTTCAAAAATTTCCGTGCCAGAATATGAGTGTCATGTCTGATAGGGACAATTAAAGGAGAGCTCCGAGGGCAGAGGATAGAAAGAGCATTTGCCTCAGAGGCTGTAGCACATGCCAGAGGTGTGGAAGCCCGAGGAAACCTGGGTGTGACTTGGGTTTCCAGGGTGGAAGCTCAGTGTGCAGGTGTATGGGAGAGAGGGGTGGGGAAAAGCAGTGGGAGCTAGAGTGGGCTCAGAAGGACATTGCTCCTCAGGCTTTGAAAGGTTTGTAAGCAAGGCCGTCTGATCTGATCCAGGGGAGCAAAAGGAAATTCTCTGAACCATGACAGTAAAAAGAACACCAAACTTTTCTGTGATGCGTTGTCAATAAAAAAAATTTACAACAATTGAAAAGTCCCAGAAGCCTAATATCTTGGATATGTCATTCATAACATTTGATTTATCTGATGATTATTGATAATAGATTTATTGCTTTTAAAAATATTAGTTAGTCCTCTCTGAAATAAAAAAAAAAGCACTGAGAAAGCAGGCAAAATAAGAATGGAAGATAAGCAAGATTGGCCTTCAGTCGATAGGAATAAAATTGAATGGGTTATTTATCTTCTATCAGCATAGACATGTTTATTTAATTACATGCATGTCTATTTTAACACACTTGTGTGTCACTATATCATAGAATTTTCGATTCAAACTGAGATCTGCACAGAGTGTGGTTTAGCACTCTACAAATCAACTGCCGAGCAACCCACTCGGGTCAACCCCAAACCACGCTATTGGTTTTAATGTAACTCGAAGATTCCAGTACAACAAACTGCTAGGAAATAGAACAATCCCATTTATCAGTTAGGACCGCTAAGGGAAGAAAGAGGAATGCCAGAAATGAAACCATATGTTGTCCAAGAGTCCTTGAGTTGGAGGGAGACAAGAACACTTGTCCTTGAAGACAATTCACTTGCAAGATATGGCACAGGAATGGTCCTAACAGCCTCTGTAATGGGAAATAATCTTGTATGTAATTGGACTCTCTTCTCATCTGTAAACTCCATGCTATAACATTTTGACTACCATGTGAAACCTTTTATTAACATTCATCAACCTTTGAAAATAATTGCCTTCTCCCAATAAGGAATCTGTTATAAGGCAATCAGATTATATAGTTATTTCCCATTCCACTGAAACCCAGACTAATTGTCCTTCAACTACTGTGTACGTCACGGGAGCTGGTTCGGAGTGAGTCCCATTAGTGTTGCCTTACGCAGCACTGAGGCCAAAAAGGCCTATGTGCACTTAAAAACACATTCTTCACCATATGTAAAGGACTTAAATCATCTAGATCTAATGCAATTGCTTTCTTGAGGAAATATCCACTCTAAATCTAACTATGAAAGCAAGATGTGAGGAGACAAACTGTGTTTCTCCTGTTTCTTTTCTAATCAGCGATCCTAAAGAAAGACTTTAAAAAAAATGACCCTCGGGTAACAAAAAAAACAAACAAACATAAGACAGAATGGATGAAAAGCAGGGCGCCGAATAAGTTAAGGTGTAGCTTCCCGTGGTCCTTACTGAAAATAGAATATTAGATAACGAACATTACCTCAAGGTTTTCATTTTCTACTTTCAATTATCATGATGTTCTTTCATTAGGCTAGAAAGCTCCAACATAAATCAAACAAGAATAGAATCTTTCCCCAAATAATAAGTAAAGAAACATGATAGAGTAGGAAAGTACCAGATTAGCTACAAATTTTCCATCTCATTGTTTTCTGTAAAATAAAATTTTATAACAAACATGCTCCATACAAGCTGTGCCGGTGGGTCTCGCTTCCAAAAACACTCACAGAGCAGTAATAAAAAGCAAGCATGAACTCTAGGACATCTGCTATGGCATTGTTATCAAATGCAATCATTTCGGTCACAAATCCATACTCGCTTCAACTTTTTGTTGAAAATATTAGTTTGTCTGCAGCATCTCCAATCTGGCACGCGAGGACCGACAGATGCTCTGGTTTTACCTCATCTTCGACTTACACGGCTTCTCATTATACCAGCTATAGCTCGGCAAACTCTTCCTCTGTTCTGGAAGGCGGACAAAATGCCATCTGTCTCCGCATGGTTATCAAAACGAATACTGCAGTGTGAAGAGACTCGGCTCCAAAATGAGGTATGGAATTGGGAGAGTGGGGAGTCGCACCCCATCCACTTGCTATTAAAAATTATAGAGCTAGACATTATATATGCATATTTATATTATACAGAGAGATGCAAGCGCTCACCTCTCAAGTTTTCCAGTTATTCCACGATACGAACATTTTCAACCAAAGGGACACCTCACCTTTCCTAGCTCTATTTGTAACCCATGCAGTTTACATCATCTGACACTAAGTACTAGCTAGAAGGCAAGAGAGCTGCGCTCCCCAGCAGAAGATTCCAAGGTCATTCTGCCGAAAGCAGGTGGGAGCTAAAAAATGGAGCTAGATTCGGAGACAATGGAGAGAAGGAAAGGAGGAAAAGCCTTTCCAGAAATGGAAGGACAAGTGAATTTCAACTCCAGTCTATACCCCTGCAGATCAGGGCTGGGCAGAGGAGGAGAATGAGCAGAAGGAGGAAGAGGAGGAGGAGGAGGTGGCGGGGGCAGGATAGAGGCTGACACCACAGAGACCCTCGCAATGGTGCTGATGGTTTTATCAGCACTCACGGTAGGACCGTGGCTAGGAAAATGCTTGAGGTAACTGCAAAGCCCCATTGGTAGGTGCTTGACTTCTTATTTGCAGCAAAATGTGGAACTTGAACTTCACATGCGACAGCATGTTTAACTTTGATTCCTATACTTCCATGGACTTAAAGCACAGAAATGGAAAAGAACTTTCAACCTGGAGAGTAATTTCGTACTTCAAGAAATTCAAGGAGCTCTTTAAAGCTGGTATTTTCTTCAGCGGAGGCGCTGGAGATCAAGGTCAATCGCACTGAGGATCTTGAGATTTGGAGACTCTGACTTAGGGGATATTCAGCCCTTTACTCTCAACCTCTTGGCATGTAAAGCTGCCTCCCTGGGGCCAATAGTGTATTCTCGCTAGCAAGTGGTAAGGACCGAAGTCCTTCATGGAGTCCATAGGAGGGCCTTGCATTTTCAAACTAAGGCTTTGTCTAACCCCTAACCCCAGGCATCTGTCTAAAAAACTGATGAGGATTAGAAATCAGAATGAGTGTTGCTTTTCCCTGCAAAGTCAATTGGGTTGGATCTGTTTACATAACCTGTGGTTTAATTGTATCGTTGATATGACATGAGATACTGAAAGCCTTCTATGAATGCTATCTGTCCAATTCCCACATGGGTCAGTTAACTTCACTCTGCTGCATGTCACAGCCGCACACTGTCCCCTCACCCCAGCAAACCATCTGGCAAATGGTGCTCTTGGTCACAACAAGAGCGAGGAGAAAATTGGCCAGATCAGTACAAACCCCTCATGGCTGGGGACAACAATGAGGAGTCAGAGGGGCCATCTTGGTATGCAAGGGCAGCCCATTTTCATTCTGCTGTCTTCTCCAGTTTCCACACTAAACTTCATTTACAGGCATCATTTCTGCCGAAGCTCTTTGGGGTTTCTGCACTTACCTGTGACAGACCTGTATTGATGAGCTCCAGTGACTTACAACGTTGCTGTTAGTCTACGTTATCTATGTTACGGTGATCAAGTCAATAGAAACTCTTTCACGAGAAAAGGTTTGCCTGGACGCAGAGAACATCTCCAGGAAGGGGAGAGTCTGTGCAGGTCCAGAAGCCCAGCTCAGTGTTGAAGATGCCCCAGGACAAAAGCTGCTGCCCCAACGGGAAGCTCACTTAGGCCAATCAGGGCTTCTGTCAAAGTCCTCTGCTACAGCTTGCAAGGATCCCTGTTCAGCTTCTGACACCTGTCTGTACCCTCCTGCTCTGAACTCAGTTTCCCTCCTAGACTTTGGATTTCTGACTCTCCCCTAGCTCTTGGTGCCGCCTCCAAAATCAAACCAAACCCGTTGTCGTCGAGTCCATTCCAACTCAAGGAGATCCCTTGTGTACAGAGTAAAATTGTGCTGCATAGGGTTTTCAATGGCTGTGACCTTTCAGAAGCAGATCACCAGGACTTTCTTCTGAGGTGCCTCTGGGTGGATTCAAACTACCAAACTTTCGGTTTGTAGTTGAGCACTTAACTGATTGCGCCGGCCAGGGACTCCTGGTGCTTCCTAGCCTAGCCTTCTTTCTTGTAAGATCCCCTGCTTCAGCACACAGCACAACCCCTGAAGGAGCATCCCTTATAGTCACTCAGCATGCCTCTGGCCAGGCCCATTGCACTCGGCACACAGTGGAAAGAATCTTAGAAAGTCAAAAGATCTGCGCTCCAGCCCCAGCTGAACCACAGACAAGCAGTGCAAGAGAAAGCAAATCCACTAATCTCTCTGTACCTGTGCTTCCTCCTTTTTCAGATGGAGATAATTGTACCGATCCTGCCTCCTTCATAGGGATAAGATAGTGCCTGGCACAGTCAATAGTTAACACCTTTGCTTTTTAAAACTTTAAAGAGGCTGTTTGCATCAGATTTATACAGAGGATGTTGTTGTTGGGTGCCATCAAGTCGATTCTGACTCATAGCGACCCCATGTGACAGGGTAGAACTGCCCCATAGGGTTTCCTAGGCTGTAATCTTTATGGGGGCAGATTGCCAGGTCTTTTCTCCCTCAGAGCTGCTGGTGAGTTCGAACCGCCAACCTTTCGGTTAGCAGCCGAGTGCTTAACCACTACACAACCAGGGCTCCTTGTCTGGAAGAGGAGGCCTTGGAAAATCCGCAGAACCTCAGTCCAGAAGAGCCTGTCGTTTCAGCCCCGAACAGCTTTCAGTGGACCGTTTTAAATTTCTCCTGACAATAATTGGATTTTGATGATGATGGTGGTGATGATGATGATGATGGCTTGCCACTATTTGCTGAGTGCCTACTATAAGCTTAGTAGTTTACATACATTGTTTCCTTTAACCTCACAAAAACACCGCAAGGCAGGTATTATTATAGCCACTTTACAGATGTGCAAATTAAAACTCGGAGAGATGAAATGGCTTTGCAAGGTCACACAGGCAGTAAGCGGCAGAGCTGGTATTTGATCACTGGGCTTCATGCTCTGTGATTCACCATTATACACCAGCACCTAGCCCAATACCTAGCTGTTACTGAATGCCGAAATTCAGTGCTCACTGGTGAAGAAGTAGCTTCAAAGCTTGTGCTCATACCGCTTTGCATGCTATCCTTTTCTAAGACCCAACCTCCACCTCTGGTTCCAAATAGATATAATTTCCCATTTTAGAGATAAGGAAACTGAGGTTTGTGGAAGATGAGTGAATTGCCCAAATCTACACAACAGCATAGCTAGCAAGTAGTGGAATCTGGCTTTCAACCCAGATCTGTCGTGTTCCAAACCCTGATCTTCTTCTAAGATTTTAGAGTTATCTGTTCATTATGAATTAGTATTTAAGAAAACAATTAAAATAATCCTGAGACACATTAGTGATGAGTGATGGAGCTGTGTATTATGAGTTTGTTTTTAACATAGCTGTCCTCCTCTCCCACCCCTGTGATGCAGACACATATACCAAGGCAACTGGCCTCTCGGGTTATGGGGTAAGCATCATTTGAACTCACACACACTCAGCCAGGTGTCACGTACTCCTAGCACGGCCCTCAGAGCCCCTTGCGCTAGGCTTTGTCACTAAAACCACTTCGTGTGAATTAAGAGGCACCCAGAAGACTTGCGTGTTCTTTCAGCCCCTTCCATCAATTTCATATATTTCACATTAATATAAAAGCAGACACATTCATGCTGAAAGACACTGACTATTATAAATTCAAAAGGATAATTTTGGGGGGGTCTTCATTGGGTATGAAATGAAGAAAAACAAAATGCCTTTTTTATTTCCCATACGCTCCAATTTCATAAAACTGTCAATGTTGGTTATTTAGGATTTGGGAAACACATAATTTCTGTTGAAATCGGATGACAAACAAAAGCAGCATTAGTAGCTTCATAGGTGTGCACTGATTGGCTTTAGGGAAGAAAGTCCCAGGTACCACACACTCTCCATAGGGTGTTCTTTGGCATTGCTTGCACCATGCTATTTATATGAGTCAATATGGCTTCCAGAAGCCTCTGTGGTCGACCATGTATGATCCTCATCCAGTCTGATCAGGTTGCCCAACCCCAGTACCACTCACACGGTTGGTAAAGAAAGCACCTCCCTTCTTTCATGATCCGGCTTGTCCACTGAGAAACCTTTGCTCAGCTTTGCACTGGAAGTGGGCACTCTCCACCCACTCCTAGGCCTGGGCTCCCACCTACCCTGATACTACTCAGCGTGTATCTAGATGTCCCGCTAAACTAGAAGCTCCTCAAGATAGGAAGTCTCTTTTGTGCATCTTCGGGGCCGCCGTGCCCAGGCTCCATGGGGTTTGGCACCTGCTAGACGCTCGGCCAAAGTTCAGTGGACTCTCTAGACATGGCCTGCCCCTTTTTTCTAGCCTTCAAAGCAGAAAACTCAGAAAGGCATTTCAAAAGCATGTCTTTACTGCGGCTGACTGCTTAAATCTGTTCACCTCCCATAGAAGTCTATCTTTTTGCCTCAGTAAGGCACACATATGACAACACGAGTTTACCTTTAAAGCAGAGTGTCTCCATTCCAAATGACAAAATGAGATGACCAGGAGGAACAGAGAACTGAAAAGCAAACTGTGATCCAAAATGAGAGGCGAGGTCCAACCTTTTAAATTTGATCATATGCAGTGCTCCATTTATTTCTTGTGACTCCCATTGTATTTTCAAGCATAACAGTTTGGGTGATCTCTCCTCAAAACATTCATTCATTTGAGAGTTATTCCTCCCCCTTTGTATTTATGCAATGACAAACCTGTTGCCATCGAGTCGATTCCAATTCATAGCGACCCTATAGGACAGAGTAGAACTGTCCCATAGGGTTTCCAAGGCTGTAATCTTTATGGAAGCAGACTGCCACATCTTTCTCCTGCGGAGTGGCTGGTGGGTTTGAACTGCCAACCTTTCCATTAGCAGCTGAGCGATTAACCACTGTGCAACCAGGACTCCTTATGCAATGATAAAAATAAAAAACCAAACCCATTGCTCTGGACTCAATTCCAACTCATAGTGACCCTATAGGACAGAGTAGAACTGCCACATAGGGTTTCCAAGGAGCAGCTGGTGGATTCGAACTGCTGACCTTTTGGTTAGAAGCTATAGCTCTTAACGACTACACCACTAGGGTTTCCTATGCAATGATAGTGTCTTAAAATTCTAAAAGACCTTGCTTCTAATTTTCCACCCAAAGTAGGACAGAGTAGCAATAACACAGCATTTAGTACTTTGTGGTAGGTAGAATTCTAAGATAATCCCCAATGACCTATACCCCTGTATAATCTCCCCTTCTTGAGTGTATCTAAATATGACAATGGTGATGGGATACCACTCCTGTGATTGAGTTACCTTAGATAGCAAAGGTTAAGGAATTTTGCAGATATAATTAAGGCCCCTAATCAGTTGATTCTGAGTTAATCAAAAGAGAGATTATTCTGGTGGGTCTGACCTAGTCAGGTGACCCCTTTAAA
This sequence comes from Trichechus manatus latirostris, assembly GCF_000243295.1. NCBI lineage: Eukaryota > Metazoa > Chordata > Mammalia > Sirenia > Trichechidae > Trichechus > Trichechus manatus. Next base: position 1,344,117 of record NW_004444015.1, read on the forward strand.
AGAAAGTGTAGGCCTCTCCAAAAATAAGTCAGAGACTCAAAGCAGCACAGACTCTTTCTCTTTTCTCTCTCTCTCTCCATTGAAGAATCAAGTTGCCATGAATTCTACAATCACAAGAAATTAATTCTGCCAACAACCTGAGGGAGCTTGAAAGTGGACCCTTCTCTAGTCAAGCCTCCAGATGAGAACACAGTCCTGGCTTATACCTGAAGCCTGGTGAGACCCTGAGCAGAGAACTCAGCAAAGCCAGGCAAGGACTTCTGATCTACAGACGCTGCAAGATGATAAATTAGCATTGTTTTAAGTCACTAAGTTTGTGGTAATTTGTTATGCAGCAATAAAAGACTAATACAGTACCACCCGTTTTATTTTTTCATACCAGGAATTCAGTGTATTTGTATGCCCAGTATCTGATTTAACCAACAAGGATGCGGCAGGAAGTTTCTTTTATAAGGCAACAGATGTACCAAACCCAACAGAACCCAGAACCTATGTGAAAGCCATGGTCTATGAAAGTCTAAGAGGATCCAGAAGGAAGAATGTCAAGGTCAAAGGAGGGTGGCCTGAAAAAGGTCTGGAGGCAGGGTATGGAATGAAGGAGAGAAAAGCAAAGACTGGCAGGTCAAGAACAAATGGAGAGTGGGCAGGACGATGATGACCTAGATGATGGCTGGAATTTCTAGAATCTTCTAAGCTTTTCCACAATTTCAGGATGGGACATGTAGGTGGGTTAGCTGAGCTTGAAGAGCCAGGGTCAAAACAAAAGAGGTGCGTGTGTGTGTGTGTATTTACGTGAATGTATAAAAACATAAGAAAAGTTACATCATCCATATCTTGCACATCATAAATTAAAACAAAAATTTTTAAGGACCTCTATGGGACAGTTCTACTCTGTCCTATAGGGTTGGTATGAGTTGGAATCAACTTGACAGCAATGGATTTTTAAAAATTTTTATATAATAAAGATGAAGTCTTTCACTCTCATTTCATATAATCCTCACAATAATCATATAGATATGATTATCTATATTATCATGCAGATATCACTCTCCATTTTAAAGATTTATAAAATTAAGCTCAAAAAGTTAAATAACTTGCCTAAAAACTGAAGGAGTAAGATTCAAATTCTTTCAGATTCCAGAATCTTCCCACTGTACGCTACAGTTTCAAAGATACATACATACATGCATA
>NW_004444015.1:1345407-1349836 GCF_000243295.1 Trichechus manatus latirostris
ATATATATATATATACATATATATATATATAAGGCCCGTTGCCGTCGAGTCAATTCCGACTCATGGGAATGCTGTGGGATAGTGGAACTGCCCATAGGGTTTCCAAGGAGCGGCTGTTGGATTTGAACTGCTGACCTTTTGGTTAGCAGCCGTATCATTTAACCACTGCACCACCAGGGCTCCATATAGAGAGAGAGAAAATTATTAAGGTCCAAATGCAAATGAACAAACATGAAGCCTAAAAATAGAACTGGTTTCTCTGAGAAAATCTCTAAGAGAGCCTGTAAGCTAGAGAGTATCATTAAATACAGTTCTCTTTGTGTCCAGTGTTTCTGTTTGCCAAGGTGCTCCATTAATTAAAGACATCGCTGTGATTTTATACCCAGCCAGTGTTTGTAATTCCACCTTTAACACTAATCAAGAGCCAAAAACTGAAATAAACCAATGAGTTGTGACGTAAAAGACTGTAGTAATACATCTGACATATCCAGAGGTGAACAAAGGAAGGGCTCTGACAGCAGGGGGCACTAAACAAATGCACAGTAATGGAGACACCGCCTCCTCCAGAAGGCCACTGCCCCAGTCACCTCCTAATCCTTTTAAAGAAAAATCAGTGTAGCACCCAAGCACACTACCCACTGTGGTTTGCAATAACAAGGGCCCCCAAGCATGCCATGCTTCTTTTTACTTTTCGTTTACAATAAACTTGCCGTTGCTTAGAATACGCTGGTCCTTCTCAACTGGCAGACGTTGTCTCTTAAATGTATGGTCCAAGGGGACTATTTTCTTAGGCCTAAGAAAGGTTTTGTTAAGCTATGCTATAAATGCTACCAAATACCAAGTGAATGCAGGAGTGCTTTCAAGTTCACTTCATCAGCCTGTATTTATCTGTTTGTAGTTCTTTCCCACAAAGTAACTCCATTTGTGTATGGTCTTTTCTTATTTCCCCAAACAACCCTCCTCCCATTCAAAACCTAATCCAATACCGTATTGATTCTTTCTCATAGTTACAGATGAGCATAATCATAGGTTATAAAATAAAACAAAAACCTGCTAAATAAGTCAACACCAAATCCACAGCAATCACTCAGGCGCACTCACGTGTTTATTCCTCATCGCAAAAGGTTTATTGACTACTGAAGAGGAATTACTGGGTTCCAACCAAGTTTAGAAACAAGAATGAAATCATCCAAAGCCACTTAAGTGAACTTTCACTTTCATTTGGTTTTAGCTCAGAAGTTATAAATCATCGCTGGCTAGTAGTTTTTGATCTGATGGAAACATTTAACCAATTATCAAAGAAATTAGATTGCTGGCCACTCTGTTAAAGCTGAAAGATACGTACCGAGTGGCATTTCTAAGGGTGAACCCAAGGGATCATACTAGAATATGCGTCCATTCGCTCAGCAAATATTTGTCAAGCTCTGTGCCTGAGGCTTGGTATACCCCAGAGAAGAAAACATCGGTCTGTGCCCTGGCAGAGATTGCAGTCTAGTGGGCATGTGCAAAGGCCCTCCAGAGGAAAGGAGCACAGCGTGGCCGGGGAAGTGAAAGAAGGTCCATGGCCGGAGCAGAGTGATTAAGGAGAAAGGGGATACATATGGGGTGAGCAAAGTTGCAGGGGCCAGAACATGGACGGCCCTGAGGGCCATTGTAAGCCCTTAGGCTCTTATTCTGAGTGAAATAAGACACCATTAGAGGGTTCTGAGCAAGGGACTGACCTGCCATTTTTGAAAGTACCACTCTAGCCCCTGTGTGGTGAGTGGACTGTGGGGGCCAAAAGTTGAGGCTAGGAGGCCAGTGATAAGGCCATTGCAGTCACCCAGGCAAGAGATGATGACAGCAAGGACGAATCTGGTGATGGTGAAAGTAGTGAAAATCAGTTGCGTTCTGGATGTATTTTGAATGAGGGTTGACCGGACTTATGGAAGGACTGGATTAAGGGAAGTTGAGGGGGAAAAAGGAGTCAAAGATGACTCTGAAGACTGGAGTTCAGGAAACTGAAGATGTTCATCTCTCTAGACACTCCTGTCTCCTAAATGCACATGTCCCCTAAGTCTATCTCAATTTGTCTTCTGTGTGTGGGTCCCTCTATGCTCTCCCTTATCCTAGAGATCTCATCTACCCTCAGTTTCAACTACAACTATTATTTAGATGCCTATTCTCAGACTTTGGTGTGTGACTGAGAATCACCCAAGAGCTTGTTAAAAGCATATTCCCAGCCCCTCCCCTCCCCCCAGATTTGATTTAGCAGGCCTGAGGTAAGGTTCTGGCATCTGCATTTTTAAGTGCTCCCCAAGTGATTCCAATGCAGAGCCACACTTTGAAAAAATTGCTCCAGGTCGACAGTGGTGGCTGTTTTTCAATAAGAAGCATGAGGGGAGAGTGAAGGTAGCCATTGCCTTTTCTTCAAGGATATGACAAGAAAATACAAAACTATCATCCTTCCTATTGCATTACTAGTGCACAAAGAACTTTTATTTCCTAAATATCATCTAACAAAGGACACTGGATATTTACAATTATTTTCTTGTTAGGAAGCCCCTGGCATGATATAAATGCAAGTTCAAATCTCCCACGAGCGATATTTGCCGTGTCTGTTCATCTATGCTGTGGGCACAGGCATGTATGTAAAGAGCACCTTGAAGGACATGGTTCTTATTCATGAATCGCTGTTTATACTATTAATATTTCCTGCCAAAAGAGACTATTTCTCCATTCGCTTCTTTTCCTTTGGCTACCACCATTATTTTATTTTTTTTAATAGTTTGTTATTTTTGTTGTTGTTGTTGAAAATATACACAGCAGAACATACAACAATTCAACAATTTCTACATGTACCATTTAGTGACATTTATTACATTCTTCAAGTTTTACAACCATTCTCATTCTCTTTTTCCGAATTGTTTCTCCCTCTTTAACGTAAACTCACTGCCCCCTAAGCTTCCTATCTAACCTTTCGAGTTGCCGTTGTCAATTTGATCCCATGTAGATAGTTCTTTAAAAGAGCACAATGTTCAAGACATACACAACTGTTCAATACCCTGGCCCACACCTAATTTTAATTCTGAATGATTTGCATGTGCCCCCCAATTTTTTATGATTGGAGTGGGAGTGCCAATCCAATCCACAATACACTCTTTACTAAATACAGAGACTTTCTTTCTTTAGTGTAAGATCACTAGATCCTTCCACAAAGACTCACGTGAATAACTGAATAATATTGGGGGGGTGTGGTGTGTGTCTTAGAAGTTGTAGAGCAGCAATAAGAATCTTCATTAAAAGCTGCAATTAGAAAATATTTATTGAACACCTACTATGCACTGATCACTTTTAATCATAGATTGATAAGACCAGCATATTTTAGTCACTAACTTCCTACAAAAGGAATTCTTTTGATCTAAAGAATTTTCAAGACTGAAGTTAAAGTCACAGCCAGAGCTACAAATAAATTTGAAGACTGATCTGTTCATTAATTCTTTCAGTATTTACTGAACCCCTACTATGTTACAGGGAACCCCTGGGTGCTGCAAACAGTTAACGCGCTCAATTGCTAACCAAAAAGTTGGAGGTTCAAGTCTACCCAGAGATGCCTTGGAAGGAAGGCCTAGCAATCTACTTCCAAAAAATCAGCTATTGAAAACTCTATGGAGCACAGTTTTGCTTTGACACACATGGGGTTGTCATGAGTCAGGGTTGACTCAATGGCAACTGGTTTGGTTTACTATGTTTCAGACACTGTGCTAAATGCTGGAGCTACAGATAATATGGAGAAAGGTTTTGAACAAAGATCATGCATTTAGGGTCCCAGACACAAGACCACCCCCCCCCAAAAAAAAAGACAGTTCTAAATTTCAACTCAGTAAGAAAGACAATATATTAAGAAAAATTTGGCTGTTACTCAAATGGATATTTTCTCAGACAGGTGATCTTAAATTACACTATTCAGCCTTAAAATGTTCTGGCAGCACATAGCATGAAATATGTGTTTCTCATTGGAGAAGTACGAGATGGTCCTTTGGGGTCAAAGTTTATAAGAGTAGGGTAGGGAAAAGTTCAGGCTGCTGGCAACCATGCTGTGAAGAGAATTTTAGGCCTCGGTATTGTCAAAAGCTACTCCATAAATCAGTAACTTACCCATGTTAAAACCTAAGATGTTATTCTGAAATAGGGAGAGCTCTTTTTTCCATCTGAAAAAGGCAATACTTCATGAGCCTCCATCATTCCCTCCCTAGCATCCCAGCTCTCCAAAGAACCAACCATGGTGAATGAGCATGGCATAGGCCTGGGGTTTATTTTTGTTGGTATCATGGATTGAATTGTATCCCCAAAAAATGTGTGTATCAATTTGGCTAGGCCATGATTCCCAGTATTGTGTGGTTGTCCTCCATTTTGTGACTGTAATTTTATGTTAAAGAGGATTAGGGTG
>NW_004444015.1:1349936-1355370 GCF_000243295.1 Trichechus manatus latirostris
GCTAGGCCATGATTCCCAGTATTGTGTGGTTGTCCTCCATTTTGTGACTGTAATTTTATGTTAAAGAGGATTAGGGTGGGATTGTAACACCCTTACTAAGGTCACATCCCTGATCCAACGTAAAGGGAGTTTCCCTGGGGTGTGGCCTGCAACAACTTCCTTCTTACAAGAGATGAAAGGAAAGGGAATCGAGCAGAGAGTGGAGAACTTCATACCACCAAGACAGTAGGGTTCCTGCACGGAGAAGCTCCTAGTTCAGGGGAAGATTGATGATGACGAGGACTTTCCTCCAGAGCCGACAGGGAAAGAAAGCCTTCTCCTGGAGCTGATGCCCAGAATTTGGACTTGTAGCCTACTAGACTGTGAGAGAATAAACTTCTCTTTGTTAAAGCCATCCACTTGTGGTATTTATGTTAGAGCAGCACTAGATGACTAGGACAGTTAGTGACATCTTCAGTGACAGAGTAAACTCAGAGAGTATAAATTAAGAGTGTGCCAGTTACTGCTATTTCTCTTTAGTTAATACTTGGCACCCTGAGGTTTCAATGAGAAACCAAGAAGCATTATCATTTTGCAGCAGAAATTAAAAAAATCAAGAAGCTAAGAAATGTGTTCAAATTTCACATCAATTCACTGCTGAGGCTGGAAAAGCACTTGACTAATGACTCCATGTTTTCAGCTAAAACGCTCTGACATAATCTCATTCATAATTGAAAACAAACACACATCTACCAATAGATTTTGGTAGTCTCTGCACTTGCAGACTCAAAGAGAAGCTGGGATATCTGAGTGTAAAGACAGAAGGCACCTGGGCCTGTAACTGCTGCAGAAAGACTTGGTCAGCACAGATTGAGAATGCAGCCTATAATGATTTTCAGCAAGAGATAGCTAGGTAAGAACCAAAACTGAACCAGTTGCTGTCGAGTCAATCTGACTCATGGCGACCCAGATGTGTGTAGAATAGAACTGTGCTCCATAGGATTTTCAATGGCTGTGATCTTTCAGAAGCAGATCAACAAGGCTTTTTTTCCAAGGCACCTCTGAATGGATTCAAACCGCCAACCTTTAGATTAGTAGTCAAGCACTTAACCAATTGTGCCGCCCAGGACTCCTTGCTGATACACTAAACTCCTTGGCTCAGAATTTTATCACATTTAACCAGTATAACTTTCATGCCCCTGAGGAGGTGATTGTGAAGCTAGTCAGGCAAATGAGGGGGTGGCTGAATACTAAGAGGAGAAAGAGCTTCAAAAACAGTGAAGCTGGAAAACAACAGGGGTGAAAGCCTGTGATGGGAAGAACCCTAGTACAGAAAGTGAGGAGAGAAGAGGCTTGAGAAGTAACCAAGGACCCAATGATCCAAGGCCAAGGTTGGGACTGCAACCTCTTTATTTCCTTCACAGTCTCAGCAATGTGCAGGACTTACTCGAGTCTCTCCTTGTGGTGACGCTTACATAGAAAGTTTAAAGTCATGGAAATTAACAAAGACCCAGAATGAAATTGTCCTGGGTATTGACTTGCCCATGGAGCAGCCTAGCCCATGGAAAACAATTCTAACCCTCCTTTGTGGGGGCACTGAGGCATGTCCTAAGTCAGTAAATATATTAGAAGGCACCAAAGGACCTAATGGAGTGAAAAGTCCCTGGAGCATCATTAGAAAACTGCACACAAGATGCATTCCACAGGAGGCAACAGAAGCAGGACAGCATCATTATACAGTCCTTCTGGTGCTTATGAGAACTCAAACTCCTTGCATAGTCTAACACAGTGTAATAAGGCTCTTGTGAACTCAAGCTTACAGGCTGATGCTTGGCATTGCTACCAATTACCACAACATTGTAAGTATCTGGGAAGGTTGTCCACTTTGGCTGAGCCTAGAGCAGTGAGTGAGGAAGGGGACAGCCTCCCACTCAGCCAGAGTGACTGAATCAACTCTGGTGACAGATGTCACAGCCCTCACATCTGAGGCTCTGTGCGTAGAGTCTCGTCTGATGTTCTGTTAACTCAGATAACTTAGGAGAGCAAGAACTGGATGTAATTCCCAACGCAACACAGATAGGTAAGCAAGATCTTAGAAGTCTCCACTGTACAACTGTTCAGACATTGGATTAGCCTATCAAATGATTACAGAATTTTCCACCCCTAGTGAGTAATCATCTAGCATGGAGAATTTAGGGAGAGCTCCTGAAAGTAGAGACTGGGTTCAATGACTTCATGAAATATCCTCTAGTTTAGGGATCATATAAAAAAATCACTATATTTCTGGGTGGCTGTACATTCAGGAGGGACAAAATTCCAAAAAAGTTTCACTACCATTACACCAGGATTAAAAGAAAGAAAAGACTTTGAAAAGAGGATGAAGCAATGACCAAATAAGATGAAGTCTTTAAAACTGATTGATCTCTTCAATTGTTTTAAATGAACTTTTCTTACTTGGAATAATCCAAGAATCAGCTTCAGACCCAAAGGTGACAGACTTCAGACCCAAAGGCAGAAAGGGACAGATACTGGCTTGTGGCCAAATTAAGAAACCAAGGGCAATGGTATTCAGTTAATGACAGGTCACTCAATCCAATCTCCTAACCAGAGTTAGTGTGATCGGAGAAGAGCCTAGGGAGATCATAAAACATGTTAACACTGGAATAAATAATTGGAAAATTCCTAGGACCCTCTAGGGTCCAACTTCAAGGTTATGTCCAAGGAGACTCAGCACTCTTCACCTCCATTCTGTACTTCCTCAGAGATAAGCAGAGAGTGAAAGGCAACTGAATCCCAAGGTAGGATAGAAGAGGGTAGAAACAAGGCCTGTTACTGGCTGCAGATAAAAGTGTTGCAATATATTGAAACAAAGAGGCACGGGAGGGCTTAGTGACAGATTCTTCAGGAAAATAAGAATCCTTCCGTTTATAATTCTGCATTCTCATTCTGATTATATCCACTCAGTCCAACACAGGAATGTATATCAGGATTAATTATAAGGTTGTTTTGTTAGTGATAACACAGCAAAATTCAAAAACCTGAATGACTCTGGCTGTGGTCAGAAGCAAATGGCCATTATTTCCATCCATTTATTGCATTAAAATGTAAATGAGGTAGATTGTCTACAGTATTCAAAGAAAAGCTGACGAGTTTCCCTTAGACAATTTTCCAGAATGGGACAAGTTCACTTGTAAACTACCTGCTCAATCCACTCAGGAGTGCCCACTTTAAGGCAGGTGTGGGGTGAGTAGGTAGTAATTCTTTCCTGGAGACAATGGTTCATCAGTGGCTTTCATGGTTCCCCAGCACAGCTTGGTTCTTCCAGTGCTTCCCCAACACCAGCCATATCCTGAGTGTCTATATAGGACAAAGAGGGGAAATGACCTGTCTAGAGTCACACAGCATATGAATCTCAAGGTTGGGAGTTAAAAGCATCTTTAACCATAAAGCCAATGTTGTGCCATTAAACACAATCTCCTGAAATGGGCAGAAGTGCACAAATACACATGCATGCAAACACACATACACACATGTGTACATGCAAACACACACATACACACCTCACATGGGTTGCCTCAGGACAAACACAGAAATGTGATGGTTAGCTAGAAAGAAAAGAGATTAAAGTAAGCAGGCCATTTTAAGACATTCAAGAAGGAAAATGTAGAAAGAATGACATTCAAGAACAAAAATGGTACTGCAGAGAGTAAGCAATGGTGGACACAGCCACTGGAGCATACGGAACTGGTAGGGGAAGCCTGATTCTTTTTTTCTCTGAATTTCATAGTACTCTAGGACAGTGGATCATCAAGTAGTGCCCATACAAGTCATGCAGGGAACCAAAGTTAGTCCCAAATGTACATGACACAGAGGTGGAAAGCAACTTGTGACAGGGCATCCACTACATCCAGAGCCATGATGGAATGTGGAACTTAGTCTCCCACCTCAGAGTCCAGTGTTCTCCTCACTGACCAGACAATACTTTCTTCTACAGAAATTCAAGAGGGGAGAGGACAAGACTACAAGTGACAGAAAAGACTTTAGGGGAAAGTATATAGCTTCATAACAAAAGGAAACAGTAGAAGCAGTGTTTTCTTGAGGGTAGAAAGATGAACACACGAGAAGGGACAAGCAGAAGGGGAGGTGTACCTCTGGGGAAAGAGGGCTGCGAGTGCCATCTCCAACATGATCTGACTCTCTGGAGTCAAGGGCTGGGAGGGTGAAGGGAAAGCCCATCTGCTCCACCCTCAGAACATCTGTTATAAAATAAGACTGATGGCATGTGTCATGTCAGGAGGATCTCGTGAAAGAAACTGCTGAGCCGTACATGATCTGAGCTAATGGAGAAATCCCCAAGGTTTGGAGACCTAGATTCTAATCTCAATTCAACTGCCAATTTACTATGGAACACCAGAAAGCTGCTTAACCCTATTCTGTCTCAAGTTCTCCACTGGCAACAGGACGATAAAAGAAACGCTCTGGAGAGGACATCAGAATCTCATTCTTGTATTCTTGATAGGTGTACTGTAACTACAAAGTCCTAAGCCTGTTCCTCCCTTTCCAGTTAGAAGGGGTCCCTCCATTTGAGCCCAAAGAAGAGAAAGCTAAATTCTTTCATTTTCTAGCGACCCTCAGAGAAAACGCAGAAGCTTGATCTTCTGTCAAAAGAGAGTTTTAAGGACTTAAGAGAAATTCATCAACACAATCAGGTTACTCCTTCATGCTTACATTGGGAGGAACAATATTCTTTTTATCATATCTATGATCACATTGCTAGAAAAAGATATGTCTGGTAAAGTGGAGGATCAGTGAAAATGAGGGAAACCCTCTATAAGATGGATTGACACAGTGGTTGCAACAATGCGCTCAAACATACCAACAATTGTGCATTATGGTGCAGGACCAGGCAAAGTTTCATTCTGTCATACATAAGGTCACTATTAGTCAGAGATGACTTGATGGCAACCAACAACAACATGATCACATACTGAGCATTCCCTAATAAAATACAGAGACAGGGTCCATGCTGTAGGTCTATAGTTATAATGGTCTTCCAGTTCTTCCAGCCATAAATCTACTTGCAAAGAGTACAAAAGGGACCATCACCTTCCCTGGGATTCCTCATGCTAATAGGTTGTACTCTACTGAGATTTGTTGTTGTTAGGCGCCATCGAGTCGGTTCTGACTCCTGGCGACCCTACGAACAACAGAATGAAACACTGCCCAATACTGCGCCATCTTTACAATCGTTGCTGTGTTTGAGCCCATTGTTTTAGCCACTGTGCCAGTCCATCTTGTTGAGGGTCTTCCTTTTTTTTCACTGACCCTCCACTTTACAAAGCATGATGTCCTTCTCCAGGGACTGGTCCCCCCGATAACATGTCCAAAGTACTGGAGACGAAGTCTCGCCATCCTTGCTTCTAAGGAGCACTCTGGCTGTACTTCTTCCAAGACA
>NW_004444015.1:1355702-1379816 GCF_000243295.1 Trichechus manatus latirostris
CTGATTTGGTATTTTCAGTTCCAGGCTGCCAACCCTTGAGGAGCTGGCAGTCTAATGAAAGGGGAATGCTCATCATTCTCATTTCTAGAACAAAGAAATAAATTAAAGGCACATTCATTTGTTTCAAGTCTTGCCTCTGATTGGCCATAAATATCATACTCAGATAAAGTCATCTAAAGGAGACGATCATTTTTCTATCAATGGCTACTTACCCACAGAGAGAAGGTGGGGACAGGGAGAGAAACTGGGCTGCTTGTTTGTTTGTTTTTCTTTGTTTTGTTTATAATTGGAAAACAGGATCAGGAAGGTCCTCCTGGTAGAGACCTCCTGGTAAGCCTCTCAAGTTTAGAGGACAAAGTGTCCACAATCACTGTAAATTCTTCCCTTTCGAGTTGACTGTTGCTCTCTCCAGACAACATATTTTAAAATAAAAATATCCCTGAAAAGAAGAACACACTAAACGAAGATCATTTTAGTGTGAATTGCTACTAGACTGCTTTGTCACTCAAGCAAGGCCTGAGGGAACATGAGTTGAGCGCACTGGACTTATAAGCAAGCCTGGGCACTGAAAAAGACTGAGAGGATGCACTTTGGAAGAAGGTGGTGAGAAGGCTCCAGAAGTCATTTTACTTCTTTGACAGTTTTGCTTGAAGTCAGCATCAAGAAGCTTGGTAAGGTAATACTTGGGAGTTATGTTGAAAGAAGATGAGATTCCAAAGGGTTAACTAATCCTATTTAATGCAAGAGGATTTGGAGTAAAGCCCCTGGGTGGTACAAACAGTTAACACACTCAGCTGCTAACTGAAAGGTTAGAGGTTCAAGTCCACCCAGAGGCACCTTGGAAGACAGTCCTGGTGATCTACTTCTGAAAAATCAGCCATTGAAAACCCTATGGGGCATAGGTCTACTCTGACACACATGGGGTCACCATGACTCAGAATCGACTTAACGGCAACTGGTTAAACAGTGATGTCCAGTAGAAACGGAAAATGAGTCACAAAGGTAATTATAAATTTTCTAGTAGCCACATTTTTAAAAAGTAAAAGAAAAACAAACAAAAAAACCCAACCAGTTGCCGTAGAGTTGATTCCAACTCAAAGCGACTCCCTGTGTGTCAGAGTAGAACTGTGCTCCATAGGGGTTTCTATACCTGATTGTTTGAAAGTAGATCACCAGGCCTTTCTTCTGAGGTGCCTCTGGGTGGACTCAAACCTCCAACCTTTTGGTTAGCAGCCAAGCATGTTAAACATTTGCGCCACCCACCCAGGGAATCAAAAGGAAACGGGAAATTAATTTTAATATTATATTTTATGTAACACAATATATCCAAGATATTATCATTTCTATATATAAATAATACAAAAAATTATGAAGGAGATAATTTACATTCTTTCTCCTACTAAGTCTCCAAAACCTGGTATGTACACCACATCCCAATTTGAACACTAAATGTTCATCGAAAATACTTTATCTAGATTCAAATTTTTAGAACATTTACCATTGACAATGTAAATGCACATACCAAGTTGTTCCAAAAATACTTCAAATTTTCCAATACCCGAATAAGTATCACTTTTAAAATTTAAATCAATCAAAATTAATTAAAATAAAAAATTCAGTTCCTCAGTTGCTCTATCCACATTTCGGGTGCTCAAAGGCCACATGCAGCTAGTGGCAACTGTATTGAAGAACACAGGCCTATGTGTGAGAAATGAGGGGTCAAAGCCTTTGTGTCTGAGTCACAGGTTCACAGCAAGACTTGCTCAGTTCATTTTGCTTTTCTCAGGAGCAAAGAATATATCCGTGCGCCTAGCCAGCCAATGCATACACGATCTCCATTAGTCACAAAGCAGCCCCATCAGAAGCTAATGTGGATTCCCATAACACTAACCTTATTGTCTGTCAAAACAACTCCAACACGACCTCCTTGATGGCAGGATTCAGCACACATTCAACGGACAGTGACTTGCCCAGTGCCTGGCACAAAGTAAGCACTTGGCCAATTCTCATTGAATGAACAGCTGACTGCTCTCCTGATATTTGACTGATACCTGCCTTTTCACAGGCTGTATGATGTGAACCTTGTTCATGCTGGGCATCACTTATTTAACCAGTTGACAGACTGTGAGCTCGTGACAACTGTCTATGAGAGACACTCATGACAAGCCCACTGTCTGCTGTTGGTGGTGGCCATCGAGTTGCCCCCAACTCATGGCAATCCCATGCACAAGGGAGATTGGGCGGTCGTGATCCATGGGGTTTTCATTGGCTGATTTTCAGAGGTAGATTGCCAGGCCTTTCTTCCTAGTCCATCTTAATCTGGAAGCTCCTCTGAAACCTGTTCAGCATTGTAGCAACACACAAGCCACTGCTGAGAGGCAGGTGGTGGTTGCTTATGAGGTGCATTGGCTGGGAATTGAACCCGGGCCTCCTGCATGGAAGGCAAGAATTCTACAACTGAACCACCACGGTCTCTGTATTACCACCCCTTCCCTGAAATAAATAAATAAATAAAAACACACACATGCCCACTGGCTAATGCTGGAGACTTCTAAAATTTTGTTGGCCTGTTAAAAGGGAGGTAGAACCATGCCCGAAGCCAACTCTTCAGACCAAGATTAGACTGGACTGTGGGGCATAAAATGATACTCGTGAAGAGTGTGCCTCTTAGCTCAAGTAGATACATGAGACTAAATGGGAAGCTCCTGTCCAGAGGCGACATGAGAAGGCAGAGAGGGTCAGGAGCTGGTTGAATGGAAATGGGTTGTCAGGAGTGGAAAGGAGGAGTGTGCTGTCACAGTGTGGGGAGAGAAACTAGGGTCACATAACAATGTATGTATAAATTTTTGTATGAGAGACTAACTTCAGTTGTAAACTTTCACTTAAAGTACAACAATAAAATAAAAAGACGAATGGGAGTAGTGCAGAGTAACTCAAGCTTCACAAGGCTGCTGGGGATGTGAGGCTGGTTACTAGCTGCAGAATAACTTTGGATGCCAAGTTAAGTGGGATTTGAATGTCACTCTTCCAGTCGCTATGAGTCAGAATTGACTTGATGGCAATGGGTTTTTGGGTTTTCTTCAAGTCCCTACAACTGACAGTCTAACACTCAAACCTGAAGCCAAGGAATGTGGTGGGGCTGGAAGACTAGGCCCTGCAACGTCCTTTGGGGGCTGACAAGAGAGGAGGGAGGCTGGCAGGAGGGCCGCTAGAAAAGTGTGGAACAGAACTCAAATTCTAGTAAGAAGATCCGACTTAATGGTCTGGCTGAGACTGGAGGAACCCCGGAAATCATGGCCCCCGGATTCTCTATCAGCCCAGAACTAAAACAATTTCCGAGTCCAGCTCTTCAGACAGGGATTGGACTGGACTGTGGGACATAAAGTGATACTTGTGAAGAATGTGCCTCTCAGACAAGTAGATACAAGAGACCAAAGGTGCGGCTTCTGTCCAGAGGTGAGAGGGGAAGGCAGAGAGCGTTAGGAGCTGGTTGAATGGACATGGGCAATCAGGGGCAGAAAGGAGGAGTGTGCTGTTACAGTATGGGGAGAGCAGTTAGAGTCACATAACAGTGTATGAGAGACTAACTTGAATTACACAGTTTCACTTAAACTACAACAATAAACAAAAAAGGGAGGTAGAGGCACAAAAGGCAAGCAGTGCTCCTTCACCATTTGGCCCTCAGCTGGCACTGATGGTATGCCTCATAGTCATGTATGCCCGGTACAGTACTGAACACTTCTGATGCAGATATACAAGAGGACATTTAGACAAAAAAAAAAAATTATACCATACGAGATGGCTATAATTAAAAAAAAAATGGAAAATAAGTGTTGGCAAGGATGTGGAGAAATTAGAACCCTCATACACTGCTGGTGGGAGTTTTAAATGGTGCAGCCACTGTGGAAAACAGTTTGGTGGTTTCTCAATAAACTAAACAAAGAATTACCATATGACCCAGCAATTCCACTCCTAGGTATAAACCCAAGAGAAATGAAAACACACATCCACAAAATACTTGTACACAAATGTTCAAAGAAACATTATTCACAACTGCCAAAGATAGAAACAACCCAAATGTTCATCAATTGATGAGTGGATAAATAAAATGTGGTACATCCATACAATGGGATATTATTCACCATAAAGGGAATGAATTGCTGATATAGTCTACATTGTGGATGATCCTTGAAAATACTATGCTAAGTGAAAGAGGCCAGACAAAAAAGGCCACATATTGTATGATTAATTTATATTAATTTGTATGAAATCTCTAGAATAGGCAAATCCATAGAGACAGAAAGTAGGTTAGTGGTTGCCAGGGACTAGGAGAAGGGAGACGGGGGAGTGACTGCTAATGGATATGGAACTAGATAGTGGTGATGGTTACATAACACGGTGAATGTACCAAATGCCACTGAATTGTTCATTTAAAATGATAAAAATGTATGCTATGTGTATTGTCTTAGTCATCTAGTGCTGCAACAACAGAAATACCACGAGTGGATGGCTTAACAAAGAGAAATTTATTTATTAATGTATTTCTTCAGAGTAAAGTAGGCTAACAATCCAAATTCAGGGCGTCAGCTCCAGGGAAAGGTTTTTTCCCTGAATTTGGACTTTAAGCCGACAAAGAAAACCTTTTAAACGTGTAAAATTTTGTATTCCTACAATTCCTCTTTTACAATACAGTTTCCAGGTGCAATACTCAGGAGCCTTTTTTCCCCTGTTTTATTTAATGCAACTAATCTACCAGTAAGAGTCACATTATTTTTAAAAAATTTTACTGCAACAGTGCCTGCCTACAATGTACCAAGAAGGCTTTTTCTCTCTGTCTGCCTTCTCATCAGTGTTCCCCCGGACTAGGAGCTTCTCGGCGCAGGGACCCCGGTCCAAAGGACGCGCTCTGCTCCTGGCACTGCTTTCTTGATGGTATGAGGTCCCCCAACTCTCTGCTTGCTTCCCTTTCCTTTTATCTCTTGTAAGCTAAAAGGTGCTGCAGGCCACACCCTTTACATCTGATCAGGGATGTGACCTGGGTAGGAGCCATGTTACAATCCCACCCTAATCGTCTTTAACATAAAGTTACAATCACAAAATGGAGGCCAACCACACAATTCTGGGAATCATGGCCCAGCCAAATTGATACACACATTTTTGGGGGGACATAATTCAATCCATGACATGTATTTTACCATAATTTTTAAATGTAAAAAATAATTATGAAGGATGACTTTATTTTTGTCCAGAATGAGATGAAATTTTAATAACTAGGCACCTAACAACAATAACAACAAGGAGGTTGAACCAATTCTTCTTTTCTTTTCTTTTCTTGTTCTTCTCAGGTTTTCTTCCCTATCACTTATTTGTCTCAATATTAATAATATTAATATTATTAATATCACACACATGTAAAATTTTGTATTCCTACAATTCCTCTTTGACAATATAGTTTCCAGGTGCAATAATCAGGAGCCATTTTTCCCCCTTTTTATTTAATGCAACTAATCTACCAGTAAGAGTCACATTATTTTTTAAACATTTTATTCTAACAGTGCCTGCCTACAATGTATCAAGAACGTACTAGGCACTTGATATACATTTTCTTATGTAATATAGAAGTCGAAGATTTTAAAATTAGAACCAGTAACAATATTGCATGATACTGATTTTTCAAAGGAGAACAAACCTTCAGAGGTACCACAGGTAACTGAAAGACCAACAGAATGAATCTGATGTGGAAATCCATATTTTCATCTTGACAGATGCATTCACTCGTTGCTACAATGGATACTTGAATACTTACTGAGTATCAACCATGTGGTGAAGCCTGTGGTAGTGAAATGATGAAACAAAGTCTTCCTGAAGTTGATTTTGAGTGGACAATAGAATTCCTATAGTCATTGAAGAAAAACAGTTGCCATGGAGTCGACTCCCACTCATGGCACCCTTGTGTTTTTTAGAGTAGAACTGCTCCATAGGGTTTTCAACAGCTGATTTTTTTGGAAGTAGATTGCTAGGCCTTTCTTCTGAGGTGCTTTTGGGTGGACTCAACCTGCCAACACTTCGGTTAGCTGTCGAGTGCGGTAACCATTTGCACCGCCCAGGGACTCCAGTCATTAAAGCAAATATAAATAGTAGTCTACAAATGTGAAGGACTAGACAGTTCGTTTTACACCACTGGGTGCAGGTAGAAATGGACAAGATCATTCCCTACATTTCTATATGTATTTTTTCTCTCTATTTTCCTTTCTATATAATACACTAAAGTCCCAGTGTTACACCATCCTTGGGGTTAGGGCCAGAGAACTGCTTGGTGATAGTGAGTCTCTGATTCACCAAAGTGTTTCTAGCACTGGCAGTAACTGAATACCACTGGACCTGGTCCAAGGCGTGTTACGCCAAATTCCATGCTATGTACTGTATAGAGAGGGTCTCATGCCGGCTGGAGGCCCATATGTCATGTTCTGCTTCCAAACCTTCTACTTTTCTATTACCGTGTAATAAAGGACCTTCCAGAAAAGAAAGGAAAAAAAAAAAAAAAAAAACTGAGTTGACGCAAGTCCTCGCTACTGCTCCTGTTGACTATGAGTTTAAGGTATATGTTAAGAAGATAAGGCCAAAGAAGAATTTTTTAAAGCCCCACACATGTGTATCACCGGAACCTGAAATAAGGAAATACTGAGAAAAACAGCAACCACAAGTTCTCGGGGGACAAGGCTGGGCTGCAAAAAGTGCCAAAATTACAGAAAAGAAACGAGTAAACCACACCCCAAATCTAACAGTTAGTTTCTGCTCAATGATGGAAGCTTCTGATAAGTTTCTCTTCTCATGCTGTTGGTATGGCTATCTATCATTTATACGCTCAACTATGAAAATGACACAATAAGTCAAATGTAAAACAAAAATGGTCAGCAATGGCTGAGAGACTGAACAAGAGGAAAGGTGAATGATAAAGGGCTGTGTAACAGCCTCTGGTGGTACTTTCCGGCTACCCTTATGCTCTTCCTTCACCCAGCCAAGTGGGAGTGCCTAGGATTTGCCACCTCGGTTTATCAGTTAACCTCTGCTGTCCACCTTCACTTCAGATACACTCACCTAGCCATAAAGTAATTTAACATGTGTAAGATTGAAACGATAATTATCAAAATACTATCTGGCTGCAGTGGCATTCTAGAGTATAATAAAGGGCATTTGAATCCATTGTCTCATTTGATATTTCACACAAATGCTTTGAAACGTTTTCATTAGACAGTCTTCTGATGTGTACATTGTTGTTAGTTGCTGTCAGGTTGCCTCTGACTCATGGCGACCTCACGGATAATAGAACAAAATGTTACCCAGTCCTGTGCCATTCTCAGGACTGTTGGCGTGTTTGAGTCCATTGTTGCAGCTATTGTGTAGTGCCTTCCAACCTAGGGGGCTCATCTTCTACCACTATATTGGACAGTATCCTGTTGTGATTTGTAAGGTTTGCATTGGATTATTTTTGGAAATAGATCACCAGGCCTTTCTTCCTAGTCTGTCTTAGTCTGGGAGCTCTGTCAAAACCTGTCCTCCATGGGTAATCCTGCCGGTATTTGAAATACTGGTGGCATAACTTCCAGCATAACAGCAATATACAAGTCACCACAGTACAACAAACTGACAGACAGGTGGTGGTCTGATATGTGTGTGTTCACACCAATATTTTCTAGGTAAACGTATTCTGTATTTTCTGCAGGTGGTTACTGTCCATAAATTAACCTTGGCAATAGCCTTCAAATACCAATCCTTATGTGAAAGGGAAAGTAAAAAAATAAATAAAAATAAAACATCTCAAGTTTAAAGCCCTCTTGGAAGAGGCCGTGAAAATCTTTGTTAGTTATATATAAAATGGAATTGACATTCAATAGCAACAACGGGTAGAGTGGCTCAGTATACTGCCCAAAGAGTAGATAGAACACCTTTGGGGAAATAAAATGATAGAACCTACATTTGGGAGGACCCAATCTTCATGCCAGAGGTTAGCTTCTCCACTCTCTGACTCTTCAAAATTCGGAATCCTCAGCTCCAGGTGCCGCCCACCTGGTTAACTTGTTAACCTCCGACTGTAACAATAAGTCAGCCTAACCAGTTGCTGTGGAGTCAATTCTAACTTATGGTGACCCTGTGTGTGTCAGAGTAGAACTGCACTTCATAATGTTTTCAGTGGCTGATTTTTCAGAATTAGATCGCCAGGCCTTTTTTCCAAGGTGCTTCTGGGTGGATTCAAGTCACCAACCTTTCTGTTAGTAGTTACTCACATAACCATTTGAGCCACCCAGGGACTCCTTAGTCAGCCTAAAGGCATCTGTATAAACAGAAACCTGGTTGTGATTGTTTTCTGAATGGGGCTCATCCAATAGGCAAGTATGACTACAGACATGTCCTTCCCACATTCAGGAAAGCAAGAAACCTAGAAATCAGAGGAAGTAGCCCACACAGGCTCTCTTGGCAAGGGGGAGAAAGAGTGGCGTTCTTTCTACTGCTGGGATAGAGGACGGGGTCAAGGGAGAGGGCTTTTTCCAGTAAATATACTATTTAGAAGAAAACCTGAACACTGAAATAAAATTGAAGAGGGAAGCACAGTTTTCAGGGGGGGACAAGATTTATTCAACCATTACAGCGCTCATGTTACCTCTGCTTTTGTTTGAGATATTTGTATTTTAATACCTCGGCATTTCAGCTTCTCCACGGACTGGATTGTGAAGTGAAGTTTGTAGCCTGCACTCATGATTATGCTGTCAGCTAAATGATCAATCACGCTATCGCCAATTTCGCATTGAGACTTCACAGCAGGGTGAAATCAGAGAAGAAAATGGCTGTGGGGGAAGAATTTGTTTAAATACAGCTAGTTTGGGGAACAGGCAAAATGCTAAGAAAAATGATGGAAAACAGATGAAGTGTAAATGCATCTATCTTTAAGGCAGATCCATTTCAAAGCTTTCCACAGCATGAAAGTCCTCGTGGGATGCATCTGAGTGTTTAGAGGAGTAAAATACTGTAATCAGGTTGCGACTAAATGCCGATACTTCAGCCCATCGACCGTGGGCACTGATTTGTATTTACTGCCTGTCTCTAAGCTATATGAATACACTGAAGGCTACCTATGAAATGAAGCTCGATTTTATATTTACAAGCAGAAAAATGTTTGTAGAAAACCCAGCAGTCACAAATCCCAAGCAAAGGAGATCTGAATGAAGTCCTGTAATATTTCTTACTAAATAATGCTCGAGCTCATTATTCATGTGCGGAATGCCATAGGAAACCCAGGGGCCGAGAGCGAGAGGAGCTCTGTGTTAGAACACTCCAGCAGTAGTTCAGAAGCAAGATGTGCGAGGAGAAGGCAGGCAAGCCCAAGTTCTGATTTCTGAATTCTACCTCTTGCGATTCAACTTCAGCGAGCAAGCAATGCGTCCTTCTTTTAATATTGATATTACATTCAAATGCAAGTTTTGAATGACTGCTCTCTAAAGATTCAACTGATGGAAATGATCTACTATTACAAGGGCAAGTCATGCTTGCTTAAAATCAATCATTTTAACTCTGCCTTTGTAATGCACTCATGATACAAACAATCCTTTCTTCATGCAAAGCCCGCTGCCATTAATTCTAATCTTACAGTGCTCTCTGCTGGTGATAAATGATGTGAACCCTCATTACAGAGCTCAAGGCTTAATGAACTTTTTTGTTTTAGGCTCACAACTACCATTCAAGTTCAGTGTGGCACCTCCCCAGTTCACTGCAGTGGGCGATCGGAACCAGGGTGCACTAGGAATCTCGCCCCTGTCAGAAGGCAGGGAGGCCTGGGTGTGACGGCAGAAGCACCCAAGACAAAGGGTCCCAGGCTTCGGAAGAGATGTATTTAGGCAGGTTGGCTACAAGGCAGGTCTAGTAAAGAACAGACTCAAGAATTGGATTGGAATCCTGGCCTTGGCCCACAACAGCCTTGTGACTATAAGTCATGTTACCTTTCTGAGCTTTCATTTTCTCATTGGTAACATACCAAAAACCCAACCCAAAATTCCAACTCACAGAATGGTAATTTCCACCTTACCTATTTCACTGAGCTGTTGTAACAGATGCTATCCTAGGTAAGATGGCTCTTTGTAAACATAATATTGTTATCATTAGCATTATTGCTGTTGTAAAAGAAACACTATTTTCTCTAGATCAGTGAGCTTCAAACCTTTTCTTAGCAGTGTGGTGGTGGTGGTGTTATTTTTCCAAACATAATCTTACAAGGAATCTTAACCTATGGAACAAATGAAAGCAGGGTTTCATTAGCACACGTTTCTTTCATAAGTTCAAATGTATAACCATTTACTTATTATCAAATCAGTTCATGAGAAGAATAAAACTGTCTTGATAAACATGAAGTTTTGAAATCTGGGGTCATGGCTGTCAATTGCACTATTATCTCCTTCAATATATAATTTATTTTCAGGAATTCCTTTTGTTACCTAGTACCAGGAAAATTATGATTCATATAGATAAGTAAGGATCGCTGGAAGGTGCAGTGGTTAAGAGCTCAGGCTGCTAACCAAAAAGTCGGCAGTTCGAAGCCATAAGCCACTCCTTGGAAACCCTATGAGGAAGTTCTGCTCTGTCCTGTAGGGTCGCTATGAGTCAGAATCAACTCGATGGCAACGGGTTTTTGGTTTTATAGATAAGTATCTGCAAATGATTTTTTTTTTAAGATTGCCTCACAATCTCAGAATATTCTTCAACTAAAATGATCCAGAAGCTTAAAACAGTAATAATAATAATAGCTACTGCTCAGTAGGAATCCCTGGGTGGTGCAAACAGTTAACTAGCTTGGCTGCTAACTGAAAGGTTGGCAGTTCGAGTCCACTCAGAGGCACCCCAGAAGAAAGACCTGGTGATCTACTTTCAAAAAATCAGCCATTGAGAACCTTGTGGAGCACAATTCTACTCTGACACGCATAGGGTTGCCACGAGTTGGAATCGGCTCGATGGCATCTGGTTTGGTTTGGTTTTGACTGGTCATTACTATTCTCTATGCGCCAGGCATTTTTCTAAAGACATGATAACACATTAATTCATTTAATTCTCAAAACAACCCAAGCTAGTGGTTTCTAAAGGCACCATTGTTCACAGATAAGAAACTGAGGCAAGAAGAGATTAAGAAACTTACTCACACAACTGGTAGGTGGCTGAGCTGGGAGTCAAACCCTCAGTCTGAGGCCAGAAGCACCAACAACATCTCACAACAGCTAGAAATCCTTATCCAGAACATGCTAAATTTGGAGCTAAGCAACGAATGGGGTTCTCAACCACTTTAAATCTTCACTATGTGGCAAAATTAGATACATTTAACATATATATATATATATATATATACACACACATACACATATATATAAAATATCTTGTTCTGACAATATCATTTTTAAAAATATATGAGATACATCAACACCCAGTTTCTGGACATTTCAAAAACCAAAACCAAACCAAACCAGTTGCCGTCCAGTTGACTCTGACTCCTGGTGACCCCATGTATGTCAGAGGAGGGCTGTGCTCCATAGGGCTTTCAATGGCTTATTTTTTGGAAGCAGATTGACAGGTCTTCCTTCCAAGGTGCCTCTGGGTGAACTCAAACCTCTAACCTTTCAGTTAGTAGTCCAGTGCTTAACCAATTGCACCACCCAGGGACTCCAGACATTTCAAAACAGCCAAATACATCTTCTTTTTCACAAGGACTCCAACTTCACGTTTTCATTTCTTTGCTAAGGCTACAACCATAATCCTAATAACATTACAAGCATGCATTGCCATATTAGGTTCCTTCTGCTAATTAAAAGGCAGACAAAAATGTCCCAAATTTGCCTCGGCATGAAACTTTCCACAGTATGATTTTATCACAGTGCAATACACTCCAGATTCCCTTGTTCTTGTACAACTGCTTCCTCACACCTTGAAGAGAGTGCGTACCTAAGCCTGGCCTGATATTTAATTGATACCATCCCAGTACATGGAGTAGTGACCTCGCATGTACCATTATACGTTCAGGGACATGTGTTGGCTTGCAATTTTAGCCTCTCTTAATCTGAACTTTGTTGCTGTTGCGGTTGGGTGCTGTCAAATCGATTCCAACTCTGTTCCATAGGGTTTTCTTGGCTATAATCTTTATGGAAGCAGATCACCAGGTCTTTCTCCTGCGGAGGCTCTGGGTAGGTTCGAACCACCAACCTTTCAGTTAGTAGTTGAGAACTTAACCGTTACACCACCAGGGTGCCTTAATTTTAATTTTAGCTTCTCTTAATCAACAACAGGAAACCCTGGTAGCATAGTGGTTAAGTGCTATGGCTGCTAACCAAAAGATCGGCAGTTCGAATCCACAAGACAGTCCTTGGAAACTCTATGGGGCAGTTCTACTCTGTCCTATAGGGTCACTATGAGTCGGAATCAACTTGACGGCAACAAGTTTTTTTTGGTTTAATCAACAGCATGTATAAAAAAATTCAAATTTATGCATAGATAATGCAGGAGTTGTATTGCAAGGTCTGCACACAAAATGTCCTGCAGACAGCCCAAGTGAGTGTGTTGGTGGGCTCTGAACCCCCGATCTGTGCCGAAGGAGAACCCTAAGAATCAAATCTGGCAGCCTTGAAAGGTAGGCGCCCCCATTCCCTTCTCCTGGGTATTTAAAACATTTATTTAAGTTCTGCTATAAGATTTTGGCAATTATTGGCAATAAATTACAATCTGTGGAAAATGGAAATTATGTAATACAAAGTTTAGTACTGTGTGCAGATGAAAAATTAAATTGTTGGCTTAGCAGTGTTAGGAGGTATTATGTATAATTTGGTTTGCTATGTTTTGTATATTTATAAATATGAAGACCCCAAAAATAGAGAAACGATGGGGAAATGTACTATCTTATAATAAAGTAATTCATCTTAATTAAGCCACTCCTCCTTTACCTGTCTATCCCCTGTCCCCTGAGCTGTATATTTCTGAAGCACACCACCTTAGATAGCCCTTAAAATTTACATTTTGGTTTACATAAAACCAATACGTTTCCTACTGGTTCTATTTTATTAATTATAAGATTTAATTAAAATGCATACCTCATTTTTGCATATTTGTGACAAGTATTGCCTGTAAGCATTGCAACAGTTAACGTAACGTATTTAAAAGGAGGACTGGCTACTAAATGGTATACCTCACGCCATTGACAAATCAGATCTAGAACTAGAAATAGTAGTCATTAGACTAGTGAGTAGAATCCCTGATCAAAAGGGGGAAAATGTACAACAGAATTTAAAATTCTCATGAAACCCACATTTTCTGGAGCCATGAAAGCTGGTGAACCCCTGAAACTATTGCCCTGAGATAATCTAAACCTTAAGCCAAAAATATCCCCTGGAGTCTTCTTAAAATCAAACAATAGTTTTGCTTAACTAATAAAGAATGTCTGCCTTGAGCATTGTGCTCTTTTAAGATCTATATGGGATCAAATTATCAAATTGACAACAACAACTCAAAAGATTAGATAGGAACCTTAGGGGGCAGTGAGTTTATGTTAATAGGAGAGGAACAACTCAGAAAAGGAGAGTGAGAATAGTTGCACAACTTGAAGAATGTCATCAATGTCACTGAATTGTACATGTAGAAACTGTTGAATTGGTGTATGTTCTGCTGTGTATATTCTCAACAACAACAATAAAATAAAATAAATTATTAAAAACATGGAGATATATGCAACTGACTAGGTTATATTTTATTAAAACACACTAAGATTAGTAGTTATTTAATACTTTCATTCATCTTGACATTTAAAAGTATTGTAAACCAAAAGTGTTCCCTTCTTGGCAAAGTATGAACTCTTGGATGTTAATTATCATAATACGGAAAATCCCTGGTACTTCTTCAACATGTTCAGGTGAGGAGGAGAAAGAAGCCTGCACTAGGTCCAACCAGGGTTATAGGGACTGATCCAACTGTAGGGTATTTGTTAGAACAACAAGCAGACCAATGTCCTGTGTTGAATAAAGGAACTCAGAAAGCAGAGTTTTGTGCCAGATGGAGTCAATATCTGGGTATAAGCACCTAGCTGAGTGAACAGGAATTCACTAAAAACATAGTCTCACTGGGGAACTCAAAACTAAAACATGAACTCCACCATACAGACTGGACCAATACGGTGGAAATGGGAAGGAAGGCTATGATTTGATGAGCCCATGAAGGGACAAGGAACACTACCACACACACAGGATTCAGAGTCAACGGAAATGATACTAATGCCAGAATCCAGTGATCCCAAGGATCTTTTGGCCCTACACAGATGGGATGGGCTCAGAAACGAGACTGGACTTAACCTTTAAACTCCATCAGATAGCTGCAAAAAATATTTCTCTCCAAAAGGTGATGTCATAAGTACATGATGAGATACACACACACAAACACTGACATCATTCACACGTGTGCACACTCACACGCACACACACATGCATGAACATACAATTTGGAAACCCCCCAAAATCATTTTACATTTTCATCCACACCATCCAAACTATGAAGCACAGACACTCAGAACACCTTTTCTCAGATGGATGCACCTCCATTCTTGTCCCCATAATACCTCAACCACTCTGTGGGAATTGCCGTAGTTACTCCCTTGTCCTCCTAATGTCTCTCAATAACCTTAACTTTGACCTACTCTTTTCAAGTGGGTGTCATTAGCACACAGCAAATGATTCCTATTAAGGATGGGCGACCCAAACTCAATGGGGCAATTTAGGGAGAAAGCAAGCACATATTTCCTTTGCCGTATTTGGCTCTTGGATTGGTTGGCTTCCCTTGTTTGAAAGAGGCTGAACTTCTGCCAATTGCTTTGGCACATCCCTTGTTGACAATTGAAGGCAGGCTCGTAGCAAGATTTTCATTTTGCTTTTCTTCTCACCTATACATCCACTGAGCTACACTTAAGCCCAAAAAGCCCATGCTTCAAAAAAAAACTCTCCTTAAAACCCAAACTTAAGTTCCAAACTTACATGAGGCAATGAGGAAACTAAATTGATACGGGGAGACATGGTGACTTCCAATTTCAGCCACGCCGGTCATTTGGCATCAAAATAGGCACCAGCTGTGCGTGTTTGGCTCTTGATAGGTCAGGGGAGACTGCAAAGCTGACAAGATACTGCTGTGAAAATGTTTTCAACCCCTTAATGTCTGCTCTGTCTCCTTATTTTCATATTTTGCTCCCCATGTAGGTGTATAATATATAAAGAAACAAATGTGAAACTCCCATGAGTCTGTACACAGGTTACCACTGTGCTTTTGCCAGGTTTTTGAGATAACCTCACTAACTTCACAGCTGGACAACAGTCATTCTTTATCGTCTGCCAGTCTGTTTTCTCCTAAATGGCTCTAGCTGTAATAATAACTGATCATTGTAATCTATGTGCCATAAAAAGAGGGGAGAGAAATGAATGAATTTACAAGCAGAAGTTTCTCCAGGACTTGACCTTCTCCTCCAGAAGTGGGTGAATCCCTCTGGATTACCACAGGAAATTGGCCTGCTAAAGGGTTATGGGTGATTCAACCTTAAATGGGACTTACCAGCTACAGTTCCAAGTCCAGGGCCATTTTGCCCTAGTTCATTAGTACTTATGAGGAAATAAAATAC
Organism: Trichechus manatus latirostris; assembly: GCF_000243295.1. NCBI lineage: Eukaryota > Metazoa > Chordata > Mammalia > Sirenia > Trichechidae > Trichechus > Trichechus manatus. The sequence goes on from NW_004444015.1 coordinate 1,371,379, forward strand.
TTCTTTTAATTTTGCTTTTATTGCATTTTCATGAAAGGAAAAGAATTAAAGTTTGATGGCGATAAATACTTTTTCCTCCTTATTATTTATTCATATGCATATCAAATCTCATAAACTCAAGTTGCCAAATTCTAACCTGCTGATGAGGATGAATCTTCATGCTTTCCATCTGTTCAACTGAGTCAAGATACTCAGGCCTTGGCCTGTGTTTCCATAATCAAAACCAGTGGGGGCTACATATACCAATGTGGTAGTCCTTACCTATGGTTCTTTTCTTGCCACATAACAGGAAAGGAGAAAAACGTTAAAGCTTCAGATACAACCAAGTAATAATTAGTACAAAAATTCCTCTCCCCCACTCAAACTGACCTCGTTATAGACCAGAACCAAGCCATTTATCTAAACAAGGAACTAACTGCTTTCCATTTCCAACTGTCTTAAATGTGATTTTACATGAATTCCATGTTAGAAATAAAAGTTGGTAGAGACAGAGGTATTTTTTCAAGTAGAAGTTTCCACAGGACTTGTGCTTCTCATTCAGAGAAAATGAATTGATTTGGAGGCAGTATGATGCTGGTAAGGCTAACAGGCGATATAAAGAGAGGAACCAACGTTATGTCTTGGGCACAGGTAATTTGCATTAGGTTAAAAAAATCATTTCCAAAATTGTCAGCCAAAGCACATTTTTTAAATCATAAAATCAAGCCACAGATGCAAAGGTCACCCAACATAAAATTATGAGCATAACTAGGGGGAAAAGCCCTTTATGTGTCAAGAACAGGAAGCAATTTTGTATTTTTGTATAAAAATTTACAGTCAGCAGCTGAAAGCAGAAAAAGCAATAAATTATAACAATTAAATCCAAAGTAACTTGCTGTTTCCATTCAAGGACTGTGGTGTGATAGATCACTTTCATATGACCTTTCTCACCATGGTCTTGTAACTCTCACCAAATGATCAGGTGGGACTATGCAAATAAGGTGCTTGTGGCTCACCAAGGGGATTAGACACCTTGCTAATAATGCAAATAAGGTGCATGGCACCCTTGTAGGGGTAGAACCATGCAAATAAGGTATATGGAACCCTAATGAGGGGATTGGTCTGTTTTGCCATCCTGCTAGGCTTAAAATGAGCCATACCAGAGGCAGAAATGGGGGGACCTCACTACCACCAAGAAAGAAGTGCCAGAAGCAGAGCACATCCTTTGAACCCAGGGTCCCTGTACTGAGAACCTCTTAGACCCAGGAGACAGAGACAGAGAGGTGTAACACCGGAGATGGCGCAAAATAGCGAGAAGCAGTGGCAAGCACAGCAGAGAACTGGCAGCAGCCGAACCAGGAGACCAGCAGGAGATTGTTCTGTGTGCTTCCTGGCCCACAGAGTGAGAGAGCTGAGTGCCTTCGGGCAGGAGGCTTGCTGACAGAGTGGGGTGCCTCCGGGCACTCGTCAGCAGAGCTAGGCTTGCCAACCCGTGGAGCTAGACAGCTGAGCACCTTTGGGCCAAGACTTCCTGGTGGAGTAGGGTACTTCAGGGCACTTATCAGTGGAGCTAAAGAGCTTTGTAACACTTGCCCGAGCAGGGCAGAAACCAGGCCAACCCAAGAGGCACAAGAAGCCTAAGAGGCCCAAAGGGCCTGACGGACTGAAGGCCAGGAAGGTGAAGGCCAAGGAGAGATGCCTGCCTGTGGGAATGGCCGAAAAGTTGTCCTGACCGAAGAACTTGAGTTGTTCCTGATCCTAAATTGTAACCTGGTACTTCCCTAATAAACCCCATAATCATGAGTATTGTCTGTGAGTTCTGTGTGGCTATTGCAACGAATTATCAAACCCAGCAGAGGAGTAGAGAGTGTCATGGGAGGGACAGCTGGTGTAGGAATTGGTAAAAAAAAAATTGGAGAGAGATTGTGACTTCTGCTTGATAGGAATCAGCTTTGAGCTGTTGATCTTGATTCTCCTCCCACCTCGTAAAGTTAGAAGAGATCAGACGCCCCCCGACACACCATTTTTACAAGGACACAGAGCTTGATACAACAGTCATGGGACAATATAAGACAGCAAATAATGTGCAGGGCAAACAACACCTATGTATTTTTAATTTTTCATACTTATTTGTTGCACACAGCTCCTGTTAATGTCACTTATGAGGCAAGAAGGAAGGATTGAGAAAAGACCCAGTGCTCCCCATCTGCTATCCACCAGCAAAGGTGAGTGGGCCTATAAAGAAGCCCCCACTCTTCAGAAGGTATGAAAGAATGGACTCCCTTCACTCACCCTCTGTTTCTGGAATCCCTCTGGATGATACTGCTGCTATTCACAATACGGAAACCCTCGTCCCATGAGGTATTCTTAAGTAACTGCAACCTCTGCTGAGTAGCTGGAGGTCACAGACTTAGCAAGACTGTCAATGAACTTTACCATTTTGTTGAGTATTCAAAGTTCAATTATTATTTGTAGACACTGTTTAGGAGTTATCTCCATGTAACAATGGCTGTGTATACATAATCAGCTCTGTTCTCGCCACGCGGGAGTAGCTATTCCTTGAATTTTGTTTTTGCTGTCAGTACATCTGTTTTCTTTCTTTTTTTTTAACTAAAATATACCGCTTACCACCATCAGAACCCAAACAATGTAGCTGGCATTTCCATTCAGTTCCAAGATGAAAAAGCCACAAATATCTCACTTGTTGATAGTGTACTGAATAAAAACAAAATGCTTCATATTGGGGTCTTTTACCATAAGAGAAAGTACTGCTATATGCCAAAGACAACTTTAGAACACTTTCAACTGTGGGGTCTTCACTGTCAACTTGTATTACAAAAGGGAGATTCAGGCTTTCAATTAGAGTTGTTGCTCTGGGCTCCCACGCCATCACACAAGTGTTTAGTCTTAATACCTATCCTGTCAGAATGAATCTCTACCAACTTCACTTACCTCCCCCAGCAGTTCCTCACCTATCCCAAGTTGGAAGCCAATTTAGGAATGTCTCTCAGTACTTTTCAATAATGACCAAAACTGTCACAATCAAGAAACTGTCACCTCCACAGAGCCTTGCCCATAGATGTTTGTGGAGAATGAGGGCAATAATGATCTTCATGTTCCTATTTCAAACAGCATGTAGAGTCTTAGAAATAGAAAGGCCTAGCTGTCGCTTAAAAGGTGTGCTGGTGGAGTAATGCTTAAGTACTTGGCTACTAACTGAAAGGTTGGCGTTCGAACCCTTCAGCTGCTGTGCAAGAGAAAAGACCTGACGACCTGCTCCCGTTAAATATTACAGCCTAGGAAACCCTATGAGGCAGTTCTGCTCTGTTGCACAGGGTCGCCATGAGTTGGAATCGACTCAACAGCACCTAACAACAACAACAAGCTATTGCTTGGTTTTCTTCACTCTCAGCACCACAGAAAAAATAAAACCAAACCAAACCTGTCGCCGTTGAGTCAATTCGAACTCATGGCTACCCTATGTGTTACAGAGTAGAACTGCTCCATAGGGTTTGCTTGGCTGTGTGTGATCCTTACAGATTGTTAGGCCTTGCTTCTTCAGTTCCACTGGGTGAGTTCGAACCGCCAACCTTTAGGTTAGCAGCTGAGTACAAACTGTTTACGCCACCAAGGAACCTTCAGGACCAGAGAAGCAGACAGTAATGCGTTTCCATGCCTTTCCCAAGGTTGGGCTCCATATTCACCACTCCCCCAAAGGCAAGGAATTTTCTCCTAGAGAAAACACAAACATGGAGCAACAAACATAAGACAGACCTTAAATCACTCTTCTACCCCAGTACCTCTCAAAGTTTAATGTGCAAACAAATCATCTGTGAGCTGTGAAGAGCGCAGATCCTGACTCAGGAGGCCTGGGGTGGAGCCCGCGATTCTGCATTTCTAACAGGCTCCCAGGTGATGTCGATGTGCCTGGTCTGCAGACATTTCATTTCTTTTCTTTTCTTTTTTTCCTTATATATTGGCAGATTATTTCTGTATTGTGTACTGTTCCATACATCTACTGATCTATTACTGCTTCCTATTAATGCTGTGTCTGGGCTTTTATATTATTTTAATTAGAGGGCAGGAAATGTCTGTATCCCCTAAAAAGCTGTTTTTCCCCTTTGAATCTGTAGAACCCTGTTCAGCACCCAATGCAACTGCCCACACAGAATTGAGGCAATCCAAAACGCTACCCAACCAGTTACTGTCAAGTTAATTCTGACTCATGGCAATCCCATGTGTGTCAGAGTAAAACTGTGCTCTCTAAGGTTTTCAATGGCTGATTTTTCGGAAGTAGATCTCCAGGCCTTTCTTCCAAGGAGCATCTGGGTGGACTCGAACCTCCAACCTTTCGATTAGCAGCCAAGTGCTTAACCAATTGCTCTACCCAGGGATTCCCATCTTGTAGCTAGGACCATAAATTCCTATATGAGAAAGGTAAAATCCTCCTCATATTGAATAAGTCTCCCAATCAGTGCCTAGGGAACAGATTTTCCAGGACAGTTCCAAGTTCAATCATTTTCTGTCTCCTTAATCCATCAAAATGGTCCCCTAAATTCCAGTATTTTGTCACCCAAAGGTACTGCCTCTCTTCCTAAAAGCATCACAAGCACCTATATTCTCTGAGGTTTCTTTCAGAACATTTTTGAGACTGAGGAGGAAGAGAATATTAGCAGGGAACCCCTCTGACTAATCCTTCCTATAGTGCTTCAGTCTCTGAAAAAGCCAAGGGTTCAAGAACATATCTGTAAAGACTCCATGAAGGGAGGCATGACAGAGGCTTCTGCCCTAAGCTATTGGATTCACACTTAATGGAGTTCCGTCTCCAGAATATATTGAATTAAACTCCTCCCACTTGCCTCAAGATGGGACTTTGAAGGCTTTTCAAAGAATGAATGCACTCTTTCCCAACTCCTTTATGTCATCATGAAGGTCCCAGAGTGTCTACAAGTCAGTGGTGGTTATATTGCCATTATTACTCCTATATGATTAAAAGAAAAGGCCTGTATCCTCTCTTGACAACCAGAGACCATAACATTTAGATCAGTGAAGACCTGAGTGCCTGTCTTGGCTCCATCACCTACCTGCAACATGAACTTGGAAAAGAGCTGACTTCCTTGAGGCCTTAGTGTCCTTATTAAGTGTTGTGAGGATGAAATGAGTGAATGTGCGTGAAGGGCTTACTAGGCCATTACTGGCACATGGTAAGTGGTCAAAAATGTTAGCAATTTTTCTCTGTGTCTTTCTGTATCTGAAAACAAGGCTGATAGGCAGTTCTGCTACATAAAATAAGGTAGGTAGCCTTTACTTCATAAGGTTATGGGGATTAAATGGTGTGACTCATGTATGTTGATGTAATGCACTTAGAACACTGCCTAGCACATAGGAAGTGCTAACAACTTACTGTTAAATGTTTTATATTGTTACTAATGATGATAATGAGGAACTTCCATATAGACCAAGAGGCAGTCATTCAGACAGAACCAGGGGATACTGCATGGTTTAAGTTAGGAAAGGTGTGCATCAGGGTTGTAACCTTTCACCATACTTATTCAGTCTGTATGCTGAGCAAGTAATCTGAGAAGCTGGACTATATGAAGAAGAATCGGGCATCAGGATTGGAGGAAGACTCATTAACAACCTGCATCTTGCAGATGACACAACCTTGCTTGCTGAAAGAGAAGAGGACTTGAGGCACTTACTGATGAAGATCAAAGACTACAGCCTTCAGTGTGGATTGCACCTCAACATAAAGAAAACAAAAATCCTCACAACTGGACTGGTAAGCAACATCATGATAAATGGAGAAAAGACTGACGTTGTCAAAGATTTCATTTTACTTGGATCCACAATCAACACCCATGGAAGCAGCAGTCAAGAAAGCAAATGATGTATTGCATTGGGCAAATCTGCTGCAAAAGACCTCTCTGAAACGTTAAAAAGATGCCACTTTGAGGATTAAGGTGTGCCTGATCCAAGCCATGGTATTTTCAATTGCTTAATATGCATGCAAAAGCTGGACAATGAATAAGGAAGACCAGAGAAGAATTGATGCCTTTGAATTATGGTGTTGGTGAAGAATATTAAATATACCACGGACTGCCAGAAGAACGAACAAATCTGTCTTGGAAGAAGTCTAGCCAGAACACTCCTTAAAAACAAGGATGGTGAGACTTTGTTTCATGTACTTTGGATGTGTTATCAGGTGGGAGCAGTCCCTGGAGAAGGACATCATGCTTGGTAAACCAGAGGGTCATCGAAAAAGAGAAAGCTCCTCAACGAGATGGACTGACAGTGGCTTCAACAATGGGCTCAAGTATAGCGATGATTGCGACAATGGCACAGCATCAGGCAGTGTTCCATTCTATTGTACATAGGGTCACTATGAGTCGGAACCAACTTGACGGCACCTAACAACAACAATGATAATAATCACAGATCCCGTTGAGAACATAGGACTGTAATACATGACTGCATGAAGCTGCAGCTGCCCATGGAGGAGCCTCATGAGTATTTGAACCCAGCAGAGCTAGCTCTTCTATCTACAGGTAAGCATAGACCCTAGTGCTGTGGCTCCCAAACCTGCCACTTCAGACGCATCTGTAAGGTTGTGTAAACTACAGCTTATTAGGACCCCTGCACAGTTTTACTGAGTCAGAATCTTCAGGGTGGGGCCAAAGCATCCTTCTCTGTAACAAGAGCCACGGGTGATTCTGAGGCACACCACATTTTGAGGAGCACTGCCCTAGATGCTCTCTCATAGGCCTTTCCAACCCTTTACCAATTACCAGTTGCCATGGAGTCGACTCTGACTCATGGTGACCCCATGTGTGTCAGAGGAGAACTGTGCTCCATAGGGTTTTCAATGGCTGATTTTTCAGAAGTAGATCACCAGGCCTTTCTTCCAAGGAGCATCTTGGTGGACTCAAACCACCAGCCTTTCGGTTGGCAGCTGAGTATGTTAATAGTTTGTACCACCCAGGAACTTATGAGATCATTGTTCCATTATAAAAGTCATCCAGAGTCATATTCTCTCAATAGACAAAATACTTCTGAGTGAGCTAGTGACACAGCAAAGTGGTGATTAAGGTGTAGGGAAATGTGAGCTACAATGAAAGATGAAAAGATCTGGTATTATTTAACTTGAAGCAAGAAAGCCTAGGGGGGAAACTTAATAACAATCTTGAAGTAGACGTAGGGAGACTACACAGAAATGAGGATGGCTATTCTCCCTATGTATTCAGGATGGAACAAGACAAATAAACTAACACACTGTTTTATGTACGCTACAAAGTCAATCAGCAGACATTCATCCAGTTCGTTAGGGGGATCTGCAAAGGCTTCACAGATAAGCTAGCACTTATATAGCACTTACCATGTGCCAGACACTGTTCTAAGCACCTTACATATTGGCCATTTAATCTTCTCAGCAACCCACTGATGCAGGTACTACCATTATCGTCATCACCCCTATGAATAATATAGATGAAGAAAGTGAGGCACAGAGAAATTAAAGGGACTTGCCAAATATCACACAAGTAAGAAATGTTGGAGCAAAAATTTGAACCCAGAGGGTGTCATGCAACCCTGTATTACTGTTGTCTGAGTTATATTTCTATCAAATTGTCAATACTACTGAGCACGTAGCTTAGAATCAGGAATGTAAAATTATATGTCACTGATTTATAGGATCTTGACAAACTTTTTGCTACACCTTGATTTTTATACCTGTAAAATGGGGCCAGCATCTTTTCGGATGCTAAGTAATCCTGAGGTAATATGCAAGGCTTAATGGCACATGCTATACCCAAAATATTTATAAATAATTACATACAAACTAGATACATGAATGCACTTCGAATCCTTATTTCTCCCTTGAAAGGTGCATTTCCACATCATAATGAGGTTGTGTTGCTGCCGTGACGTTTACATTAACTGTAGCAAATGGTACTACATGCCCTAACTGTTGGATGTATATGGATTGCAAACTGATTGTAAATTATTCATGGAAGCTCTTCCGATGTTATCACAAGCTGTCACAGTGAAGATGAAGTGGTTTGTAATGATGATTGCTCAGTAAATTGATTGATAGCAAGGTAGCTCATCAACCTAGTCTATTATTAATATATCACACTCTTTATCAAATCTGGATTGTGATAAAAGAACAATAGAAACACTTTGCTAATGAAGAATGCATTGAAAGCACTTGGACTGATAACTGTATCATGTTCTTGCCTTGCTCTTCCAGAATTTGAAAACATTTAGACAGTGATTGGTAGGATAGGGAAGATAGAGCTGTTAGGTGAGGGTTTTCTCCCTGAGAAATCTGCCAGAAAGTTCCTGATGTTCCAATGTCAACCAGTCTGCTCCAGGAAAAACAAAAGGTGAGTTGCTAAGGAAGCTGTATCAGACTGGGGTATGCTTGCTCAGGATAGGGTAGCACATGTGAAAAGGGAGGT